>NC_000074.6:85285559-85622122 GCF_000001635.26 Mus musculus
GAAATTTTAAAAAACAGATAAACTTTAAATAAAAGGAAATTATTAGTTCTCCAGTCTAGGGATCCATCACATAAAAAGTTTACCATACCTAGCAGCAATCTGCCATTGCTGGGAGAAAAAGGTGTCATGGATTTTAATGCTGGAATAGAGGCCACAAAAGAAACAGGGGTCTCTACAAACTATTTTTAGTTTTTTCCCCACGAGTTAACACCTTTAAAAGGCACACTTACAAAGATTATCTAATGTAATGGAAAAATGTTCTAGACTATATTAGATGCCTGAAATTCCGTCATTTGAGAGTCTGCATGCAGGAGAGCTACTGAAAATTCAAGGCCAGCCTAGGTTACAGTGAGTACCAGCCACTCAAAGCCACATAGCAAAATCCTGCCTTAAAACAACAACAAAAAATTAAAATTTAAAAGGCAGATTTTCCAGAGCCAGGCAGTGGTAGCACATGCCTTTAATCCCAGCACTTGGGAGGCAGAGGCAGGCGGATTTCTGATTTCAAGGCCAGCCTGGTCTACAGAGTGAGTTCCAGGACAGCCAGGGCTACACAGAGAAACCCTGTCTCTCTGGCATATTTTGCAAATATTTTTTCTAAATATATAATTGAATGTGAGACATTTTATCTCATACCACACACACTGAATTATATAACTCAATGAAAGTCTAGACACAACTTACTGACACCCATCATCTATTTCTGTATACTTTTCTACAATTTTAAGACATTTTACTACGGGGTTGGTGGGGACACTACAACTAAACCAAGATTACTTACTCTGTTGGCTCTCCTTCATCAGGTAAAATGTTCCTAGTACACTGAAGAAGGTAATTTCGAAGAAACAAACCCCTTAGCGGATGCTGCACACCACGGCACATTTCTACCAAATCTTTCAAAATATCTTTCCTGGATTGAGGAAATGACTTGACATATACAACTCCAACTGTGATCAAGAGATAACTAAGAGAATAAAAAATTCATTTGATTAGAGACAGAATATGTAAAAACTTGACTGTATTCAAACACACTACAAACATATTAAATAAACAAAACAGAAACTATATTGTTTTAAGCAATATTCTTTATGGGGAGAAAAATCACCTATCTTTAAATATAACTACAAAAACTATTTGGAAAAAAAAATCATGACTGATTTCAGTGGTCAGTCCCCTCTTAACTCATGAAGAATATGACCCAAGATACCGATCTGCTAACTGAAACTGCAGCTAGTATGTACCATTACTTTCCCTTATACATCTACATTTATAAGTGTATTAATTAGCCAAGGTGATTAACCACAGTAACTAACACAACAGCTGTAACTGTATGTTGTAACAAAAGATAACATAAGTGAATGACGTCTTTCCTCTATCTTACTATGCTGTATTCACCATTCTTGCAAAGATGTGAGATGAAATAATGATTATGCTGAGAATAACATAGTAGGTGAGTGAACATGGGGTAGCATTAGGCTATCTCAGCAGCACAGCTATTCCAACAAGATGGTTACTAAGTGACTAAAGGGTAGATAACATATACAGTATGCTCAACAAAAGGATGATCCACACCCCCAGTGGAACCATAACAAGTTTTATCAGGCTACTTAATATAGTGCAAAAACTGAAAATTAATTGCTTCTAGCACTGTCTTTCTAATATTCTAGACTATGACAACCATGGTTGCTTGTGGAAATTGCTACTCATTTCTTTCTCTTTGATTTTCTTATTCACACACCTGCTCTTTCTTACTATGGCAGGCCCAGCTAACTTAGATATGTAAGTTAGCTATGTAAACCAGACTACTCTTAAACTTGCAGCAATGTCTCTGCAGCTAAGTGCTGGGATTACAGTATATGTCACATGCCTGCCTCTTAAATAAAGCCAATGTTAGCTAGTCATGGTGCCTCATGCCTGTATTCTCAGCATTTGGGAGACTGAGCCAGGAGATCATGAATTCAAAGCAATGAGATGCTGTCAACAAAAAAGAGAGGGATGATTTCTAAGAAAAAATATATTATTATAAGGCAAGAAATGCAAGTGTGAGTTTTAAACTAGCATAAACTTTTGTTGGATGAGACTTGACCACAACACAAAGCCTAGAAAGTGTGGCTATAAAATATGTTAATTACTTACAGCCTTGGAATAATGTTTCCCGCGTACTGTACAAGTTCATAGAGATCTGCCACCTTTCTTCCTTTAGCAAATTCATCAGTCAGGTAGACCTCCAAGTAGTGCAGTTCATCAGAAATAGCCATATCTTTTAATTATGATTAAGGATTAAGAATAAAGGTAAATTAATTAAAAAAACAATAAAACAAACAAAAATAAAAAAAATTTTGCTGCAACTACTGTTGGAATAATTAAAACTTTTAGTCAGGGCTAGTGATCTAGCTCAGTAGTGGAAGCATTTACCTCTTACAAGAAAAGCTTTCTATTTTGATTTCCACCATTGGCAAAACAAAACAAACCTGCACACTTGGAATGCCTGGCACAGAGAGAGGTCCATGGCTACAACCCCAGCTACTCATGAGGATGCAGCTGGAGGGCCATGAGCTCAAAAGAAAACCCACTTATAAGGTACTTTACATTTAGATGGATGTTAGAAGGGAAGAGAGGATTTCAGTTGGCTTTTATTACTTTAAAATAAAGATTCATTGGACTGTAGAGATGGTTCAGCAGTAAAAAACACCTGCTGCTCTCACAGTGGATTTGGGTTCAGTTCCCAATACCCACATGATATGATAGTTCAGAACCATCCCAGTTGCAGGAGATCTGATACTCTCTCTTGACTACCCTGGGCACCAGCTACATGCATACATGCAATGCAAACAGCCATACACATAAAAATAAATAATTCTTTTCAAGCTGGCACATGTCTGAAACCAGCACTCAGGCAGAAGAATAGTAAGTTCTTCTACACCTGAGCTATACTATAACACATTGTCTCAAAAACAAACAAACAAACAAAAAAACCAACCTCCCAGCTACTTGGGAGGCTGAAGGTGAGGATCAGCTAAACTCAAGAGTGCAAGAGCGACCTCATTATCTTAAAAGGGGAATTGAGGGGGAATGCCAGGCATGATGGCATGCACCTGTTATCCCAGCACACAAGAGGCAGATACAAGAGGATCACTGTGAGGCCAGGGAAGGCTACACAACAAGATCTTACCTCAAAAACAACAACAACAAAAAAAAAAAAAACAGATAACAAATGCCACTTAATGGCTTCAATTTTTTTTCAAAAATTAAGAGCAATCTATTTGTGAAAATTAAAAATATGGGTATGGATTTAGTTCAATTGGCAAATTGCCTGTCTAAAATTAAGGTCAACAGCCAACACTGAAAAAAAAGGTGGGGGGGTGAAGGAAGGATTATTCTTAGAAAAAAGGGGACACTTTTCTCATTTAACATATCTGCCTAGAGGAGAACTAGTTGTCTAAAAAAAATAGAACTGACCCCACACATTTTTAATAAAAAACAAAAAGCCAGGCATGATGGTTCATCCCTATAACCCTAGCATTCAGGAGGTTGAGGCAAGAGGACTGCAAGTTTGAGGTTACCCTGGGCTAAGAAATAAGCATCCATTTCAGAGGAGGCAGGGTGGGAGGGAGGGGAGCACTGGTTGCTTTTCCAAAGGACCTGGGTTCAAGTACCAGCACAGTGGTTTGCAACCATCTGTGACTACAGTTCCGGGGAATCCAATGCCTTCTTTTGGCCTCTGCAGGCACTAGTTATGAGTGTGGTCCAGATACATACACACATGCAGATAAGACTTACACATACAAAGTAAAATAAATAAGTAAATAAATAAATAAAAATAAAACAATATAGAGTAGGCCTTAAAGGCCCTCCCACTCTCAAGTTCTTTTCTCACTTTTTTCTTAATAAATCTGTATAGGTTCTGCTTTAAATACAAATCTAGTAACAACAACAAAATTGGCCTTATCAAGAAATAAATATAAACCAGGTATGGTGGCACACGCCTTTGCTCCTAGCGCTCAGGAGGCAGAAGCAGGTGGATCTACCTGCGTTCCAGGACAGCCAGGCTACATAGAGGAAACAAAAACAAAAACAAAACAAAAAATAAACCAAACAATAAATAAATCTGGCCCAAGTGTTTATCCTTCAACAGTCAAAGGATACAAAGTTCATAGTAACTCTTTGGTGACAGCATAGAGGTCCGGAGCTCTCCAAGCATATTGGAGGCATGCTTCAGAGCATCCATCAGCTTGTTTTTGTCCTACAGAAATGCCAACGGAAGAAAAAAAAAAGACAAGAATGCTTCATTTACCTAAACATTTATCTTGGTCCTATTTAACCAAACACCTGTTACACAGTTTTAAGAATCTACAACACTTATTTTAATCACATAAAAATCAACTTCACAAGTCTCTTTATTGAAAATTTAAATTAAAAATACAAGAAAAAAAAAGCCTAACTCCTCACCAGGGCTATAAAGCTTGCAAGGCTTACATAACTAAGACAGTATGTTTCATAGAGTAACTTCAAACTTTTCAACCTCTACAAACTAGGAAACTAGTCCAAAAGTCCACATTTGACTGCAGTCAAGAAAGTAGGCATGCAGCCGGGTGTGGTGGCACATGCCTTTAATCCCAGCACTCGGGAGGCAGAGGCAGGCGGATTTCTGGGTTCGAGGCCAGCCTGGTCTACAGAGTGAGCTCCAGGACAGCCAGGGCTACACAGAGAAACCCTGTCTCGAAAAACAAACAAACAAACAAACAAACAAACAAACAAGAAAGAAAAAGAAAGTAGGCATGCTAAAGCAAGGTAACTATCCTAACAATGGCTTCGTCCCAGAACTTCAGGCTCTCGGTAGCTTGTGCAGTGATTAGCCATCTAAGTCTTTCCTTGTGTCCTTCAAGCTTCATAACCACCACATGCCCCACTTCACTCATAGATATAGACAATTTTTGAAACACAGTAAGAAACATTCTACATTCTCAGAAAAAAAAAAACAAGAGAAAACTCATTTTCTAAAACATTTAATTTTCTTTCCAATTTTATTGATAAGAAAATCAAAACAATAAGGCATAAGAGAATATTAAGATTTAGAAAATGTAAGACAATGGGGCTAAGGAGATAGCTCACGAGTAAAGTGCTTCCTATGCAAGGGTCTGAATTTGAATCCCCACCACTCAGGTAAAAAAACTGGGGTATGGCAGCACACATCTGTCATCCAAACTCTAAGGAGGACAACAGAGCAGATCCCTGGGGCTCACAGTTAGTCTAGCCTTTTCAGTGGACTCAGATGAGAGATGCCATCTCAAAAAATAGATGGAAAGAGAGGTGAGGAAGGGCTACTGGTACTTAGGACCCTGCTGTTGTCACTCTCCAAGATCAGGGAGGAAAATCAGGACTTAGAGGCCCCACAGCAGTCACAATCTGAAGCCAGGTAGTGGGTAAAGACTTAGTAACTCACTGCCAGTCATTATCTAAGGTCACAGAAGTTACCAAAACATAGTTTCCCATTACTGGTTGCATTCGGAGATCAGAAAATGTAGAGAGCTTGGGACCCACTGCCAGCGGCACTCTGAGGACAAAAAGGGAACAAAGGGCTAGAGAGATGGCTCAGAAGTAAAGAGTACTTGCTGCTCTTCCAGGGGACCCAGGTTCAATTCCCAATACCCACACGGCAGTTCAAAGATGTCTATAACTCCAGTCCTAGGTTATCAGACCTGACAACCTCTTCTGGCCTCTGAGGGCTCCAGGTACACATGTGGCTCAAAGATACACATGCAGGAAAAATACACAAAATTATAATAAGACATAGATAGGCCCTAGAACTTTAGCCCCATACCAGTCCACCCTGTTAAGTCAAGGTGCCGCTGAGATTCTACCTAGTTCTATTTCCTTTCCGATGAGTGGATAAAAAAAACATGGCACATATATGCACAACTGAGTTTTACTCAGCTGTAAAGAAAGATGAGGTTTCGGACACTGTAGCAGAAATTTTCAGTCTTATTTTTACTGTTTCTATATTGGAGGCTGCTGCACGGATAGATGATCTTCATCCTTGCTGTTTTCAGAGGAGCTTGGTTTCCTAGAGCAGATTGTTAACTTTCAGAATTCCTTTTTCTTGCTGAAGTAGAGTCCTGGTTTTCCTTGTGAATGATTATTCATATTTGTAAGTTCTGGGTTTATAATTCAGGTTGGAGCAAGGTGTGAATAGCTAAAGGAAATAACTTGTTGGCAATATAGGAAATGCCATGGAAATGAACTGTGTATATACCTCTGAGAAGAACAAAATTAATCTTTTTTATTTTCTGTTAAGCACTAGTCACTATAGTGCATCTCCTGGTTCGGTACTGTATTTTATACGCAATGTACATGCTTTAATATTTTAATTAAATATTTTTAATACATTTTGTACATTAATATTTTCAGTTTGTTTAACCACTTTGATGCTAAAATTTTGCCATCCCGTTCCCATTTTTTCCTTTACAATTTTAAACATTTCTCTTCATTAAAAACAATGATAATAATAATAAAAAAAGATGAGGTTTACAGGTAAATAGATGGGATTGGAAAAAAGTACATCATGCTGAGTAAGGTAAAAAACATCCAGAAAGACAAAAACACTGCACGCTCCTTCTTAAATGTGGTTCTTTGCCTTCAATCTTTAGCTGCATTAAACTAGGAATACCTATAGATACTAAGAAATTAGAAAGAGGCTTTAGGGTAGTAGTGGGGGTAACGAGGAGGTGGAAGGCAGAAAGGCCTTGAGGAAAGGGTGCAGCAGAACACAGTGGTACGGAAGTGGAAAGGAGTGAGAGGAAGAGGAAAGATTTATATAAGGCAAGGGATGGGACAGGAGGGAAGGGTAAAGGAGGAAGCAGCAGAAGGATAGCTAACACTAAGGATGTATGAAGACGCTATATGGTAACTCATTATTTATACGTTTATTTAAGAATATGTAAGTCGGGCTGGAGAGATAGCTTAGTGATTAAGAGCACTGACTGCTTTTCCAGAGGTCCTGAGTTCAATTCCCAGCAACCACATGGTGGCTCACAACCATCTGTAATACCCTCCTCTGGTCTCTGGTGTGTCTGAAGAGAGTGACAGTGTACTTACTTACATTAAATAAATAAATAAATCTTAAAAAAAGAAAAAGAACATGTAAGTCTTATAAGGAGTTTAACTGGGGCACCCTACACAAGGAAATAACTGTCCTTTCGAAGCCATAGGTTACTAAACAAAAAGTTCTAAGCCAGGTATAGGATATCCCTCTATGAGTGTTGGTCAGCAAGGTCCCAGAAGCCCCCAAACAATATAAATATGCTATTGCTACTGCTCATGTTTTTCCCACCAGAACTCAGTGATAAGATCCTACTGCTGAAAAGAGCACATATTCCAGTTGCAGTAAATGGGAAACTTGAGAAAATCAAGCTATTAACTGATCAGAAAGCTTCTTCTCAACTGGCTACTTTTCATAATACGAGAAGATGTGATACTAGGGGAAGAAAGTCACCAACAGTCTTATCCAGATGAGAATCACTGACGGTAAAATAATGACCAGCCTGGCAAGATGTGCCCATTGGTGCAATAGTAGTCATGAATGTTATAGAAGTAACCAACCACCTCTTAATTGGCTTTAAGGCCCTCATCACAGTACTATATAAACCTCAACAACTCATGACAGGACCTGTTAAGAGCACTTGTAGCTTTTGTACAGGCCCTGGGTTCAATTTCCAGCACCTACATGGTAGCTCACAATCATCCATTAACTCAATTCCAGGGCATCATCTCCACCAGCACCAGGTATACACAGGTACATATACAGACAGGCAGTTAACAATCATACACATAAAATAGTCTAAAGAATAAATAATCTAGGTGAAAGGGCAAAAGTTCTTGGAGGAAAACCTACTACTACTGTTTTGCTAAACAGTAACAAACTGCCTTCTACATGCTTACAATTAAAGTTGCAGATTAGTACAGTTCTCTACCTTCATCAGTGACACTTCTTTTAAAGGTGGAAGGAAACTAATACAGAGACACAACTGGCCAAAGTGACTGCAGAGTTCTCCACCCTGTCCCCGAGGCTCACAGACTGTCTCAGAAGAGGGTGAAAAGAATCTAGGAGCCATAAGTTGGGGAGGAATGCAGTCTTCTGACCTGATATGGCCACTGCACTCACTGCAGCTATGGATAGCTATACAATGTCGGATCTGTCACTGTTTCACCCTGTGTGCAGGAAGAGTTAAGGTTCCACTGCTCACTGAGTGACTAGAGGCTTTTAATGGGTCCTGGGACAGAGTATGTCATAAGCTGCTCATGTTCTGGGATCTAACCCCTCACTCATACTCATGCAACCCTACATAATTAACATAAAAGATGTAACTTAAGAGGGAAAGAAGGGTTTTAGCAGGAGAGAAGGTAATAGAGCACAAAAATAACCAAAGTTAAGTTCTGTTCGTGTGTGTGTGTGTGTGTGTGTGTGCGTGTGCGCGCGCGTGCATATGTGTGTGTGTGTGAGAGGGGGGGGGGAGATTGAAATTGTTTATGAGATCAAGGGCAACTGAAAGAAAACATCTGACATCAATCAACCTCTGAACTCCATACACATGCACAAATACATACATATACTACATGAAAATGTAAGACACTTTACAAAGTATCATTATTATTCCAGCAACTTTTAGCTTAAAGTATCTGCCTATGTGGTTCAATTCTTTAAACTTTAACACACAGAATATAAAGTACTTACGCAGATTATTCCTATCTTTAGATAATAAAAATATATAAACAAATATATATGTAATTTTTGTTTTTGTGTTTTAAGGGTCTCACCTCATAAACCAGAACTGGCTTCAAGTTCATGGTCCTCTTTTGTCTCCAGAGGTATTGACCACATGTATGTATCTTTAAGTATAGTTTTTAAGCTAGTTCCTACAATAAAAGTACATATTCACAAGTTCTCAGGATACTCAGGTGAAATAAACTTAGCTGAATAATTCAAATTGAGGCATTCAAATCTATTCATTCATTAAGTATTCACTGAACACCCATTCTATATTAAGTTCTCCTCAGGTCTAAGGTATAAACCAAACAGGCTCAGATACTTAAATTAGATGTTAATATGCCAATGTATAACTGAACTTTGTATCAGGGCTCTTTGTTCCTGAGTCTCTACAGTGCTAAGCACAGATGAAGATGAGACAGCTGCTGGCGGTGACACGACTGACGGAGAGCAGAGATGACATAATCTTACAACCGGTGGTGCTTGCTTGGGGATTTACAGCATACAGCTGTGTCTTTCACATTTCCATACTTACCAGGCATCTTTTCATCTGGAATGACTGAACCTTCACAGCCTGGATGGCTTCATCCAAAAGTTTTTCCTGCTCATCCTGGGGTGACTGCTGTGTTGTAGGCTAAAATGAAGATTTTAAAAATACTTTCATTAGTGGCTCATAAGCACTTTCTCCTGTCAAAAAGAATTTTTAATTTCCATAGTTTTAGTCATAATCCTTTTCCAAAACTTTCACCAAAGGCCCTTTCTAGCTTCATATCCCAAACAAATTTGTCTATTCTGGCCTCAGCCCAGCATGGTGATGTATGCCTTTAATCCCAGCACTGGGAGATGGAAGCAGGCACATTTCTTTGAGTTCAAGGCCAGCCTGGTCTACATAATGAGTACCAGAACAGCAAGAATTTCCTAGTGAGACCCTGTCTAAAAATGACCAAAATATCTGGCATCAAAGAAACCTGTGGTAGGAGTTTATAGTTATGTTCTGCTAATATGCAGTACATCCAATTGGAACATAGCTATAAAGCCAAACCTTTTCTTATGATAATTCTAGTATAAATTTAAATTTTTAATAACTTCTCTCTCCCTCTCAACTACATTCACCTACATTTTAGTCTACTTTACACCAAAAAATGAGTTTATAAAAACACAGCCCCCAGCCGGGCGTGGTGGCTCACACCTTTAATCCCAGCACTCAGGAGGCAGAGGCAGGTGGATTTCTGAGTTCGAGGGCAGCCTGGTCTACAAAGTGAGTTCCAGGAGAGCCGGGGCTATACAGAGAAACCCTGTCTCGAAAAACCAAAAAAAAAAAAGAAAAAAAAAAAAACCCCAAACCCACAGCCCCCTCCATCATAACAAAAACTAAACAACTTGGAAATAAAATAGCTAGAATTGTTAATGACTTAGAAAAAGGTAAAGATAGTTTCTTCAAATACCTACTATTTCAAATATACAGATAAGCAGCTAAAAACAAAGTAAATCTATTCTTCCATGTCATCAGCAAAACTCTGCTTATAAAATGAACTCATTCTCCTTGTTAAGTAGAATTAACCCATACTTCATGTTTAATATCACCATGTTAACATTACTTCCACAGCCTGCCTAACAATGTAATTATAAATAATCATGTGTTTGAGATCCAGCATACACAATGTGTGCTTCATAAACGTTCACTGCACAGATAGGCTGATTCTAGGCCTTTCTGATCATATATTTGATTAAAAAAAACTAACCAGCAAATTAATGGATAAGCAGTATACACACAACAGACTATTGTTACGCCATAAAAAGGTCTCTAGTACTGAAACACACATATTATAGAAGTAAACCTAGAAAACACTACACCAAATGAAAGAAGTCTGACAATGCACGCTGGAAGACTCCACTTATATGAAATATCTTAAACAGATAAATCATCCACAGATTTACTAATTTAGAAGAGGAATGGTGGGCAAACCACTGATTAATGACTACAGAATTTTCTTTTGAGGTAATGAAAATATTTTAGAACAAAAGGTAATGTATTAAAACCCATTTACCTGTTCATTTTACATAAATTCATTAAAAAAATTTAAGACTAATTAGAGGAAAAGTACCTCTCTGCATAATGTTAGAAAAAGTAGAAGGATTTACACATAAACATGAAAAAAGGTCATGTTTCATATCTAAGACAAGTATAAGATTAAATAACAACAACAAAAATCCACTTCTGAAATACAATGGTTCATAAAAATTAAAAGCTTTGTCTTGGCTTCACTTCAGATAAAGAGAAAAACTGAGTAGAGAGCAATGCCGTGTGCTGTTTTTGCATAAAATAGTAAGATGAGTTTCCTACAACTATTTCTTTTCAAAAATCATAAAGGACTGAAGGGATAACCTGAACTCAATTCTTAGTGAGCTCAATTCTTACTATCCACACACTGGGTGGTTGGAAACCAACATAACTTCAGCTCCAGGGAAGCCAACACCATTGGCCTCTACAAGCACCTGCAGTCACATGCTCATACAAATGAACACACACATGTAATTAAAATCTTTTAATGAAAAATGCTTATTTTAATTATAAATTAATTAAAAAACAAGTATCTTAAGAAACGTTAATTTATATAGGAGAAATATTAGCATACACTCCCAATGTCCGTCAGCTAAGCAGTTCTACCCTTTTCTCTAACTTTTATTACTCTAAGTACCTTATATACATAGAACTACACAGCATTTTCCCTTTTGTATCTGGCTTATCTAGGATTATGTCCAAGATTCATCTGTATGAAAGCGTTTATCAGAATTTCTCTCTTTTTAAAGACTGTGTAATATCCCAGTATCTGTATATACTTGTGTGTGTATGTGTGTGTGTGTGTGTGTGTGTGTATACATTTATTGATTCACTCAATATAGACATATGGATTGTTTCCAGCGCTGGCTACTATGTGGAAATAACCTATAAATGGGCTATAAGCAATCACAAATTTTTGGTACAGACTAGAAAAATAAAAAAGCACACAAAGTTATGAATATGCACAGCACTCAGTAACGAGCGCTTCATAAATGTCAGCTATTATTATATCCAGTTTGAGAGTATTTACCTCTACTGGTTATAGGGACCTGTTTGTTGGTTAGTTTTCCCACTTATAAGTTGCATGTGCAATATGACAATACAACATAAATTGTAAAATAAACAGAATCATCATGTTGATGAATATAGTATTTAAACCTGATGAGAAAGCACAAATCAATACTTCAAGGAGAACTGAGGGTAACAAGAAAACAGGAAATTTAAAATAATTTAGGTTGGGGAGTTTGTGTCTAGCAGGCTGAAGGCCTTGGGTTCAATCCCCAAGACTGCAGAAAAGACAAAGTTAACCGTCTGGATCCCATACACACACTAACTTAGCAATACCCCAGAAATCCGATGACGGAGCACACCATGAACATTAAATGGCAAAATTCTTTCTTTGTGCAGAATTTCTGCCCATTCTCCTCAAAATCTGTTTGCATTACCTCCAAAGCTCCTAACACAACCTCTTTCCCACCAGGAGCCCAAAGAACTATAGCAGAATGTTTCAAAAGCACATCTCTGCCATTTATTTCTATCTGGTGCCTAGCACATTCTATAAAATTGAAAGTACACCAGATGTTTGGTTAGTGCTGGACTCAGGATTTTTAGGAGTACAGTACCAGTGATATCAACACTTGCTTCCAGATGCAAAAGTGAGACTTAAAGGCTAACTACCTACTCAAATCATAAAATTGCCTATGACAGAACTGATACCCAGGTTCCATTTTCCAATAAAATTCACAGGGAAAACTGGTCCAATCTGGTTCCCCAGGCACATAAATATAATTTATAGTGTATCCTCAAATGCTTTGTATTATAAAACACTATGTCAACCAGTAAGTGTTGAAAAACAAAAAAGTTAAACTTCACACCAGTCATGTGCCAAATCTCAATTGTACAAAGTTCCGAGGGGGGAAAACATCTTGTAAGGCAATATATTATATTAAATATACATCAAATATTTATCAAATTACGGGAACAAACGCTCAGAACTCAGCCAGCCAGAACCAAAGATGACATAAATACCAAGCTGATCGGAGTCTAGCAAGATCATCATAAAGGTCCATTCCAAAAAAAAGGAAAAAAAAAATCAACAAAAAGATTTAATGCTGGTTTTTCCTATTAACACACTTAAAGTGAAGTATGTGCAGTGGCACATAGAATTATCAATACAAAGAATGAATATTGAAATTAAAAAAAAAGGACATAAGCATAGCACATCCAAAACCACTACCTGTTCATACTACAGCAAATGCTCGTATAACGCAAGTGACAACTTGCCCTGTGGAAAACAGGATCCGAATTTTGCGGAAGTTCCTGTTTATAAGGCTAGTGCCACAAAGCATCACGACATGCTATCGTCGCGGAGAAACCTTTGAATGACTGCTTCCAGCAAGTGAGTTAGAATCCTCAGAGAGCAAATGCGAAACGGAGACCTGTCTCCTATCTGATGGTTGGGCTCAATGAAAAGAAAGCAGGAGTCCTTCGGGAAACTCACGTGAGCAGGTCCCTAGAATTCGCTGACAGGCGCTGCAAGATGAAGGGGGCTCTGCGGCCACGGAAGGCCGGGAGACCACTGCGCCCCCCCCCCAAGGATATTTCCAGCAGAGAAAAGGCAATGGGACCCCCGAGGACAGCTGAGTACAAAGCTGGAAATGCACCATCTGGGCGCGACCCAGCTACGGCGCCAGCTCAGAAGCTCGGGGGCTCCTCACTGTCCCAACTCCGCACAGACCCGGGAGTCCGACTCTCAGAGGGAAGGTGGCCGTTCCGTACAAGAGTCTGACGCAGGCCTCCACCGACACCCAGAACCTGCAGCCCGCGACACCCCTAAGGGAGGCTCCTGGTCTCGGGGTAACGACCAAATTCTGCGCCACCGCCCACCGCAGCCCACCGCAGCCTAACGCGGCCTTCCTCAGCCCGTGCCAAGCCCGCAGGCCCAGCCTGGACCGGACCGGCCTCGATCGAAATGCAGGGCCTCCTACTCCGCCAGCAAGGCTCCTGTCCGCCGAAGGAAAACGTGGACTGCGACTCGGCAACCCAGGCCCACCGCTTCCCCTCACTCACCATGGCGACTCCGGGGACCACAAGCAGCAGCGCCTACCCCGCCGGAGCCGCCCGCCGTCAGGTGACCGAGCCTTGCGAGCCCCGCCCTCTCTAGCCCCGCCCTTGGATAGAAGCGGCTTTTCGATTGGCCCACTTAAAATCTCGCGTAGTTTGGGGAGAATGGGCAGCCGGCGGTGTATAGTGGACGGGGCGGGGCGAGAATAGTACAACGCTGCGGCGAACTAGGGACAGCAGGAAGGGAAGCCTTAGTTAAGGAGATCCGCGGCCGAGGAAGGGCAGCGAGAGAACCTTCTGCGCGTCCACTTCGCCTGGGCCCGCGCCTCATCGTGTGCACATGCGTAGAAGGATGACCAGGATTGGTGTGTGGAACGGTCTCAACCTCTGGTCGCAACCAATCTGGACGCGCCGGGGGTGGGTCTTAACCCTCTGACAATCTGCGCGCGCATTGCTCTTGGCGCGCATTTCTTCCAGCGATGGAGTCGGAGCTGGTACGCCGCCTCGCCCCGCGTCTCGGCCTTGCGGAGCCGAGTGTACTGAGGTGAGTGTGGCCGTGTGTGCGGGTAGACGTCCCAGACTGCGGCCCTGGGTCCTCCCAAGGCAGCGTCGGATGAGGGACTGGCGATGAGGGAATGACCGCACACTGGTCTGGGCGAGACTCGGGCCCAACATCAAGAAAAACTGTTGTTGGCTTGTAGAAGATGGTTTGAGAGGACGTATATAGTCGTCCTTGAAGCACTCTAGCTCTGTTGGATACACTGTGGTCGGAAAAGCCGGGGAGGACCTCTTGTCATTCCTTCAGACTCGATAATCTTGATAAGCCAGCCTTGCAGGGCAGACCCTGTGCAAATCACTATAGATGGCAAGAGAAAGGTAGATTATGGTACAGAGTGAAGAGCTGAAGTGATGAGCAGGGCGTAAGAATTCCAGAAAAGGCCGGGCGTGGTGGCGCACGCCTTTAATCCCAGCACTTGGGAGGCAGAGGCAGGCGGATTTCTAAGTTCGAGGCGAGCCTGGTCTACAAAGTGAGTTCCAGGACAGCCAGAGCTATACAGAGAAACCCTGTATCGAAAAATCGAAAAAAAAAAATTCCAGAAAGGGCCCAGTGGCGTTGGGGCTGATTTATTAAATAGTGGCACGCATGGGAAAATATGGTAAGAGTGGCCCAAATAGCTTCCATTTTCCGAAGCCCTTGAGATTAGGAGGGTCATTGTAGGATCTGTCTTAGGAAATAAAGCTACAGCAGGCAAGTGTGTAGAAAGTTCGTAGGTCTATTCCCAGGGCTACTGACCGGAAATACAATGGGACCCAGAACTATTTTCACAAGCCGCCGAAACTGAGACCCAATCAGTCATTAAGGAAGAGAAAGGGATTTAATTTACTCTAATCTGCCTGAACCAATTCTTTATACTTGTTGAAATAATGTAAGAAGGAAAGGTAATGTCCAAGGAACACGCTTGGACACAGCTAAGTCTGGAGTCATTTTGGTTCTATGTAAAGAACTTCCACCTCTCCAAAGGATGTGCTTTCTAGGCCCCAAATGAACTTGCACAGTAGTTAGGTGGTGTGCAAGTCCACCATGCTGAATTCAGTTCTTTGCCTAAGTGTTGACAAAGTTCTGCAGCAGTTTTAGTGACCATACTGCCTTTATAACCAGGAAAGCAGAGGAGTTCCTGCGGCTGTCTAAGGTGAAGTGTGTCAGTCTGTCTGCACGTAGCTCAGAAACCAGCAATGCTGTCATATGCCTGGACCTTGCAGCTTCCTGTAGGAAGTGCCCCTTGGATAGAGTAAGTTGGCTCCAAAGGACATTTGAGTGATCTGATGTGACCCTGAGGTTTCTTTGTTTTAATCTTCTTGTTGGCGGCTCCGTTTCTTTTTTATTATTACGGTTATATGTAAGTACACTGTAGCTGTCCTCAGACACTCCAGAAGAGGGCGTCAGATCTCATTATGTTTGGTTGTGAGTCACCATGTGATCGCTGGGATTTGAACTCAGGTCCTTCGGAAGAGCAATCACAGGAGAGAGTTTTTAATCAACTTCAAGGGTACGATCTATCCTGACACAGAAATCAAAGCAACTTGAAGAATCTACATGGCACCTACAGTCATGAAGCAGAAATCAAGTAATCTTTGTACCCAATTCAGTTTCTCCTTTTTTTTTGTACATATAGGATCCCATTGCAGGAGATTTTGCCATCAGAAATGGTCTGTCCACCTCAGTTAATCTAATGGGCACAATCTCCCCTAGGCATGCCCAGTGGCTCTTTTTCCAAGTGAGTCTAGATCTCATCAAGTTAACAGTTGAGAGTAACTCTCACAGTTTGTCCAAATCTTTAATGTTTAAAATTAGAGTCAGGAAGAGTCACATGTTGAAACCAAATGTCAGTATTATTTACAAGATCCATGAACTGCTAGTTTCTTCATCCATCAAATAAGAATAAAAACCGTCTTTTACTGGATTATTATTCTGACTAAAGAAGGTATCTATCTTCTTTATGTAGTAGATGTACACAGTACTTGTGTCATAATGGATGTATTTATTCATTAAAGCTCTGTTAACTTTTCTGTTGCTATCTAACTCTTCAGTCTCTTTTACCCTGGCCTCAAGCTATGATACACACTTTGTGAGTCATAGTTTTGTAAAGGAAACACTTTTCCACCCTGGAATGCTTTGTTGCCAAGTTCCTTTCTGTCCTAACGTGACTCTGCTTTGTTGTATATCTTTTATAAAGCTCTCCATGATTTCCCAAGATAGACTTGGCTCCCTACAGTGGTGGATTATCCTGTTCTTCCCTTCCAGATATACACTTTCCTCACCCTACACCCAGTACTTCCTTTAATTTTCCTAGTGGTTTGTTTTGTGCAGCTGAGACAAGCTATACTATTTAGTCGTTTTTAAATTATTTGTAAGTGCTCTTGCTCCTCTCTCTCTCTTGCTAGTCCCTTCCTGCTCCTGCCCTCTCCCTATTCCCTTCCCCTCTCTCCACATGCTTATGGCTGGCCTCTACTCTTCTACTTCTCTACTCTCCCTCTCTGTTTCTACTACCCTCTTAACTCCCCTTCCCATACCCTGAATAAACTCTATTCTATACTAAAAAAATATTATTTGTAAGTATGCATAATTGTACCTTTCTATAATACGAATTCTTTGAAATAGTCTGCTCTTAAAGTGATTGAAACGTTTTGGGTTAAATAAAATTAGTATATAATTAATATCACAGACTGGAGAGGTGGCTCAGCCATTAAAGGCTAGGCTCAAAACCAAAAGCATAATTAATATACCTCTTAATAAATATTTAAGAAGAATAATACTGAATTTAAAATGTGTGTTTTTCTTTTCAAAGGCATATTTAATTAGGCTCTCTGGTTTGAACAAGATGGTGTATCAGAGCTGTCTTAAATCTTTTGAGTGTTTACTAGGATTAAATTCAAATGTTGGAATCAGAGACCTAGCTGTACAGTTCAGCTGTACAGAAGCAGTGAACTTGGCTGCAGAGATACTGCAGAGGTATGTATAAT
Source organism: Mus musculus (assembly GCF_000001635.26). NCBI lineage: Eukaryota > Metazoa > Chordata > Mammalia > Rodentia > Muridae > Mus > Mus musculus. Next base: position 85,302,971 of record NC_000074.6, read on the forward strand.
TTTATAATACTTACTCTATGTGTATAAGTGTTCGCCTGCATGTATGTATGTGCACCCCATGCATGCCTGCTGCTCTCAGGTCAATAGAGAGCATCAGGTCCCATGGACTGGAGTTAGAAATGGGTGTGAGTTACCATGTGGATGCTGGGAAGTGAGCCCAGGTGCTCTCTAAAAGCAGAAGTGTTCTTAACTGCTGAACCATCTCTCCAGCTCCTAAATAAATACTAAAAACGTTGTTAGAAGCACAGTCAGCGAACAAATGCTAACAATAGGTCAGGACAATTTAAGTTAGGGGCCAAATTTTGTTTTGTTTTCTCAATTGTTATTGCATTTTCAGTCCCTTTAAGATATTTTCCTGACAAATAATTTCACAAACATTGCTGTCTCCTAGCTACGAGTCTGGTCTTCCTGAAACACAGCGAGCAGATCTTGACTTGTCCAGGCCACTTTTCACCACTGCCGCACTACTCTCAGCATGCAAGTAAGAGTTCTTGGGCATTACTTTATTGTGCTGGGTTTGCTTGTTTGTTTTTGCTTTGAGAGAGTTTTATGTGTAGTCCATGCTGGCCTGGAAGTCACTATGTATCATAAGCCAGCCTTAAACTCATGATGATCCTCCTGCTTCAGACTCCCAGATGCTGAGATTTCAAATGTGTGTGACTCAACACCCAGCTAGTGTAAGTGTTCTTTCACCATCCGGAAATGTTGCCAATATGAGCTTCTCATCCTCAGAGAACACTTGTCATTCGTTCTCCTCGGCTCAGCACAGTTTGCACTGTAGCCCTGGAACACTACGGTTGTGGCCTGGTAATGAGACTCTTGGCTTGGCTGATAATAGAGCTGCCAACTTCAAACGAGTGTTCAAGATGTTTACTTGCCATGTGGCACCCATGTCTGTAAACAAGGTATTCTCCTTTCAGACCCTACTTTTACTAAGTGTAAGTTGTAAATCTGTCAGGACAGTGATCGTGTTTGATTTTCCAGGCATATTGTTTAAAAAGAACTGAAAAACATTTCTAAAATAAATTCTTACATTTAAATCACCAAAATACTTAGTTATTAGTATACATACTGAATTATTCCATGAAATACTAATTTTTTATATCTTTGAAGTTGTTATTTTACTTTTTTTTTTTGGGTTTGTTTTTTTGTTTTTGTTTTTTGGGGTTTTTTTTGTTTGTTTGTTTTTTCGAGACAGGGTTTCTCTGTGTAGCCCTGGCTATCCCGGAACTCACTTTGTAGACCAGGCTGGCCTCGAACTCAGAAATCTTCCTGCCTCTGACTCCCAAGTGCTGGGATTAAAGGTGTGCACCACCACCGCCCAGCTTGTTATTTTACTTTTAAAGAAAACTTTCTACAGAAAAATCATGTAGTCTGTTAAAGAATATATTTCTCAGTTTCCAGTCATTAATTTTGGTGTACTTGGCACTTTTAGCAGCATACCTAGGAGTGATTGTCATCCATAGATAATATTCTTTTAATTCAACAAGGGTATGTGTACGAAGAAGGAATGTAATTGATGTTACAAAAGAAACTGAAAATAGTCAAATAACTCCACTTTTGGAACTATATTAAACTGAACACGAAATGGTTAATTGTCTTGGGGGGGGTGGGTGTTGCTTGCCATATATGCTGCCTGTGGAGGCAAAAAGAGGACATTGGCTCCCCTAGAACTGGAGTTACAGGTGGTTGTGAGCTACTATATGGGCGTTACTCGGGCCCTCTTAAAGAGCAGCAAGAGCTCTGAAGCGCTGAGCCATCTCTCCAGCCCCCTTAACCACTGAGCCATCTTTCCAGCCCCAGGTCTTTTGCTTTTTAATTGCTTGCTGTAGAAGAATATGAACAGGATTGAGGCTTCAGGAGTAGGGCAAAGAGATGTGACACTCCTGTGTAAATAGAAACATTCTCAAAGCGAGTTGAACACTTAACAGATACTGAGTCCATTCAGCAAATTGGTAACATCTGAGAGGCATGAAGCGCTGTAGCAGATGTCTTTGTTTGTTTGCCTCATTTACTGCTGAACAGATGAATTTTCCGCTCTCAGTTTAATAAGAAACTAAAGGACTTAAGAGAGCAAATCTGCAAGCTTCCAGCTAATGACATTTGGAAAACAGGAAAGTCCAGACAGCTGGAGAATTTTAGTAAATCGTGGGCAAAGGGCCATAGGTTTGTAATCTGTTTTTCTTGCCCAGAAAACTGGTGATATTGAAAAAACAAATTTATGAAATTGTTTTTTAGAATTCTAAAGATAAAGGTGGATAAAACCAAAATGATAACTGCATCCGGTGTGAAAAAGGCAATACTTGATCGACTGTGTAAGCAGTTAGAAAAGATTGGGCAGCAGATTAACAGTGAGTATTCTGTGGTTGAAAATGCTGATTTTATTAATTTTTTAGTGAGATAATTGACATGTCTGCCCTGCGAATAAAGTGGTTTAGTACCTGTCTTAGTCAGGGTTTCTATTCCTGCACAAATCATTATAACCAAGAAGCAAGTTGGGGAGGAAAGGGTTTATTCAGCTTATATTTCCACATTCCGGAGGAAGTCAGGACTGGAAATCAAGCAGTTCAGGAAGCAGGAGCTGATGCAGAGACCTTGGAAGAATGTTACTGGCTTGCTTCCTCTGTCTTGCTCAGCTTTCTTTCTTATAGAACCCAAGACTAGGCCCTCCCCGCTTAATCACTAATTGAGAAAATGCCTTACAGCTGGATCTCATGGAGGCATTTCCTCAAAAGAGCCTCTTTTCTCTGTGATAACTCCAGTTCATGTCAAGTTGATACACAAAACCAACCACTACAACTATACCTTTAAAAAATATGATTCTACAAATCTATGCTGAGAAAATACATTCCTTAAGAAACATCAGTATCAGACAAGCTTGGTGGCACATGCCTGCTATTCCAGCACTTGGGAGGCAGAAGCAGGCAGATCTCTGTTCAAGGCCAGCCTGGTCTACAGAGTGAGTTCCAGGTCAGCCAGGGCTACACAGAGAGACCCTGTCTCAAAAGAAAGAAAGAAGCTGCAGTGTTAAGTGCCAGTATCTGAGTACTGCTTGGGATGGGAGTGATTCCATGTCTAATAAAAGAAACAGCCAGAACAAGAGGAGCAGGATTATCTATCTGCCGCTCCATCTCTTTTTGCTCCTCTGGGTACTGGCTTTCTATCATCCAGCTGAGGACTTAGATGACCAAATGTAAAATTGATTAGAAAAATTAACCTTGAAACCAACTTTTCTTTTTCTAAAAGGAGACTCTGCAGATTTAGCTAGACCAGCACTGAAGAGAAAGAAGCCAGAGTTTAGTCCAACACTGAAGAAAAAGGAGCCAGGACTTGAACCACCAGCAAAAGGTAGGGTACACTAGCTCTCTTGGTACTGAAATTGGTGCAGTATAATTTATACACTGAGCAGTCCTGTGTTGATCCCAACAGTTTATATGACAAGAAGCAGCACTAGAGGAAAGCCTGACAACTAATTATTTGATAAGACCTATTTTTCAAGCCAGGCATGATTTACACACCTGTAATTACTTCTACATGCTTAGAAAATAGACACAAAGGATTACTGTAAATTGAAGGCCAGATTGATCTGTATAGTGAATTCCAGGCCAACGTGGGCTACACATTGATACCATCTCACAACAACAACAAAACAGCCTTTTAAGCAATAATTAAAGGAAGTAACAGAAGTGTGAGTAAAAATATATCTGGTGGCCAAAGAATACAGATATTACTAATTTTTAGAGGTATATCTGGTACAGCATGACATGTCTTTAATCCCAGCACTCAGAGACAGGGCCAGGCTGATCTCTGAGTTCCAGGCCAGCCTGGTATACAAAGCAAGTTCTAGATCAGTCAGAACCACACAGTGAGAATTTGTTTAAAAAAAAAAAGAGCGAGAGAAGAGAAAGAAAAGTGTGAATGTTGGTAACTAAACTGTACCTGGGTTCATATTTTACTTTGCCAGTGTTAAAATCTTTAGGCAAATTAAACAATTCAAGCAGACTGACTCATAAATTGGACAGCTTCAAATCTAAAATTGGTTCCGAAAACACCACCCAGTGGTTAAACAGAAGTCCTAATAGAGTTAATTAGGTTATAAGGAGATAGAAAACATCCAATTGAGTCAAACTACTCATTTACTTTATTTAAGGATATCTAGTGTGAGGTCCCTGTTTGGATAACCAGAAAGGTAGCTTTTGTGATGGGCTGCTTTTTTTTTTTTTTTCTTCCTCTAAAAATATATTTCCAAATTAAGTTCTAGTTACCTACATAGGAACTCTAGCTACAAGAACAATCTTGATACTAATGGCTAATTGTTTAACACTACCTACTGGCTGTGTGCATTTGAAAAGGTGATAAAATTTCTACAAGCTTCATTCTCCTAATCTGTAAAATGTGACTAATGTTAGCATAATGTTGTGATGGGATTACTTGAGGTACAAGGTTGATGTCTTAGAGTGCTTAGAGTATAGGAGAGAAAAGTGAGAGCTGCCATGTTACACTGCACTCTAGGGTCTTAATCTCTTACCTTAATTGAAGTAAATACTTGCCAATTTTTACTTTTATGCCATTTATAAACTTGTTTAAAATTGCATTTGCTGACTTTCTCTCACAGAAATAGAAGTAATAGAAACCCTTCATAAACTACCTAAAGATGAAGATCTGACACAGGATTATGAAGAATGGAAAAGGAAGATTTTGGAAAATGCTGCCAAAGCTCAGACAGCCACAGCAGAGTGATTTCCATCTCACTGCAGGCATGTGCAGTCTGTCTGGGAGATGAAGGGTGTGGAAGTCTTCTCTAAGCCTGAATTCCAGGTGTGCTGAGGAGTGTCTCAGTACAGAGGATGCTAGCACTGGGCACCTCACATGGACATTAGATCAACCATATTGCCTCTGAAGACTCAGATCTGTCCTCTCACGTGGGGTGAAATTGGGACCATTTTGCTTCTATGTGTTTAAGAAAATTTCCTGACTAAACCTAGAATGCAAATTTCAAGCTGAAAGACATCTCAGACATTTTATTTGGTTTTGTGGTTTTTTAAATTTTATTTCACTAAATGTTATATAGCCTAAGTTAATAAATATTTTTTAAACATTTTTTTAAATGTGTATGAGTATTTTGCCTGCATGTATGTCTGGTGCAGTGGAAGCCAGAAGAGAATGCCAGATCCCTAAGCCTTGAGTTACAGACAGTGAGCGTTGCCATATGAGTGCTGGGACTTAAACCCCAGTCCTCTAGAAGAGCAGCTAGTGCTTTTTACCACTGAACCATCTCTCAAGCCCAATAAATGTTATTTTTATATGCATTTGAGTTGTGATTGTCAGCTTTGAGTAATCTTTCTTAGGCAAAAATCTGTATCTACTCAAATTTTAAAAAAGCCCATGTTCCTGTGTAGTGAGCCCTAATACCTAGAACACAGATTAAGACTTCCTGGGTTTAAGACCCAGTCTACTTTGCCACTTGAACAAATAAAATTAACTTCTGTTTGCTCCATCTAGAAAGTGGGAAATAAAAGGTACTCCTTTGGCTATAGATGTGGCTCAGTTGCTAGGGTTACAAACATGAAGTCCTGAATTTTGATTACCATCACTCCATAAAACCAGGCTTAGTGCATCCCTGTTACCCCAGCACTTAGGAAGAGAAGGCAGGAGAATCAGAAGTTCAGAGCCACCCTTAGCAACATAATGAGTGGGATACATGAAACCCTGTCTCCAAAACAAGAAAAGAGAACCTTTCTCACTGCTGCCTAGAATAGCTGGGAGACCCAATGCATCAAAGCACTATAGTGCAAATATCTGCTGTGAAGAAACAATAAAGACAGGCCTGACATAATGAATTACACATTAGTACGTATTACAAAACAATCCACCGAAGTTTACTTCTTTGCTATCCATACACAGGAAAATGTAACCTTGGTAAACCCTTTATAGAAGGGGCTTTATAGATTTTCATACAGTATATTCTGATTGATTTTCTCTTCCATCTTCTAGATACTCCCCACCTTCCCACTCATCCAGCTCCATACCTTCTTTCTATAGGAAACAGGCAAAAGCACAAGAAACATGCACATACACAAAACCCATAAAAACAAAATTTCAGAACAAACCAGAAAAGTGATATGAGACCAAAAAAAAAAAAAATGTACAAAATAACATGCAGTTAGATTTGTGTTGGCCACCTACTGCTGGGCATGAGGCCTGCCATTTAGTGTGGTTTATATAAACCCAGTGACACTCCATTAGAGAAAACTAATTTTTCCTTTGTAGTTGTCAAATTGAAATGTTTTTTTTGTTAGAGCTCGTGCCCACCTCTCCCATCTCAACATTGGGACCCCATCTGTCTTGGACCCGTGCAAGCCCTGTGCATGCCACTATGTCTCTGAGTTCACATGTCTATCAGTCCTGTTGTATCTGTAAGACATTCCTGTGTCATCCATCTCTGGCATTTATTTTTGTTTGTTTGTTTTTGTTTTTTTGTTTTTCGAGACAGGGTTTCTCTGTATAGCCCTGGCTGTCCTGGAACTCACTTTGTAGACCAGGCTGGCCTTGAACTCAGAGATCCACCTGCCTCTGCCTCCCAAGTGCTGGGATTAATCTCTGGCGTTTATAATCTCTGCCTTGTTCACATAGCTCCCTGAACCCTGAGAAGAGTCCCATTTAGGACTGGGCTGAGTGAGACAAATGAGCTATAGGTGTAACAATATCATTAGGAGTCATTTTATTGCTATGTTCCTTTAGCAGAACAATAGTATTTAGTTTTTCCCTAGGGCCAAGATCTGTCTGGCCTCAGATTCTTAGCCACTGGGGTAGTGTCAGGCCTGGGTTCCATCTCATAGAGTGAGTTTTAAATCCAATCAGATAGTGATTGGACACTCCCACAACATTTGTGCCACTATCGCACCAGAGTAGCATCCCGGCAGGTCTCCATTGTTGATCAGAGGGTTTGTAGCTGGACTGATGTTTACCTTTCTCCTCTGGCCCTGTGCAAAGTACCTTCCAGCACCATGAACACAAGTCAGTAGGGATGAAAACTCTAGGTAGGCACCAGCTGGACTTCTACATAATGACATGTAAGCATTGTTTACATCAACAGGGCCTTACCATCAGTTTGTAATAGCATTGACAGTTGCCAAGTTATTTAGGGGTTTCCATGGTGTCCCTTCGGACAATAACTCAATTAGATGTAACTAATTCTTGGCACTACAGGTTTCACTTAGCAGCAAAAGATGTCTAGTTGGAACATTATCTTCCTCATTGTTTGGTGACTCCATTTAGATTACACACACACACACACACACACACACACACACACACACACACACACACGTTTTAAGAAGCTTCTACTGTAGTAAGTTTCCAGAAGTAGAAGTAAGGGCCTTCCTCAAAGGCCCATCTCTTCATAAGTATATATTCGTATTTTCCTGTTCATGAGAGATCTCTCTTCCCTCCTAGTTCCTTACTTTGTGCCTAACCCCTATGATTATATGGATTGTAGCATGCCTATGAAAGCCTTAAAAGCTAACATCTACCTGTAAAAAAAAATACATATGGGAGTGGTTAAAAGCTCTGACTGCTCTATTAGAGGTCCTGAGTTCAATTCCCAGCAACCACATAGTGACTCACAACCTTCTGCAATGAAAGCTGATGCCGTCTTCTGGTGTGTCCCAGACAGTACTCATATACATAAAATAAATAAATAAATCTTAGGAAAAAGAAAGAAAGAAAAATATATGCCACATTTGTCTTTTTCAATCTGGTTACCTCATTCAGGATGATTTTTCCCCCTAGCTCCACCCATTTACCTAGGAATCTCTTGATTTTGGTTATTTCCTTTTAATAGCTGAATAATATTTTCCATTGTGTAAATGTATCACATTTTCATCATCTACTGATGGGCATCTAGGCTGCTTTTCAATTCTGGCTATTATGAATCGAGCAGCAATGAACATGGCTGAACAAGTATCTTTGTAGTAGTATGTGAAATACTTTGGATATATGCCCAAAGGTAGTAGAGCTGAATCTTGAGCTAGATGTATTCCCAGCTTCTTAAGGTACTGCCACACTGGGTTCCATAGCGGATGTACAAGTTTGCACTACCACCAGCAATGGATGAGTGTCCCCCATACCCCACCAGCAATGGATGAGTGTTCCCTATACCCCACATCCTCGCCAGAACTAGGTGTCATCTATCTATCTATCTATCTATCTATCTATCTATCTATCTATCTATCTATCTATCTATCTATCTTTCTATCTATCTATCTATCTATTTATTGCTGTTGACCATTCTGACTGGTATAAGGTGAAATCTCAGAGCAGTTTTGATTAGCATCTCTCTATAATTAAGGATGTTGACCATTTCTTTCAGCATTTCTCAACTATTTGAGCTTCATCTTTTGAGGAACTCTGTTTAGTATCCCTTTTTTATTGGGTTATTTCTTAATGTTCAGTGATTTTTTTTTAGTTCTTTATATATTTTAGGTATTAACCCTTTATTGGATGTGTAATTGGTAAATATCTTTTCCCATTCTGTAATGTTGAAGTTGCCTTGGAGACCCCAAGATGTTAGACATGCCAGAACCATGGGATACTTGTCAAGGAAAGTTGCCAATAGGGAGTAGAACCAATCCAAGAGAATGAATTGTGTTATAGTCAACAAAGCTAAAAGAAGTGTTACATCAGCCATGGAGATCCAGAGTTTAGCGTTTGCCCAGCTAGTTTTCAGTCTTGCTTTGGTCCAGTACTTCCTCACTCTGTTCCCTGCGTCCTGGAACAATAATGTATATCCTGTGCCATGATATGTTGAAAATATGTGATCTGATTATTGACTATAATTTTATAGGGATTACAGTTAAGAGATTGCATAACTCTCAGAAGAGACTTTGAATTTTGGACTTTTTTTTTTTTTTTTAAGATATGTATACAGTGCTCTGCCTGCATGTATGCCTTCAGGCCAGAAGAGGGCAACAGATCTCATTACAGATGGCTGTGAGCCACCATGTGTTTGCTGGTTATTGAACTCAGAACCTCTAAAAGAGCAGCCAGTGCTCTTAATATCTGAGCCATTTCTCCAGCCTAACTTTGGACTTTTAAACATTGTTGATATATTATGGGAAGTTTTGATATTGGACAAGGAGTACCCTTGGGGGAATAGAACAAAGTAAATAAAATAGATTGACTTAAAAAAAAAAGGTATCCATAGGAATGTGGATTTATGTCTGGAATTTTAATCCTATTCCATTGATTAGCATGTCTGTTTTAATGCCAATAGCATGCTGTTTTTAATTCTATATCTCTGTGGTATGGCATGAAATTTGGAATGTATTCAGAATTGGTTTAATTATCCTGGGGTTTTGTGTTTTTGTTTTTGTTTTTGTTTTTTTTATGAAGCTGAAAGCTATCCTTATGTTGGAATTTTGATAGGAATTGCACTAAATCTGTAGTTTGCTTTTAGTATGATGGCCACTTTGATCATATTAATCCTACATATACATGAGCATGGGAGATCTTTCCATCTTCTGAGATCTTCAATCTCTTTCTTCAGTGTCTTAAAGTCTTTATCATATAAGTGAAAAAACTCATTTTTATATATACATATGTATATATATATATATATATACATACATATATTTGGTATTTGTATATGTATGTGTATACTTCATACACACACACACACACACACACACACACACACACACACACACACTATTATCATGAAAGCTATTGATTCCATGATTTCTTTCTCAGTCTGTTGGTCATTTGTATATAGGAAGGCTTGACCTAGACCAGCAAGTCATTTTTCAGTGATAGGGTCCAGTAAGAGGATGGAAAGCTGGGGTCAGGAGAACTTTTCTAAGCTAATGGCTTGTGCTATCTTACTACTTATTGAAGAAAAATGGGACAGAGCAAAAGCCATCATACAATGGGACGACGTCAGCAGGAAGCTAGTTTAAGTAGTGTTCCACCAGGGTAACACAGGATATCTCAAGGATATCACAGAGCAGCCTTAGGACTGATAACTCTGTTCTCTTCCATGAGGAAAGCCAAGCTCTCAGGAACCAAAACCTGAACCTCTCAAGGCCCTGGCCCCAGCCCCAGCCTGGACCTTGCCAAGTCTCCCCCCTGGGCAAAGACACAGAACTAAGTTCCTTTTTGTAAGTTGTCTTTGCTGCTTTGTGGGTTCTTCTTTCTTCCACCCTTTTCCACCCCATTCCCACCCTTTCAACCTCCTAACTCTAGTAGAAAAATAGAAGAAAAAAAAAAGACAGCGAGGAAAGGGAGCGATGTCATCATTAGACTGCTTCCTGCTGATTAGGGGCATCTAGTTCCTTGGAGGCAAGTTTGATCTTTGCCATCAGGATGTCTAATTTCTTCTTTTTCTTCTTCGTGCACTATTCTGAAGAGTCCCCAGAATTCCAAATTTCACACATTAGCAGAAACCATTTGCAGCTGACAAAATCATGCTGCTGCTAGAGGATGGGGCAAATCACAGTCAGCTGCTGTGGACGGCCCATATCCCACACCTGGGGTTAAAATTAAAACATATTCTTGACAGGCGGTGGTGGCACACACCTTTAACCCCAGCACTTAGGAGGCGGAGACAGGCAGATTTCTGAGTTCAAGGCCAGCCTGGTCTACAGATTGAGTTCTAGGACAGCCAGGGCTACACAGAGAACCCTGTCTCAAAAAAACAAAAAACAACAAAAAAAGTTCTTACATTTTCCTGGGTTTTTTGTTTTGTTTTGTTTTAAGAAACCAAAATCCCCAACGTGTCACTACACTTTTTTTTTCTTCTCAGGGGCCTCTGAAAAAGCCTTGGCTCAGTCTGGCTCTGACCTCCAGGTCAGACCTCCTATTATTACTCTATTCCTATTATTCATAATTTGGGTTTTTTTTTAAATAATATCCCAGATTCCTTGGATATTTTTGCCTGGGGTTTTGTTTTGGTTTGATTTGGTTTTTAGTTTTAACATTTTCTTTGCCTGAAATATCTATTTCTTTTACCTTGTCTTCAACATCTGAGAGTCTTTCTTCTATGTCTTCTTGTACTCTGTTGGTGAAGTTTCCTTCTGACGCTCTTTCATTTCTGACTTCCTAAATTTTTCATTTCCAGTTTGACTTCAGTTTGGATTTACTTTAGTGATCCCATTTCTACTTTAAGGTCTTGAACTGTTTTCATTACTTCATTCCACTGTTTGTTTGTGTTTTTCCAGATTTCATGAAGGGATTTGTTCACACCCTCTCTAAGATCCTTGAACATATTCATAGTAGCTCTTGGGAAGTCCTTGTCTTCTGCTTCAGCTATATTGCACTTCTCAGGGCCTGCTGTAGTAGGGTTGCTGGGTTCTGGTGGGAGCACATTGTCTCAGCTGTTAGTGGTTGTGGTTCTGCGCTGGTGTCTAGGCATCTGGGGTCTGGATGATTGAGGTGATTCTAGGTGTTGTCTTAGCTGGTATGGTTCTGTTCCTTGGGTTCCTTTGCCCTCTCTGATCTTAGGAAAGCGTGGTGACTCTGAGTTGCCTGGTAGAGCGTGCTTCTGCAGGTCAGTGGGTGGCAGAGAAGCATAGGGGTGGGCTAGGAGAAAGGCTGAAAGGGGCATCAGGAAAGAGCTAAGGGCATCCTGTCCACACAAAGAGGTGGGGTCACCAGAGAGTTATAGGTATGGTGAGAGGAGGAGGCCTAGCAAGTAGGTTGTAGTAAGACAAAGAATAATCTGGAAGGATACAGGTGAAAGGACCAGGGAGGTCTGACCCAAGAGTTGGAGTTTTCAGTGAATGGAGTTGAGGTGAGACATGGTGCACCTGCAAGTAGATTGTTACCACACTGAGGGTGCGAATGGAGGACAAGCAGAATGCTACTCACCTACCTGTGTCCCTGGCAGGTGTGGCCACAGGAGTCCCACCTAGAAAGTGTTTCCAGGTGTTGGAGGTTCACACAAAGAATGGGGATGGATTGGAAGGGAGGGCTGAGAGTGTCCACAAAGAGGAGGGAAACTGTGTCCACACCATGGTCTTGTGGAGTCCCCAGGGAATGGAGGTAGGGTGGAAGCAGGCTTATTCAGGGATGGAGATAAGACTGTAAAGATTGTGGCCGTTGTAGATGTTAAAAATCTGCTAGTAGCATCATGTCATAGATGGCTTTGACTAAAATTAAAATGAATGATTGTCTACTCACTTCAGAAGTACGTATACTAAAACTGTCAGAATACAGAGATTATTACCATGGACCCTGTGCAAAAATGACAGGCAAATTCATGCGATAGTTAAAGTTTGAATCTGAAAAGTACCCCAAAAGTTCATGTGTTGAAGATCTGCTCTCCAATGTGGTGTTTTGAGAAGTGATTGGACCATGAGGACTTTAACTCATCAAAATATCTAATCCACAATGGGTTCCCAATTTGAAAGGGTGATGATAGAAACTTAGAAGATGGGACTTGATCAGTGGGGTTGGCATACACATGGGGATTTTAACTTGGCTTCTTTCTCCCTCTCTTTCTGTCTCTGCATCATGGACCCCATTGGATTAGCAACTCTGCTATCTTCCCACCATGATCTCACTTCTTTAAAAAATACAACTGAACCAACCACATAGACATGAGCGCCAACAAATCTTTCCCCCTTTCAGTTTTCCACATATGTTGCCAAAATGGTAGCACGCAGATGGGACAGCTCCTCATGGCTAGCTCAGCCTAATTGGTTATAGAACTGAGGACCACCAGCCCAGGGGTGGCCCAATTCACAATGGACTTGTCCCTCCTATGTCAATTACTGATTTACAATATGTTCTACAGGTTTGTCTACAGCCCTATCTTATGGAAGCAATTTCTCAGTTGAGGTTTCCTCCTCTCAGATAACTTTAGCTTGTTTCGTATTGACATAAAACTGCCATGACAACCAACCCCTTGTCAACTTGATACACCAATACAACAATATTACAAACTTAAAAGTACCATAGCCTTTACCAGTTCAAGCACTTTAAAAGTCTAATCTCTAAAAATACAAAATCTCTTTTAAAATCAAAAGGAAAACTCCAAAATCCTTTTTTAAAAGTTCATAGTAACTCAACTGTGAGCTATTATAGCGGGGATCTCTGCAAATGCCACAGCCAGAAGAGTAACAATCCTCATTAGGCCAGAAGGAAATCTGCCTCAACACAACCAGTGTTGGTTCAAACTTCGAGAGTATGACCTAAAACAGTTTATTTTAGGTATATTTAAGTACAATTAAAATTTGGGGGAAAAAATCCCTATCGTGGGACCGTGAAAGGCAGCCTGTTTTCTGGTCGACCTAGGTTTAAACCCCAGAAACCAAGCAGGTGTTCCTGCAAGGGACAGAAGGCTGTTTGCCACACTCCCAGACACTAGGATCCTAACACAAGACCTCAGCTCCATAATTCTGTTGCCATCAGTCACGTAGGGCAATGCCCCAAGCCCCTGGTATTCTGTCTGGATTCCATCCCCACAGTTACTTGGCAACAGCCAGGTATGCTCCTCCTCACAGTTACCTGGCAACAGCAGGTAGGCCGGCCCACTATAAAAGGGAGTTTGCCCCCTCCTCCCTCTTTTACTCTCTTACTCTTGCCTCTCTCTCTTGCCCTCTTGCTCCCTTTCTCTCCACATTCCCTTCCCCCCTCTCTCCACGTGGCCATGGCCAGCCTCTACTTCTTTACTCTCTCCATTTCTCGGCCATTCTCTGCCTTTACTCCCTCTCAGCTCCCCTTTCCGCCATGACAATAAATTCATGAACTGCCTCAATGGAGCAGGTCTTCCTCTAAAGACCCGAGTGTCTAATCTCCTGCATGAGGCCTCCTTGTGCTCTCAGACACAGTCACCACCAAACCAACCTGTCAGCTGAGCAAGCCAAGGACTCTTGTCCCGAGGGACCCAGCTGGAGCGCTCTCCTCCCCTTCTTTTCCCTTTGGCCCAGGATGGAGTCCCTCAGCAGGCCCACACTCTGTTCTCAGCTCTTCCGAGACACCCAGTGGTGTCTGTGGTGTCCAAGAGTTCAAGACAACTCTGGCATTTCAGCGGGGACCTCAGACTGCACTTCCCCACCCGTGGAGTGGGGTCCTGTGGCTTCTCACAGCCCGATGCCTGCCAGGTGGTGACGTGGGCCATGGGGCATGTGCAGTCAAACTTCTTGCATCCACCTGCATGAGCGGCCCTAGCCCTGTGGTGGGCCGGACATGGCACACCATTTTAACCCACATCCTAGTATAACACAGTCCCATGTGAACAAGAAGGAATAATTACATTGAAACTCTTGTCAAAGTAGATGTCACTTCTTCCATGACAATGGGTTCTCTGGATAGGATATATGTGTTATCTTAAGGACTTGGGGAGGATCTGGGGTGGTCTCAGTTATATGGATAACAACACAAAAGTCATCTAGACTATTATCTACCTCTAGTCCTGGGTGTGGAAGCATAGAAGAGACCCTGGCCAAGAGATCCAGTACAAGGATCACCTAAGCCATTAGCTAACTCCGTTCCCAGCCTTTGGAGCAGAAAACAGGTTACACATTACTTGTTTCCCTAGAGAGTGAATGTGAGGATCCTTGTACTCTCCCTTCTAATTTTTTAATAGAGTCCAACATCGAATGCATTACCTCTATGACTAGCCTAATTAATATAGACAAGTATAAGAGAATTATGCAGATCATTAATTTGACTATCAATAGTATGAGAAAAAAAATCTGACATACTAACATATGCCAGGAAACTGTAGACAACAAAGATTGTGTTTGAACAAGAAATAATTGATAGTAACTCTATTTTGTAAAACTGTGGTTCTCAATCCACTAGCTCCTGATTAATTTCTGCTAATATTTTTTTTCTTACATTGTGAACAGGTGTGGTATAACTATGAACAGTGCCCTGGTGATGGTAGGTAAAAAAAAAGGGACTTGTACAACTTAAAAACAATTATGTCATTTCCACCCAAAACTTGCTTAATTAAGCATCACTGCATAGCTATCAAAAATACCTATGTAAAACTATTAAAACAACTAACACTGTGCAAATCATTGTCAAGACAGCTTCATAAGGGCAAGGGATTACATCATCTGTAGTCCCAGGAAAGGGCTGATGGTGACTAGGATAACATTTACTTTATGGAGGTAAGATGGCTACATTGAGGTCAAATGTTGACAATACTTAATAATTTATGATGTTATCAATTCAGTTATGAAAGAATTTGAAACCTGGTTTAAAGATTTCTGGTACTCCCTACTGACTAGGGTTCATAGTACTAGCAGGTACTTGACATTCTACCAGAGGAGAAAAGTAAACACCAGTCCAGCTACAGACTCTTTGATCTACAATGGGGAGCTACCTACATGATATGCTGGTGCAATAGTGGCACAAACGTTATGGAGACAACTATCTGATTGGATTCAATGTCCACACCATGAGATGACACCCATGCCTAACACTGCCCAGATGTCCACGAACCTGAGACTAGACAGGCCAGACCAGGACAAATGTTATTGTTCTGCTAAAAGAACATAGTAAGGTAGAGGGAAGAGCTGATACTATAATCAGGTTCCCTAATTGGTTCTTGATTGTGTCCATAAAGATGGCAGAAGCCAATTTCTGGGCGAAAGGAAAGGTGGGCCTTCTAGGTCCCAGGAAAAAGAGAAGGGATGCAGAGAGGGTAGGCTTTTTGCCTGGGTTTAGAACAGGAGGCACATACAACCATGTAAGATCTTGGGTGGCTGGTAACAGGGGCCTCTGACACTGGCAGATGGCTGGCATAGGCTAACTGATAAGGTTAGGACAGCAGATTCTTCGCCCAGCTACTGTGTTATCTGGCTAACTTTAAAACTGTCTAGTGTTTTCCATCCACAGGGCTAAGGAGGTCAGGAGGAGAAAGAAAGCAGCTGGGCTGACTGTTGACAAGCTTAGCAAAGCTGGCCGGGAGGAATGGGCAAATTGGAAGTGAGGCCGGTGGCAGCTGATCTGGGAGCTAAACCGGGAGATGTCAGAGCACAGGCCGAGCTCCCAGGAAGGTGGTAACATGGGATGGTGGGAGCTTAATCTCGGAGCTAAACCGAAAGCCTGGCCCTGGGGAAAAGGAGGAAGCATGTTTTAAAATTACATGCTACATAGCAATAACATGACTCCTAATGGGATTCTATTATACCCACAGATCAGTGCCTCACTCAGCCATCATCAGAGAAGCTTCCTCTTGTAGTGGACGAAAGCTAGCAATGCAAAGACCCACAACTGGACAATGCTAAGGAAGTGAGAGGCCTTGGACCACTCAGTCCTATATGGAATGTCTTATTAAACCCCTCCCCTCAGGGCTCAGGAACTATGTGGAAGAGGAGGAAGAAGGATTGTAAGAGCCCGTGGGGATGGAGGACACCCAAGGAAACAAAAAAGACTCTAAAAAGACTCTCTAAAATTTAGAGTCTAAATGGAGCACTGTATCATTAGAACTAATACATGCAGATTTTCTTTTTTTGCTTATCTGTGAAGGTAGATATGATAAAATTATGTACAGACTTTTTCCCATCAGCTCTCATTAGTGTCTGTGTGTTTAATATGAGTTCAAGAGAACTCTTCATTCAACACGGCCCATGAGAACCTAAAGAGTAGAGTACCCTACCTAGATCTAGACGTCAGTTACGCTCTGCTTCCTTTGCTGCTATGACTGTGGCCAAGGTTTCCCATTGGTCACCTTCTTAATTCTCTGCTTCAAGATATCAGTGATATACTCCACCTCACCCTTTTCCCCCCAGTTTTTACATTTTCAACTCCTCTGTGGAGTTTTCTAAACCTTGAGGGGTTGATATGCATATACAATTATGTTTTT
Source organism: Mus musculus (assembly GCF_000001635.26). Classification (NCBI taxonomy): domain Eukaryota; kingdom Metazoa; phylum Chordata; class Mammalia; order Rodentia; family Muridae; genus Mus; species Mus musculus. Next base: position 85,319,790 of record NC_000074.6, read on the forward strand.
CTCTTTAAGCCCGAGTATTGGGATGCTGTTCCAAATCACTAGTGAAGACCACAGTCACAGCACTTGCCCCTAATGCTTTGACTAATTAGAAACCAACTGGAACAAGAACTTCTCTTCACCAAAATCTTGCTAGTGTATGCAATGGTGTCAGCATTTGGAGGCTGATTATGGGATGGATCCCCGGGTATGGCAGTCTCTAGATGGTCCATCCTTTCGTCACAGGGCCCCCAATGGAGGAGCTAGAGAAAGTATCCAAGGAGCTAAAGGGGTCTGCAACCTATAGGTGGAACAACAATATGAACTAACCAGCACCCCCCGCCCCCCCGAGCTTGTGTCTCTAGCTGCATATGTATCAGAAGATGGCCTAGTCGGCCATCACTGGGAAGAGAGGCCCCTTGGTCTTTCAAACTTTATATGCCCCAGTACAGGGGAACGCCAGGGCCAAGAAGTGGGAGTCAGTGAGTGGGGGAGTAGGGGGGGTAAGGGGGACTTTTGGGATAGCATTTAAAATGTAAATGAAGAAAATACCTAATTAAATTAAAAAAAAGAACTTCACAGCTGAATGCAGCAGCAGTATATGGGTGTAAGCACACATGTTTAGAGGACAATTTAATGATAATTTCCATCTAAGCTAACATTCCTCATCAGGACCCAAGTGTTTCCTAGCCACAGGGTTTTGTCCTGTTTTACAAGAAGACGAATGGGGTGCTTCCTATGAAGTGGGCTTTAATCATACTGGAAAACTTATTGTACCTTCAATGGTTGTATCATTACAATGTTAAAGGGCACATCTTGCCTGGCATGGTGATAGCCTAACACATAGGTTCCACAGCTTAGCAAGATGGTTGGTGACAATTCAGCAGCCCAAATAGCCCTGTTCTGCATTAGAAATGCCAGCCAGTTAGAAACTCAGCTCAGCCAGGCGGTGGTGGTACACTCCTTTAATCCCAGCACTCGGGAGGCAGAGGCAGGCAGATTTCTGAGTTTAAGGCCAGCCTGGTCTACAAAGTGAGTTCCAGGACAGCCAGGGCTATACAGAGAAACCCTGTCTCAAAAAACAAACAAACAAACAAACAAACAAACAGCATGTGGATTCTTCAGTAATAAAATTGTTTCTCTAGACAAACACCAAGAACACAGGAAAAGAATAGCAGGAATCAAATAGACACAATGTGAGCTGGAGAGATGGCTCAGCAGTTAAGAGCAGTGACTGCTTTTCTAAAGGTCCTGAGTTCAATTCCCAGCAACCATGGTGGCTCACAACCATCTGTAATGGGATATAATGCCCTCTTCTGGTGTATCTGAAGTCAACCACAGTATACTCATAAAAAGAAAAAGAAAAAGAAAAAGAAAAGAAATAGACACAATGTTTTCTCAAGACCTGCCCAGCCCAACACAAAAACTATTTAAAACAGACTTATTAAATGTTTTTTAATAAACAAGGGGCTGAAGAGATGGCTCAATGGTTAAAAACACTAACTGCTCTTCCAGAGGTCCTGAGTTCAATTCCCAGCAATCACATGGTGACCCACAATTATCTGTAGTGGGATCTAATGCCCTCTTCTGGTGTGTCTGAAGACAGCTCTAGTGTACTCATATAAATAAAATAAATAAAATCTTTAAAAAATATTTCAAATATAGTTAATCCAGTGACAAAACTAATTTTCTAATTTTAACTAAGTGTAAAAATGGATACCTCACTTGATTACTAGAAAAAGTTCTAAGTATGTTGCAAGGTATTTGAGTTCATTTTCTACAGTATAGTTTATAACTTTACATATAGATTCTATCTAATAAAAGCATGGCATCTGAACTGGTTGTAAGTATAAATTACATGTCCCATTTTGGAGACTTAATATGAGCAGAAACAATATAAATATCTGGCACATGGGGTCAAATTATTGACGTTAATTTAAATGGATATTTTAGAGGAACAATTACGAAGTTCAAACAGTGTGTCACTTCTTTTGCATTTCTATTGGGCAAGCTTCTCTGGACCAGCATGGCAACCTGTGTGTCATCACTAAGTGCCCTAAGTTCCGTTATCCTAGATAGAACTCAAAAGATCCCCTCTGGAGACTACTCTTAAACCTTTTCCCAGGAGGAGGCCTGATACTTTGCCAGATCCTTTACTGCATCGCTAAGATTGTGCTCAGAATCCTGCTTCAGCTGTTCTTTCATGGTCATCTTGGAGCAGGGCTTTACATGGTGGCTTTCTGTCGAGAACTGCCGTTAAACGGGGCAGAAAGCAAACCCTCAAACCCAGTGGAAAGGTTCTAACACTTTTTATTTATTCATAAACAGCAATAAGCAAATAAATGGCAAAATGGGCCCGTACTCGTTCAGACACGCACCCCTCACTAACCTTTCCTGTCTGACAGGTGTGGCCTGGCTTGGGCAGAGCACAGGTGAATGAGACTTGATGTTTCCTGCGTTTCGGATCCACTGGAGTTAGACCGCGGCAGTGCAGGCTTTGTCATCTGAGTGGCAGGCATCCCCTTGGGCGTTTGTGTGGGATCCACTTGGATTGTTTCTCGACACGATGTTGTCTCCGTTGGGCCCTCAGGAATTGAGCGATTTTGCCATTCCAGACTGGAGTTTTTAAGCTAAATTCAGCCAAATACAACTAGGGCGTTTCATACATGACTTCATGGGCTTCTTCATCACCTGCACCCACACACGCTCTCCATGGCTTGGTTATCTGGGGCAGCGGGTGAGGTCTGTGGTGTTGCCTCACCGTGGGCTCAGGTGGTGGGCATGAGTTGTTCTTATCACTCGCACTCACTCTGGGGCAGCGAGTGCAGCCGCTCTGGCGGCTTGGGGAAAATGCCTTCTGAGACCATGTGTTCTATACGCTCTGGAAATCTCAGCATCTGACGAGAGCTAGCATTGCTGAGGAATAACCTCTCTGTCTCAGCAGTAGAATAACCTTTCTGTCTGCACCCAGAAAGTCTTTAATGTGTGTGTGTGTGGGGGGGGGGAGGTGTCGAGGGTAAGAAAGCTATGAAACTAACTAAAATCTAAACGTCACTAGACACTGAGAGTGCTGGATGATGGAATCTGGGAGGCTGGAGAGAAATCTCAGTGGATAAACTCCTTGTCATGAAACTCGGTCCCTAACACCCACACAAGAACCTGTAATCAATCCCTTGCAGAGACAGCAGAGACAAGAGCATCCCTGGGGGTTTTGGCCACCAATCTAGCCAAAGCAGGAAGCAAAGAACAATTGAGGGAGGCACTCAATACTGACCTCTGACCTCTAGCCCCCATGGAAACATGCACACACACATACACACATACACACACACACACACACACACACACACACACACACGGCACTAGGAATACTACACACAAGTAAGAAATAAGGGAATTAGAATGGTTTAGTTTTGAGTAATATCCTTTTAAACCACTTTTCAAGTTGGCAAAGTATTTAAATGCACACGGGAAGTTGGCAATGTGTTAGTTGCTCACCACATTGAGAACTGACATCTCTGTGGACCAATAGCAATGCACACCACAGTGATTACACATACTTCCTTCTAAAAATGTCTATTATGACTATCCACAGACTGTAGAGGATAACAGTTTTCCTCCATTCCTCTGTGATGGGTCGTTTCTGAAATCTGGACATTAGTTACCTTTTTCTTTTATACAGTGTTTATCAGTATCCAAACTTACAAGACTAGAAATTCATAACCAAGAAAGGGGATGTCAGAATGGGTAGAAATTAAAAGAACAGCTAGGGCATATCAAGTTTTAAAAGCACATTAAAAAATTTTTTTAAAGATTTATTTATTGTTATATGTAAGGACACTGTAGCTGTCCTCAGACACACCAGAAGAGGGCATCAGAACTCATTATGGATGGTTGTGAGTCACCATGGCTGGGATTTGAACTCAGGACCTCTGGAAGAGCAGTCAGTGCTCTTAACCGCTAAGCCATCTCATCAGCCCAAAAGCACATTTAAAAGAAGCAAATTTGGTCATAGAGATTGATAGGTTTTAAATTTTCAAATAATACTAGAGAAATGTAGGCTGATACTGTTGTTTTTTTTTTTTTAAGGCCTCAAACTTGTAATCCTCCTGTCTCAGACTTTTGAGTGTTGGAATTGCATATATAGCCACTGTACCTAGCTGATGTTTTATGCACACCTCTGTGTATAAGTGTGTTTGTGTGTGTGCATGTGCACATATGTTTCCCAAGACAAGAGTTTATCTGTGTAGCCCCTGGCTATCCTGGAACTCATTCTGTAGACCAGATTGGACTCAAACTCACAGAGATCTATCTGCCTCTGACTCACAGGACTAAAGGCATGCACCACCACTACCTGAACAATGTTGATTGTTAAAAGAGAAGTTAAAACATACTTAAGGGTTGCTCTCCTCACATATTCTGAGAGCAGAGATCCCAATTTAGTCATAATTCTAGGAATTCTTGACACTGGAAGTCTTTTCACTGGAAGAAACAATGAATAGCATGCCTTTCCTTGCAAAAGAATCTACTGAGTTCTGTTTTAAATGATATTTTTTATTATTTGAACACTCCATACATTAATACATGCATATTGATCATATCCGTCTACCTGCTTCCAACTGTCCCTAATGTCCTGCCCCATCTCCCTCCCCCCTACGTGTACTCTTTCTCTTTATTTTTTGCTATTAGTTAACCTCCCCAGACTAATTAGTACTGCCCATGGCACATGGGTATGTAGCATCCACTGGGGCATGAACATCTACTGCTAGAGGTGGAAGGAAAACGATTCTCCCTGCCTCATCAGCCATCAGTTGCCAGTAGCTCCGCCAGTAGGGGTGGGCCTCAGGAGTTTCCTCCCATTCTCATTGGAATTTTGACCAACTTGATCTTGTGCAGGTAGCCACAGATGCTGTGAGTTGACGCCTACAAAAGCCATGTCATGTCTTAACGACATCTCGTAGGACTCGTCTTCATCTACCAACTCTTACATTCTTTCTGCCCCTTCCTCTGAGACGCTCCCTGAGCCTTGCACAGGGGGGGATTGACTCACCCAGAGCTGAGTGCATAGTTTGCATTTTGATCAATTCTGAGTCTTTGCACTATTACCCACTGTAAAAAGAAACTTCTTTCACTAAAGTAGCAAGCAGCTCAAATCTACTGACTCCTTTAAAAATATATTTTATTAATTCTTTAAGAATTTTATACAATGTTTCCGTCAAATTCATCCCCCACTGTTGGACCTAATTCCTCCCTCTTCCATACCTCACTCCCTACTGGCTTCTTTAATCATGACAAGTTTAGAATTCAAATTTGACCAAAAGCCAAGTAGGATTTCCCTGCCCATCCTGAGCGTGCCTGCTCTTATTACCAAAAGGAAGGGTGCGGGGGAGCAAGCAGCATATGAGACCTGCTGACCTTACGAGGCAGAAAAACATTCCTAGGGCTTTTAATAAAAACACTTTCACCTACAAGAAGAGCAACAACGTAGCCTGTTTCCTTGCTTTCTGCCTTTTCCTTTTCTTCCCCCTTTTCTTCTTTTCTTTCTTTCTTGCTTCCTTCCATCATTCTTTGCAAAATAAGAAAAATCAATAATAGCAAAGCGCCAATCTCCGTAAAATCTTGAGTAATCTCTTCATATTACCACTTCGTGTTGCCTCAAGAATTCCCAGGCCCAGTGGAACAGCAGAGTTGAAGATTAGGGACACGTTGGAAATTTCCGTAGCCTGTTGACTGCAGTCACCACGTGGAAATGTTTCTTGAAGTAAAAAGGGGGAGGGAGAAAAAGAAGAAGCACATTTTTATATCGAGTACTTAAAAAATGATGGAAAGACAAGTCTAGGCACTTGGGCTTGTTCACATCTAAGTGGGAATGATGGGTCTCTGAGGTGGGTCTTTGGCTTCTGAGCTTTCTCTTGGGCTCTTTTCCTTCTTTGTTTTGTCCAATTCCAATGTGTTAGTTTTTGTTTTGTCTTGTTATATTGTATTATCTTTCAGAAGCCTAGTTTTTGTTTGCTTAGTTGGTTTGATTTGGTTTCTCTATGTAGCCCTAGCTCACCTGGAACTCACTTTATAGACCAGGCTAGCCTCAAACTCACAGAGATCCGCCTGCCTCTGATTCCTGGGTGCTGGGATTAAAGGTGTGTGTCAATACCTGTTGGTTTTCTAATGAGAGGCAGAAAGGGGGTGGGTCCAGATGGGAGGAGGAGGAGAAGCTGTGGGTAGGAGAGGGAAGGGAAACTGTAAAAGGGATATATCATGTGAGGAAAAACATCTATTGTCAATAAAAGGATAAACAAACAAGCAAACAAACAAAAAACCTGATACTCTATAGGGGTACCAGGTTTCCAGAGTAACTGAAAGTCGCATTCTGGGACATGATTGAGAAGAAAAATGTTATTCTGCCCTTTAAAGTGGAAAGTAGAGCTCTCTAGAACATATTTTAAAATTGTGACTCATAAATCATTAGTGGGTCATCAAATTTAACGTGTTGTGCACTAGAAAGAGCTCTAAACAAAAGGCAATGGCATAGGAAAGAAAAAAGGCTGTCCTGCACTACTGAAGTAAAATGCCTGCTTCACATGACTGAAGGAAAGCTCCCAAGGAAAGAGGCTTGGGTTTCATTGTCTGTTTTTGAGTTGGGGGAGGGAGTTATGTGGGGTCTTCTTATTGTTTATTTGTTTGTTTTATGCTGAGGTTTGAACCAAGAGCGTCACACATACTGAGTACATGCTGAGCCCAGCACAAAAGCCTATTGATTTTCCCCCCATGGGGATATAAGTCAACACCAAAATTTTGGGAAGCTGGTTCCCTGGGAAACAATTATTGTTAAGGTAGATTCCATGTTAATGGTATCAAACAAATCCTTGGTGAACAACACTTAAAAGCTTTGAAGTTTAGGTTTGATATGGCTTTCCTGTCTTACTTTCTAAAATGTCATAGGAGCAAGTCCCAAAGCTACATACAGCTAAGCATGGGTCCTCCAAACTGTCATCACTGAGAATAGATTCTCAGTTTCATCCTGGTACTTCAAGAATTCGGACAACTATGGGCCACATCACTTTTACACCATTGGTTTCCCTTCTGAGGCATTTTTATTTGTTTGTTTGTTTAGAACCTGGTCTCACTATGTAGTTCTGTCTGTCCTGGAACTTGGTATGTAGACTATGCTAGTCTTAAACTCATAGTGATCTGCTTCTCAGAGTCCTAGGATTAAAGGTGTACATTATCACCCCCAGACCCATGATCTTTTAATCAAACTAGCAGCTATGACACAAGAGAGAAATCTTTCCTTTAAATAATCCTTATATTTAGAATCCACGTATGAGAAAAACTTGGCTGTAGTTCTTTCAAATGCAGCTTTTACTGAAGAAAACCCAAAATACCTTCCATTTACTCTGAGCCATATATTTCTGCAGCAGTTGTTGGGATCTGAGGCGAACGTTGGAGCCCGAGGCTTTGGCAGGCAGGTGACTTAACCACTCGTGTTTCAGGCACTGTGTGGCGCTCATCCTACAGCTGTGGAGTCAAACATCAGTATATTGAGTTGAGCTTGTCTTTGTGAGTTGTCTAAACGTCTGTTCTGTTGGGTGAAAAGTCTGAGTCTATGGTTCATCGTTCTGGCAGATTCATGCCACGCTCTCAAACCTCCCCTCCCTACAGGAGCCAGTGAAATCTATCAGTAAAAAGTTCCCTGACCTCTACAGAAGATTGTGACCTAGGGACTCACCACTGCCTCCCACAGAGGGCTGGGAAGCTAAGGCAGAACAATGGAAGGCCAGCTGCTACTAGAATTGCTCTTAGGAGAACATGATACTTGAACAAAATCCATTTCTCCTGGAGGAGTAGAGCATTAGCCAGCTCATCTGAATTACAGATTGATTACAGAAAGATTTTACAGTAAGAAACTGAAGATCCATGAGCACTGAGCTGTCCTGAAGCCTGGATGCTTGGGCCTTTCTCCTGGGGTGTACTTTTGTGTCAATTTCCAATTATTTTATGTCTGAGTATCAAGAAAACCTCAATGGCTCAATCTATGACTTTCATAAAGTTCCATGTGTTGGCCAGTTTTAAGTCAACTTGAAACAAGCTAGGGTCATTTGAAAGGAGTGAACCTCAACTGAGAAAATGACTTCATAAGTCGGGCTGTGGACAAGCCTGTAGGGCCTTTTCTTGATTAGTGATTGATGTGGGAGTGCCCAGCCTATGGTGGGTGGTGCATCAGCTATCCCTGGGCTGGTGGTCCTGGCTTCTATTAAAAAAAAAAAAAAAAAAAAAAGCAGGCTGAGCAAGTCAGTAAGCAGCATCCCCCCATGGCCTCTGCATCAGCTCCTGCCTCCAGGTTCCTGCCCTCACTGCTTTTGATGATGAACTGTTATACAGAACTGTGAATGAAATAAACCCTTTCCTCCCCGTGTTGCTTTTGGTCATGGTGTCTCATCACAGCAGAAGTCACCCTAAGACTTTGCTGAAGTCTAAGAATGCCTTTGTGACCAAGAAATGAAGTACTCAGACCTGTATTCCAAGGGTGATATCTACATACCTCAACTTTTTTCAACATTAGCTTATTATAAGTGGTAACATGGAAATAAAACTCATTTGTGATATAACTCTTCTAAGACTCTGCTGTCTAGCTGCTGCTCATTTTAATATTCCAAGCAAGTAAAAGACTAAGAAATTTCTCAGGAAGAAAGAATTCAGCATACTAGCTCAGCACGCAGATCAGGGCCCATTATAATGGCCACTGAATGACCAGCAAGTAAAAATACCTCTTCTCTTTGACCAGTAACCGGGAAACAAAGTCCTTGGCTTCCTCCGACAGCCCTTTGAAGGTATCAGCATCGAAATCCCAGCTGCAGTTCACAATAAAATTCATGGTCTCTGCATCTGTCTCCCCTAGAAATGGGGACAAACCACTGAGTCTATGGAGAAGAGAAAGGACCATGAGTATATCACAAGCTCAGTGTATCACAAGCTCGACTTCTGTAACTGCTCCATTGCATAAATTGGCTTCGCATGTTCTCATGAAGGTGGGAGATGGGGGAGAGGACATTCTGAACAATCTCCTATCTCATGCAGCTCTTTCCTTATCTCTACAGCAATGGCTCTCAGCCTTCCTAATGCCACCATTTAATAGTTGCTCATGTTGTAGTGACCCAACCATAAAATTATTTTCATTGTTATTTCATAACTGTAATTTCACTACTGGTATGAATTATAATGTAAATATCTGTGTTTTCTGATGGTCTTAGGTGACCCCTGGGAAAGGGTTATTCCACCCCCAAAAGGGGTCAAAACCCACAGGTTGAGAACCACTGCTCTAGAGTAACTGTAAAGTGTATTCTAACACAATGTGTCCACTAATCAGGTCTGTATTTATTGACTTTTGCTGTTGTTTGAGACAGGATTCTCGTGCCGGGCGGTGGTGGCGCACGCCTTTAATCCTAGCACTTGGGAGGCAGAGGCAGGCGGATTTCTGAGTTCGAGGCCAGCCTGGTCTACAAAGGGAGTTCCAGGACAGCCAGGGCTACACAGAGAAACCCTGTCTCGAAAAACCAAAAAAAAAAAAAAAAAAGAAAAAAGAAAAGAGACAGGATTCTCTAGTTATCCCTGGGTGTGCTGAAACTCACTATTATGACATACCAGGCTGGACTTGAACTCAGAGAGATCCTTGGGCCTCTGCCTCCTGAGTGTTTGGGATTAAAGGCACCAGCCACCATGTTCAAACAGCTTTCTATTTCTCTGATTCAGGCTCTAATAGATACTATTGTCCTTGAAGCCCATGAAATATTAGCTTTACTGGGCTCAGGCTAAGGCAGAGAGGCAAGATAACCTAGCTGACTGACTAAGGCTTTAAACTTTCCCTGCAGGATACAGCCAACACAAAGCCTTTTGTAGTCCCTGGGGGCCATCAAAGAAAGCTTAGCTAAGCATGGGTGTGTGTGAGCCAAAAGCAGCATTCCTCTGTGGTTTCCACTTCAAGTTCCTTGAGTTCCTGCCCTGTCCCCCCCCCCCCCCCAGTGTTGGTAGTATCTGAACCTCTGACCGCTCCTAAGTTGCTTCCATCCAAGTCTTATTACAGCAACAAGAATGAAACTAGAACAGGCTTAAGAAAATAGCTCAGGAAATCCAGTCAGAGAGAGAAAAGGAGCCACTCTTTGACATAACCACACAACACTGTTAATGTACCTCTTCTCTGACTGGTACCCAGTACCTGCATCTCTTTGCTTGATGTCTTTCCAACTGAAGCTTGTTTTTTATCACCCCGAAATATCAGGAAATTGACTCAGGCCCCACACTTAAGAACAACCCACAAAGAAGAAAGAACTGCTAGGAACCAACTCTTTCACCCCTCTGATAAAAATGCTCTGAGGGATGTTCTGCAATGGATTCCAGAGTTTCCCAGCCTGGTACATGTGTATTTCCTTTCTGTGCTATAAACAAGTCTTTCTCAATTTTGGGGCTCCTCCCAGCACTTCTCATCCTGACCTCAACCCTAAACCTTCCCCTCCCAGGGTCTTGGCTTCTCTTCCCTATGTAACTCAGCCATTTTGACTGCATGTTCTCTTGACTGTCTTTGTTGCCATGTGCTTTCTTGGTCTCTTGGCTTGCTCTTAGCCTCTTGGTCTTTGGCTTCTCCCTTGGTCCACTTGCCCCCCCCCCATTCCTCTTTTGCCTCCCCACCCCTATTCATGGTCTAGTTCAGTCTGGACTCTTCCAGATGCCTCTGGCTGTGCTCTACCTCATATCTGCAATAAAACCTTCTCAACTATACTTAGGAGCAGACATGTCCCCATTTTCATTCATCTGATGCTGAAACCACAGGATTGGTATAAATGAGCTCCCTTCCAAGAACTTGGCCTCTTCCAACCAAGCTGCTGATTTGACTCTCCTGAGATCATTTGCTACCACCTACCATATCTGACTCCAAATTCTAGAGTCCACCCCCTCAGCTGTTTCTTCCCTCCACCTGCTCCAACTGTATCTGCTTCCTTGCCTACTCTGTAAGTATCCTTTTTTCTGGCTTGGAGTCTCCTACACTCTCTGGCATGCCCACCACATGGGCATCTCTCTACTAAGAAACCTCCTACACCCTCTGGGACCCATCATGAAGGTGGACCCAGTCCACCTTCAGCAGTTTTCTCCTCTATCTGTTCTAACCACTCATCTCTCCTCTTCTTCTCAGTATCATCCCAGAGCTACCTGCTTTGTCTGCTATTACTACAAAAGCCGTACAGGTATGCTGGAAAGCTCCTCTTGCTCTTCTGGGCCTCTACCACATAGAAAGAGACACCTCTCCTCTGTGATTTGGGACATATCTCTGATAAGTATCTCAATCTGCTTGGGGAGACCAAAGATTGAAATTCTTGTTACTACAACTCTTACTTCCTCTACTTCCTTTGTTCTTAAAGCACCATCCTGGATCATCCTTGACTCTCCTAGGAGGCAATCCTTTAGCTTCTTTGTACCCTCATGGTCTCTATAAATTCCCTTGGGTCACCTTAAAGAAAGGGACCTCACTTGAGAAAATGCCTCCATAAGATCTGGCTGTAGGGCATTTTCTTATGAGTGGTTGATGGGGAAGAGCCCAGCCCATTATGGGTGATGCCATCCTTGGGCTGGTAGTCCTGGCTTCTATAAGAAAGCAGACTGAGAAAGCCACAGGAAGCAAGCCAGTAAGCAGCACTGCCTCCAAGTTCCTGCCCTGTTTGAGTTCCTGTCCTGACTTCCTTTGATGATGAACAGCGATATGGAAGTATAAACCAAATAAATCCTTCCCTCTCCAACTTGATTTTTGGCCATGGTATTTTGTCCCAGCAACAGAAACCCTAAGACAGCAAATAACTAAAAATAAAACAAGTTTGTTTAGATCAGTTATACTTAATAAAAAACGGTCCTCAAACTCTTCAGAGACCTGCCAAATACGACATATAAAGTGCTTAATTAAAAAAAAAACAACAACAACAACAACCCTCCCATGATAGAAATTCCAGCTCCTAGAAGTGACCTTAAAGTCTCCAAAGAAGACAATGGAGCACAGAAGACTTCTCCTGGATTATGGTAATGATGACCACTGGCAAAGAACTGCCCCATGTCTCAATCACTGATTCTGCCAAAACTATGGACGCTGTTGGGTTGACTGCCACACTCTGCCTTGCCACAGCAAGTCAGTTTTTCTAGGTTCCTCCTCCACAGGAAAATCTCTGAGTCTGGCAGCTGAAGATGTTATCCTGACCATTTTTTTTTTTTGGATATACCTAGGATAATATAAAAGCAGGCTAGAAATAAAGTTGCTTCAGCCTCAGTACGGGTTGGAATCATGTTGCTATTTTGTCTGTTTTTCTTTTTCAATCCTTACTCCTTCACTTGAGACCCTATTGACTGACTGAGCTGGCTTGGTCATTCATAGAAGCCATCAAGATTAAGGGAACCTAGCATAACCATCCAGGCGGTGGTAAGTCTATCATTTTAATTGATATATAGGCTATTTGGATTATACTTCCTGTTATAATTTATCCTTCTCAGATTTCTGATAACATTGATGACTTATTGTAGCTTTATGTTAAGAGCAGCAAGCACCCAGCTCCTCCCTCAAGGATGCATATAGCTAGCTGCCTATTCAGTTCAGGCTTCTCTTTCCTAGAGCTACTGTGTCTCCAGCTGAGAAAGGCAGACACCATTTGCTTCGCTGTAAGACTTCACCCTGAAAGAGAGAAACTTACAAAACAGGTTTCAACATAATTTTTTTACTATTCCTTCATTTTAAGAATATTGCATTGCAATGACTGCTCTCATTCATCAGTCACTTGTATCTTGCCAGGAGCCATCTAGGAGAAGCTAAAAACTAGCAGGTGATCGTCCTGAGATGGTTCCGCCATGGATTAAAATCTATGATGGATTTGCTCCTTTAGGCAAGGCTGAGGAGCATTTCATTTTAGGAAGGATTCCTGCTATTAATATGCCTTTTCTGTTATTATTAAATATATATAACAATCACTAGGTATTAGACCATCCTTTTGAGCAGAACTCTGCAGAACAACCAAGATGTACTGTCTTGTAGTGGTGCTGTATAGACAAATAGATGACTTCTTCTTAATGATGATCCTATAAGAATTTTTAAAATTATATTAGTAATTATTAAGCTTTTTTTATAATAGGACTACTCTGTTAATCAAAACTGCAATGAGAACTCTGCCAGTCTTCAAGTCTCATGAGTTAATTGTTACTTCCAACATTCCAAGAGGTTGTAAAACCATTAACCAAGGTCATAAAAAGGGAACTAACAATTTATTACAGGTGCAAGGACAGAAGATAAAATATTGCCTGGGTTTATCTATACAAAGCTTCATTAATAACTTAGTCACAAAAGTTATAGTTTTGAACGCCGAATGATCCATAGAGCTGGTGACAGATGGTAAATATTTAGCCATGGATATGTATGTAAACTTCTTATTCAACTTATGTTTGAACTTCTAGTGAACTTTTATTTATAAAAAAGGGGGTGGGGATACATGGAAAAAAACATGTGATCTATTCTCCTGAAAAAGGTACAAAAGACTAGGAAAGATCACATTCAAGAATATACACTGGAGAGAAAGCATTGGGAGTAAGGCATTGGGAGCAAGGCATTGTTACATCAGGGCAAGATTAGAAGGAGAATGCAGAATGGAATAACTTCAAAATTATAAGGCAACTTAAATGTGCAGAATGCAGAGGTAAAGAGGAAGAAAGAAGAGCAGAAGTAACAGGTAGGCTTCTCTTTACCATGGAACAAAACAGGTCTTTTCTTAATAGCAAGGCAGGCTTAGTCTTACTAAAGAGAACAAAGCTTTCTTCTTCAGACTTGGGTTTAATTCATTTAGTAATGAAAGGGCAGAAGCTTCTTTCTCTATGCAGTAAAGGTTGGAGCTCATTTTTCATCCAGAATGAGTGAGTTCTTTCCTCACTGGCACTTGGTCTTCTGCTTCATATACATAAGTATGGATCTGTGTGTGTAAGTATGTAATTATGAGATAGGTATGTAATCTGGTTCAAATGGAGATTTATGAATGTGTGTGCGCATGGATCTGTATATGAATTTATGTGAATTTAATACATATTTGCTTGTGTAAAGGTTCTTCCTTCTGCGAGCATGATTCTCTTCTCCTGGTTCAATAGAAGTTTTTTGCTCCAAACTTCCCCCTAGCCTGACAAGCAAGAGGCATCTGGACAAGAGGGAGGAGGCTCTAGCAATTAATCTTTCACTTAATCCTCTGCTGTTTTACAATGATTACCAGAGACTGCAGTATATGGCCCAAAAGGATCTCAGGCAGGTCAGCTATAGAAGCAAAGTGACTTAGATTTAAAATAGGTAAATGTTTTATTATTATACAGCAACCCTAAATATCACATAAGACCAAGTCTTACCCTCTGATGCTCTTCCCTCTCTGATGCCTCAAGAGAAACTAATAAGAAAGAAGAACAGCTGAGGCTGGCCCTTGGCAGTGTCTTATGATAAACAGTTAGATGGAAAAGAAAAGGTTTAAAAGAAAAAGGTTTATGTGAGTTGGAAGGGTCTAAGAAAGTAAATACAAGATGTAAAGGTCTAAGGTATGTAAAAAATGAGAATCAGATTTCTTTCTCTCTATATATACTATTATTATTATAAGACTTCAAAAGTTCAATTTCAGCAACCAGTGGAGTCCTAATAAGCTATTATCTAGCCCTGTAAAGCACTGACTGCTATTATCATAATCACAGGCTCAAAGTTTATATTTCTTTTGGTTGTCTTCTAAATATGGACTTAACAGTGCTTCTCATTGTGCTGAAAATATCAATGTCCAATCTATATACCCAGCCCTCTGTACAGAGGAAAGCCAATCTATACACTCAGCCCTCTGGACAGAGCAAAAAGTGTTAATGCTTTGGAGTCACTTTTTTGGATTCCCAAGCTTTTACTACAACTCAATGGCGTTAATCTACTACCTTTTCTACAATGTGAATTACAGATTTCAACGAGTGGTAATGCTAATATATCCAAACATATCTTTTTTTGGTAAACTTAAAAAATTCACATAAACTTCAGGTAGCTGACTGAGTTGGTTCTGCCTTTTACAGGTCAAAGGGACTACAGATGAGTACTCATATCAATCAACAGCCTAAGTTTTACCACTTCCATATTCCTGAGGATGGAGTTTCTGTCTGTCTGTCTGTCTGCCTCTCTCTCTCTCTCTGTCTCTGTCTCTCTTTCTGTGTGTGTCCCTCTCTGAGTCTCTGGTCTTAAGATTCTCCTGCTTCAACTTCCAGGATCACTAGTCTCAAAGTCTCAAATGTACACCAAGTTAAATAACTTCCCCTCAGCTCTTTACCTTCTTTCACTAGTCTACATCTGTCCCAGCAGATTTCTATAAAGCCCAACCAAGTCCTTTTTTTTTTTAAAGCTCCTGACCAGGGGCTAAACTCCAATCCCTAGAGGAAAACCACAAAGTCCACTTGAGGAAACATCCTATGACAACACCTTCCCACCCCTGAGTAGCAACAGCCAGTCAGGCTACAACAACAAGGTCAAGATACATATAGATAACCTAAGACATCCTGCACAAAATAGATAACCTAGCCATCCTGTTTTTCAGGTGGTTTTGGCCCCCACCAACCATGTTTAGTTCCTACAGATTACACCAGAAATGCAGTTTTTAAAATATTAGCTTGCTGACCCATATGGAAATTCCCCAAGCTTGCTGTAACCACAATCAATACCCTGTACCCCTAGACTCGAGGCTCTCACTTCTGACCTGTTGCAATGGTGACAGTGAGAGTTCTTGCTTGCAAGCTCCTGATAAAGACCCTTATGTGTTTGTATTGGAATTGTCTCCTCGGTGGTCTTTGGGGGTGGTCCCTACGACTTGGACATAACAAGTACCAATTTTAGCTCAGATGCAGTTATCATCAGCAAAAGGCTGTGATGTTAGATCTCAAAGACCACCCCACCCAAAAGGAAATAAACAACAATCATAACAACAATCAAATAAACAAACAAAAACCCAACCTAGATGTCTATTTAACCCATCAAAGCAGATATTAGCCATCTCTCCCAGTAGTACTCAGTACCCGTGGCTTACCCCACCCCCTACACTAAACCTCTCCTTCCCAAAGGCCAGCTCTCCTTCCCCCAGGTTCTCTTTCCTATGTAAACTCAGCCTTTCTGACTGTGCATGCCTATGGCTCCTGGTTCCTCTCTCGGTTCCCATGCACTCTTGGTGCTTTTGGTTGGAGATCCTCTCTTGCTCTGCTTGCCCAATCTCCCTTTTCTTCCCACCCCAACAACCCAGTTCAGTCTGGACTCTTTCAGATTTCTCTCCCTCAAATCTACAATAAGACCTTCTCCTCAACCATGTGAAGGAATGGTCTTGTCCTTATTCTCATTTAGTAGCTAGAAGCAAGCTCCATCTGTAGCACACCTTAGCTGACTGCTTTTCTTCCCTCTCACCGCGCTGCTCCTCTATCAATGTTCCTGATGACCCTTGCCACATTGTGTTTTTCTGCTTCTAAAAGTACCAGTAAGATGGATAGCCCAAGCCCCACCCAGAACCAGCCCCCTGCTCCTGTGCCCCCCGCCCCAGGACTCACAGCATGTAGGTGATAACTCCCACACTCCACATGTCTGTTGGAAATGACACAAACTCATAGTTAACAACTTCTGGGGCCAGGAACTCCGGAGTACCAAAGTTCACCTTTAGCTTCTCCCGAGGCTTGTATCTGAGAGGAAGAGAGAAGAGTTAAGGACATATGAAGGGAGAGAATGTGGAGCAAAGGTAGATCCTGGGAAAAAAAAGCTTCCTCACCCTACCTGTCAGGTATGTTGCCTGAGCCCCACATTCACACTACACAAGTGGTTTCCTGGGGGAATAATCATACCCTCAGACATGCCTTCTAGCCACTCCATGTTGGCTTACAGACAATTCCGCTAGGCTCCACCCAACAGCCACCTGCATCCACCTGTAGACACCTGCAACCACCTGCAGCTACCTGCATGCCTCCATCCAAGTACAGCAGCCTATAAAGACTGCTCACTACTCCCTCTCCCTCCCCCCCCTCTCTCTCCCTCTCCTTCTCTCCCTCTCCCTCTCCTTCTCCCCCCTCTCCTTCTCTCCCTCTCTCCCCTCTCCCCTCCTCCTCTTCCTCTCCTTTCTCCCTCTCCTTTCTCCTTCTCCCTCTCTCTTTCTCTATCCTCCTCCTCTCCCTCTCTCTCTGATCCTACGTGTTCCTGACCTCTCTTCCTCTCTTTCTGTTTTTCTCTCCTTCTTTCTCTGCCTTTGCCCCTTTCCAGGCCCCTCCTGCTCCCTTCCCCCTCAATAAATCTTTACTCTAGGCCTGTCATGGGTGTGATTCCTCAGGGGGACACCTTGGCAGGGCCTGTCAAGGCATTCACCATACACATTATAACACCACTTTACAACCCATAACAAGAAAACTACAGTCCTTCTATCCATTTACAATCTGAAGATGAGTGGAGACCAATACATCAAACTTGACGTGAAATCGCGTGAATAAGTACAAACATATGGGGCTGAAGCTTCTGGAGAGTGACTGCTTTGTTGGTGTGCACATATGCTAGAGGGGTCATGGTAAGAAAAGGCAGGGATGAACATTATCATCAATCATGAGGGAAATACAAATTACAACTACAATGTACTTTCATGTGCACCCATATACATTTCTATAGTACTAAGTGCACACATACATATAAGAGAGGGAGAAAATATAGCATGCATTGACTAGAATGTAGAGAATTCAGATCCTTTGTGCAGTGTAAGTGAAATGGAGCAGACGCTGCTGAAATCATTAAGGTGAGCAGGGTGTGGTGTCTGAAACTGTAATTCCAATACTCAGGAGGCTGACACAGCAGGACTGAGGTGAGTCGGAGACCAGGATAAGTTACAGGATGAGTTTAGACAAGCTTGAGTAACAGCCTCTGTCTCAACAAAACAAAATCCAGAGAGGTGACTAATAAAACATAATTATGTAATCCAGCGATGTTTTGAGCACATAGTCAAGAAAATGAAAAGTAGCACACTCCAGGAGAAGCTCTGTGCTTTGCTGTGCCCTGTTTTCACACCTGTGACCCGAGAGTGGGATTCCTTCCACCTCAAGTAGAAATTCCTTGAAATCAGCTCCACTCCCTAATGCTGGGGCTGGCCATGGGAGTTGCTTTGCTAATAGAATGAGAGTAAGATTTCACTGGGCCAATGCCAAGCTAGGCCATAACTGTTCCTGTGTCACTGCCACAAGAAGAGAATGAGAGACACGGTGCACATCTGACGTCACTGAGGGCTGGAGAGATAGCTCATTGGTTAAGACCCAGGTCCAAGGCCAGGTGTGGTGGCACACACTTTTAAACACAATACAAGGGAGGGAGAGGCAGGCAGATCTTTGTGAGTTTGAGGGCAGCCTGGTCTACAAATCCAGTACCAAGACAGTCATGGATACACAGAGAAACCCTGTCTCAAACAAATAAACAAACAAACAAAAAAAACTCTAAAAAAACAAAACAAAAGGCACGGGTTCAATTCTCAGAATTCATATGGCGGCTCACGACCATTATAACTCCAGTGCCAGGGAATTCAATACCTTCTTCTGGCCTCTATGGGCACTGTACACATGTGCACAAATATACATACAGGCCAAATGTGTGTGTGTGTGTATTAAAACTAACTAGCTCAATGATCTCAAATAGTGGTCTATAGGTAAATGTTCACAAATAGCTGTCTAGACTTTTTTTTAAAGACTTGATCTGCAGTAATTGCCAAGTTGTGTGATCAAAATACTGATCTTCCCAGGCTAGTGTCAAGGGTCCATCATGAAGTTACTGGGTGATGAGATTCGGTGGCCTATCACATAACACTCAAACTTTTGAGCCTAGCATTCAGGATTCTTCTTTAGTAATCTCATCTTATACTGTGCTCTCCCTAGATCAGTCTGCTCACACTCACTGGCTCTCAGGCCATAGCTAATGCCATCTCCCATGATACCCCTCTACAGCTCCTGTTCATACTGGCTCCTGCTCTCAGAAGAGCTCTAAAGCTAACTGGGTTCCTCAATTTGTAAAAACTGGAAACTATCACAAGTCAATCCTGTATCCCCACTGTCGCCCTCTTCTGAGCTGGTAAACATTCACTCTACCTGCTCATGACAGATCCGGTCCACAAGAAGCGTCCCTCATGCCAGGAGCTTCTAGTGGTTGCTTCTTGCTCTGAATTCAGTGTGTCCTGTAAGTGGTCATATGACAACTGCACACCTGGCACTCAAGTGTGTTCTGCAAATCTTGTATGTGCATTCCATCCAGCACAATTATTATACAAAATGATACAAGTGTTAGACCACAAGGATCTCAAAAAGGGGATTTTAGGGTGCCAAAAATTATTTAGCTATTGTGATGGTTTGTATATCCTTGGATCAGGCAGTGGCACCATCTGGAGGTGTGGCCTTGTTGGAATGGGAGTGTCACTGTGGGTGTGGGCATAAGATCCTCACCCTAGTTGCCTGGAAGTCAGTCTTCCACTAGCAGCCTTTGGATGAAGATGTAGAACTCTCAGCTCTGACTGTGCCTTGCCTGCCTGGATACTGCCATGCTCCCACCTTGACGATACTGGACTGAACCTCTGAATCTGTAAGCCAGCCCCAATTAAATGTTGTCCTTTATAAGACTTGCCTTGGTCATGGTGTCTGTTCACAGCAGTAAAACCCTAACTAAGACAGCTATTATGGGTTTGCAAAGGGCCAGAGGACAAACACAGCTGCACTCCATGGAGAGGAGGACACAGTGAGTGTGCAAAAGGGTCTAAAAAGGCCTGCTGGGGGCAGATGGTGATGAGAACTAGGTTGGAAAGCAGCAGTCTCTTGTATAAGACACACATATGTGCAAAATAATCCCAAGTTTAGAAAACATTATTTAGGAAACAGTGAAGCAGGTTTCCGACATCATTGATTGTGGTTTTTCAAGTGTGTGGGTAGAGGGCTTATATTGCTCACTGAAGGTGGTGGGGTGGCAAATTTCTGTTATAGCAACAGCACGGAGGTGATGAAATATGCCTTTCACTCCTGCAAATAGGTAACATTTCAGCCCATGGAGGCGCAACCCCAAAAGACTGCCACTGTCATTTAGGATGCTTCCTGAAAGCAGGGACAGAAGCCAGAAGCTGACCTGGCAAGGAGTTCAGCTGCTGTGTGAGTGATGGGGGAAGGGCAGGATACTCAGAGCATCACAGACAGCTCCTTGTGGGAAGCAGCCATCAAGACTACAGAAAATATGACCACAGAGGCACACACACATAATCCTAGCACTCAGGGGGCTGAAGAAGGAAGATCAAAGTCTGAGGCCAGCCAAGCGCTACATAATGAGATCTTGTCTGAAAAACAAACAATGAACAAAGCTAGGTGGTGGCACATGCTGCAATCCCAGCATGCGGAGGCAGAGGAAAGAAGACCAAGATTTAATGGTCAAAGTCAGCCTCACTGCAGAGCAAGTGTGAAGCCAGCTGAAACTTGCTCCCCCACCCCACCCCCCCAAAAAAAAACAAGAATGAAGAAAGGGAGGGGCTAAGCTGTTGCAGGATTTTCCCTGTCCAATCACATAGGGCAGCAGGAGGCCTGTATTTGGACAGGGAAAAGGGAGGCAGCACTAAGAGTTACAGAGTCAGAGAGCATAGAAGGGAGAAGGAAGATGGCGGGCAGATGTGAACCAGTATGGCCCTTAGCCAGCCGCAGTTATGGTATTATAAGGTTAGAATAATTGGGATAAAGCTCTTATCATTATCAATTGGCTCTGAAATTATTGAATTGACTTCTTGTAAATTGAGAATTTATTGACACATATAATTAATCAATCAGATTTATTTATTAAGAGTTTTGATTCTATCAGGTAAATGGATGTTGAAATGGCTGACTGTGGGGTGGGCAGTTATTGTGTGGGCCTGGTGGCAGAGATCTGCCAAGGAACTCAGGAGCTCTGTGCCAGAGAGACAAATGAGTTCAGAGAATCATGCATGGGCCATGGTGGTCCACTAGAGCGGGAACGTGATCCAGCCCTGCCCGGGAGTTGGCGGGTTGAGAGAAGCAGGAGTACAGGGCGTTGATGGGTTCATTTTTAATATTTCCTCGCAACAGTAAGGAGGGAGGAAAGAAAAAGAAAGGGGGAAATGTCAGAAAAAATTCAGAAAGAATTGAAAATCAGCTACCATGTTCAGAACTATCCAGAAAATATGTGATTCCCAGAGAATGATCATTCTTAGAGGAAAGAAAAATTGGAGGGGAGCTTGGAGGATGGGCACACACCTAGTGAACCAATGTTAGTTAGCATCTTAACTGAGACAGAAGGCTGGTGGACAGTCTTTCTAAGCTCCATAGATTTGCTGTAACCTCTTCCAGGAATCCACACTGCCAATTGCACCTGTCATGGGCATGAGACTGTCAAGACTGGAAAGTAAAATTATGTATACTTTAGGCTGTATGAAATCTAAGGGTCTTTAAGATATCTTGGAAATAATAAACAAGAAGGGCTGCAGACATGGCTAGGTGGTTAAGAGCGCTTGATGCTCTTTCAGAGGACCTAGATTCCAGCATCCACATGGAAAGTTACAACCGTCTGTAACACTAGTTCCAGGGCATCTGATGTCCTCCTCTAATTTCTGTGGGTACTGCACACATGTAGTGCATAGATACATAAAATAAAAAATAATTCTTTATATATATAAAGTCATGTACAAGAGCCAGTGAGATACTCAGTGGATAAAGGTGCTTGCTCCCAAGCGCAGTGATGAGTTCAGCTCCCAGGGCCCATACAGAGGAAGGAAAGAACCAACTTCTGGAAGCTACCCTCTGATTTCCACACAGCACCTAAGGCATGAATTGTTCCTCCCTGCTCCCACATACATAAATAAAGGTTACCAAAGCTTTAAAATGTATACAATGACCACTTAATGTGCTGAAACCTGGGGCCTAACAGAGTTTGCATTACCCATATTAGATTCCATTCAGCCCTCATGACTCTCTCCATATGAGCAAAGATGTCATGTATCACTATTGGTCTAAATTCTAATGTAGTCTTCAGTGGCTCCAGATCCACTTGCGTGGCTCCGCCCTATCCTGTCACATACGTGTTTTCATATGTAAGTCAGCGATTTTTCAGAGTGTAAGGATGGAGGTGGGTGTATTGAGCGGCTTAGACCCTAGTAGAATGGAGTGCTATTAGAACTTAGTCCGCCCTGAACCCTGCTCAGCGATCCCCTAGAACTATTTTGTTCTGCTTAGACAGGTGGTTTGAAGTACAGTTAACCCCACAATCTTTTAGGACAAATGGAGCCTGCACGACAAACCCACTACATAAATAGCAAGCCAAAGGCCACCAATCTCCATGTGAGAACTTTCTTACATCTATCCCCAAACTCAAAAAAATGCTAGATCTCAGACAAGTAACTATATTGAAGTGTAGAGAGAATGTCTTGTAAGAATTACCTGTCAATAAAAAAACCCTATAGTCAATGAGCTGAAGCAGGAAATAGGAGGTGGGACATCCAGCAGGGAGAGAGGATTCTGGGAAATAGTGAGGCGCAGGGGGATTCTCCTGGAACTCTGAGAAGGAGATGGATGTAAACCAGACGAGTAGCTGAACTCAGGGAGATGGACATGGGAAGACAAGGCAAGGCAACCAACCATAGAGCTGAACCCAGATTAGAATAACAAGGATAAATAAGTTAAAAGCAAGTCAGAGTACAAACTGAAGCTTATAGCCTAGGCACTATTAATAAATAATCAGTTGTTATTGCTGGGAATTAAGTGGTCAAAAGAAAAACTCAAAACTTACATCAAGAGAACTAGAGGTGCCGCTGAAAGAATTTTGTCAGTGTACCAGGACCCTTACCTTCTAGCCAGCCCAAAGTCAATGATCTTAATTTGATGCCCTGTCTGGCTGACACACAATATGTTCTCAGGCTGGAAGAGAGAAGGAGGAAGTTATTTTACCATTATTACCCTGGCTGAGAAAGCCTTCAGCTTTCTCCTTTATTGTCCACAAGCCTCTGTTTTCTAGACTACACGAGAAGTAAATGGCTCAGGATAGTTGTATGGGGCTAGATAGGTAATAAAAATAAATGACTGCACTAATGAAGTGGTTTGTGTAGGGAGCTGGAGACTTTCTTGGCTCAAAGGTTAAGAACATGTACTGCTCTTGCAGAGCTCAGTTCCCAGCACCCATGGTGGACAGCTCAAAACCACCGTGCAGCTCCAGCTCTAGTGCATCTGACAGCATCTCTTGGTCTCCATGGACAACTGCACTCACATGCACATTCTTACACAGACACACAGACATAAACACATAGACACAGACACAGACACACAGACAAACACACACACACACAAACACACACACACACACCAAATTAAAAACAAAATCATGTTTTAAAGGCATTGGTATAGACTGTGAGGCAATAGGACGTCTGTCCTGTGGAAAGAGAAACCCTGTCCAGTACCATCTGCTGCTCACCAGGAAAGAAACCGGGACAGCAGTCAGAGCTTCTCAGGCTTCAGGAGAAGTCAAAGAGCCAGATTTTTGGTATGAAGATTCCATGTTTTAAAATGTTGACAGTGAAATAAAATGTAGACAAACATGTATGATGTGATAACTGAAGAGCATGCCTTTAAGATGGAGATCTGGCCAATGACCCGTGAGACCGCTGCTTTGGGATAGTGCTTCTAATCACTGGCTGCATATTGGAACCAGAAAAGCTATGTTTATTTTATTTATTTATATATTTTTTGGAGATGAGGTCCTCTTGTATTCCATATTGGCCTTAAATTTGCTACACAGTCAAGTATGGTCTTTTTTTTTTCCATTTTTTATTAGGTATTTAGCTCATTTACATTTCCAATGCTATACCAAAAGTCCCCCATATCCACCCACCCCCACTCCCCTGCCCACCCACTCCCCCTTTTTGGCCCTGGTGTTCCCCTGTACTGGGGCATATAAAGTTTGCAAGTCCAATGGGCCTCTCTTTCCAGTGATGGCCGACTAGGCCATCTTTTGATATATATGCAGCTAGAGTCAAGAGCTCCGGGGTACTGGTTAGTTCATAATGTTGTTCCACCTATAGGGTTGCAGATCCCTTTAGCTCCTTGGCTACTTTCTCTAGCTCCTCCATTGGGAGCCCTATGATCCATCCATTAGCTGACTGTGAGCATCCACTTCTGTGTTTGCTAGGCCCCGGCATAGTCTCACAAGAGACAGCTACATCTGGGTCCTTTCGATAAAATCTTGCTAGTGTATGCAATGGTGTCAGCGTTTGGATGCTGATTATGGGGTGGATCCCTGGATATGGCAGTCTCTACATGGTCCATCCTTTCATCTCAGCTCCAAACTTTGTCTCTGTAACTCCTTCCATGGGTGTTTTGTTCCTAAATATAAGGAGGGGCATAGTGTCCACACTTCAGTCTTCATTCTTCTTGAGTTTCATGTGTTTAGCAAATTATATCTTATATCTTGGGTATCCTAGGTTTGGGGCTAATATCCACTTATCAGTGAGTACATATTGTGTGAGTTTCTTTGTGAATGTGTTACCTCACTCAGGATGATGCCCTCCAGGTCCATCCATTTGGCTAGGAATTTCATAAATTCATTCTTTTTAATAGCTGAGTAGTACTCCATTGTGTAGATGTACCACATTTTCGGTATCCATTCCTCTGTTGAGGGGCATCTAGGTTCTTTCCAGCTTCTGGCTATTATAAATAAGGCTGCTATGAACATAGTGGAGCATGTGTCCTTATTACCAGTTGGGGCATCTTCTGGATATATGCCCAGGAGAGGTATTGCTGGATCCTCCAGTAGTACTATGTCCAATTTTCTGAGGAACCGCCAGACTGATTTCCAGAGTGGTTGTACAAGCCTGCACTCCCACCAACAATGGAGGAGTGTTCCTCTTTCTCCACATCCACGCCAGCATCTGCTGTCACCTGAATTTTTGATCTTAGCCATTCTGACTGGTGTGAGGTGGAATCTCAGGGTTGTTTTGATTTGCATTTCCCTGATGATTAAGGATGTTGAACATTTTTTCAGGTGCTTCTCTGCCATTCGGTATTCCTCAGGTGAGAATTCTTTGTTCAGTTCTGAGCCCCATTTTTTAATGGGGTTATTTGATTTTCTGTAGTCCACCTTCTTGAGTTCTTTATATATGTTGGATATTAGTCCCCTATCTGATTTAGGATAGGTAAAGATCCTTTCCCAATCTGTTGGTGGTCTTTTTGTCTTATTGACAGTGTCTTTTGCCTTGCAGAAACTTTGGAGTTTCATTAGGTCCCATTTGTCAATTCTCGATCTTACAGCACAAGCCATTGCTGTTCTGTTCAGGAATTTTTCCCCTGTGCCCATATCTTCAAGGCTTTTCCCCACTTTCTCCTCTATAAGTTTCAGTGTCTCTGGTTTTATGTGAAGTTCCTTGATCCACTTAGATTTGACCTTAGTACAAGGAGATAAGTATGGATCGATTCGTATTCTTCTACACGATAACAACCAGTTGTGCCAGCACCAATTGTTGAAAATGCTGTCTTTCTTCCACTGGATGGTTTTAGCTCCCTTGTCGAAGATCAAGTGACCATAGGTGTGTGGGTTCATTTCTGGGTCTTCAATTCTATTCCATTGGTCTACTTGTCTGTCTCTATACCAGTACCATGCAGTTTTTATCACAATTGCTCTGTAGTAAAGCTTTAGGTCTGGCATGGTGATTCCGCCAGAAGTTCTTTTATCCTTGAGAAGACTTTTTGCTATCCTAGGTTTTTTGTTATTCCAGACAAATTTGCAAGTTGCTCCTTCCAATTCGTTGAAGAATTGAGTTGGAATTTTGATGGGGATTGCATTGAATCTGTAGATTGCTTTTGGCAAGATAGCCATTTTTACAATCTTGATCCTGCCAATCCATGAGCATGGGAGATCTTTCCATCTTCTGAGATCTTCCTTAATTTCTTTCTTCAGAGATTTGAAGTTTTTATCATACAGATCTTTCACTTCCTTAGTTAGAGTCACGCCAAGATATTTTATATTATTTGTGACTATTGAGAAGGGTGTTGTTTCCCTAATTTCTTTCTCAGCCTGTTTATTCTTTGTATAGAGAAAGGCCATTGACTTGTTTGAGTTTATTTTATATCCAGCTACTTCACCGAAGCTGTTTATCAGGTTTAGGAGTTCTCTGGTAGAATTTTTAGGGTCACTTATATATACTATCATATCATCTGCAAAAAGGGATATTTTGACTTCCTCTTTTCCAATTTGTATCCCCTTGATCTCCTTTTGTTGTCGAATTGCTCTGGCTAATACTTCAAGTACTATGTTGAAAAGGTAGGGAGAAAGTGGGCAGCCTTGTCTAGTCCCTGATTTTAGTGGGATTGCTTCCAGCTTCTCTCCATTTACTTTGATGTTGGCTACTGGTTTGCTGTAGATTGCTTTTATCATGTTTAGGTATGGGCCTTGAATTCCTGATCTTTCCAAAACTTTTATCATGAATGGGTGTTGGATCTTGTCAAATGCTTTTTCTGCATCTAACGAGATGATCATGTGGTTTTTGTCTTTGAGTTTGTTTATATAATGGATTACATTGATGGATTTTCGTATATTAAACCATCCCTGCATCCCTGGAATAAAACCTACTTGGTCAGGATGGATGATTGCTTTAATGTGTTCTTGGATTCGGTTAGCGAGAATTTTATTGAGGATTTTTGCATCGATATTCATAAGAGAAATTGGTCTGAAGTTCTCTATCTTTGTTGGGTCTTTCTGTGGTTTAGGTATCAGAGTAATAGTGGCTTCATAAAATGAGTTGGGTAGAGTACCTTCTACTTCTATTTTGTGAAATAGTTTGTGCAGAACTGGAATTAGATCTTCTTTGAAGGTCTGATAGAACTCTGCACTAAACCCATCTGGTCCTGGGCTTTTTTTGGTTGGGAGACTATTAATAACTGCTTCTATTTCTTTAGGTGATATGGGACTGTTTAGATGGTCAACTTGATCCTGATTCAACTTTGGTACCTGGTATCTGTCCAGAAATTTGTCCATTTCGTCCAGGTTTTCCAGTTTTGTTGAGTATAGCCTTTTGTAGAAGGATCTGATGGTGTTTTGGATTTCTTCAGGATCTGTTGTTATGTCTCCCTTTTCATTTCTGATTTTGTTAATTAGGATTTTGTCCCTGTGCCCTTTAGTGAGTCTAGCTAAGGGTTTATCTATCTTGTTGATTTTCTCAAAGAACCAACTCCTCGTTTGGTTAATTCTTTGAATAGTTCTTCTTGTTTCCACTTGGTTGATTTCACCCCTGAGTTTGATTATTTCCTGCCGTCTACTCCTCTTGGGTGAATTTGCTTCCTTTTTTTCTAGGGCTTTTAGATGTGTTGTCAAGCTGCTAGTATGTGCTGTCTCCCGTTTCTTCTTGGAGGCACTCAGAGCTATGAGTTTCCCTCTTAGAAATGCTTTCATTGTGTCCCATAGGTTTGGGTACGTTGTGGCTTCATTTTCATTAAACTCTAAAAAGTCTTTAATTTCTTTCTTTATTCCTTCCTTGACCAAGGTATCATTGAGAAGAGTGTTATTCAGTTTCCACGTGAATGTTGGCTTTCCATTATTTATGTTGTTATTGAAGATCAGTCTTAGGCCATGGTGGTCTGATAGGATACATGGGACAATTTCAATATTTTTGTATCTATTGAGGCCTGTTTTGTGACCAATTATATGGTCAATTTTGGAGAAGGTCCCGTGAGGTGCTGAGAAGAAGGTATATCCTTTTGTTTTAGGATAAAATGTTCTGTAGATATCTGTCAGGTCCATTTGTTTCATAACTTCTGTTAGTTTCACTGTGTCCCTGTTTAGTTTCTGTTTCCACGATCTGTCCTTTGAAGAAAGTGGTGTGTTGAAGTCTCCCACTATTATTGTGTGAGGTGCAATGTATGCTTTGAGCTTTACTAAAGTGTCTCTAATGAATGTGGCTGCCCTTGCATTTGGTGCGTAGATATTCAGAATTGAGAGTTCCTCTTGGAGGATTTTACCTTTGATGAGTATGAAGTGTCCCTCCTTGTCTTTTTTGATAACTTTGGGTTGGAAGTCGATTTTATCCGATATTAAAATGGCTACTCCAGCTTGTTTCTTCAGTCCATTTGCTTGGAAAATTGTTTTCCAGCCTTTCACTCTGAGGTAGTGTCTGTCTTTTTCCCTGAGATGGGTTTCCTGTAAGCAGCAGAATGTTGGGTCCTGTTTGTGTAGCCAGTCTGTTAGTCTATGTCTTTTTATTGGGGAATTGAGACCATTGATATTAAGAGATATTAAGGAAAAGTAATTGTTGCTTCCTTTTATTTTTGTTGTTAGAGTTGGCATTCTGTTCTTGTGGCTGTCTTCTTTTTGGTTTGTTGAATGATTACTTTCTTGGTTGTTCTAGGGCGTGATTTCCGTCCTTGTATTGCTTCTTTTCTGTTATTATCCTTTGAAGAGCTGGATTCGTGGAAAGATATTGTGTGAATTTGTTTTTGTCGTGGAATACTTTGGTTTCTCCATCTATGTTAATTGAGAGTTTGGCCGGGTATAGTAGCCTGGGCTGGCATTTGTGTTCTTTTAGTGTCTGTATAACATCTGTCCAGGCTCTTCTGGCTTTCATAGTCTCTGGTGAAAAGTCTGGTGTAATTCTGATAGGCCTGCCTTTATATGTTACTTGACCTTTCTCCCTTACTGCTTTTAATATTCTATCTTTATTTAGTGCATTTGTTGTTCTGATTATTATGTGTCGGGAGGAATTTCTTTTCTGGTCCAGTCTATTTGGAGTTCTGTAGGCTTCTTGTAAGATCATGGGCATCTCTTTTTTTATGATTGGGAAGTTTTCTTCTATTATTTTGTTGAAGATATTAGCTGGCCCTTTAAGTTGAAAATCTTCATTCTCATCAATTCCTATTATCCGTAGGTTTGGTCTTCTCATTGTGTCCTGGATTACCTGGATGTTTTGAGTTAGGATCCTTTTGCATTTTGTATTTTCTTTGACTGTTGTGTCGATGTTCTCTATGGAATCTTCTGCACCTGAGATTCTCTCTTCCATTTCTTGTATTCTGTTGCTGATGCTCGCATCTATGGTTCCAGATCTCTTTCCTAGGGTTTCTATCTCCAGCGTTGCCTCACTTTGGGTTTTCTTTATTGTGTCTACTTCCCCTTTTAGTTCTAGTATGGTTTTGTTCATTTCCATCACCTGTTTGGATGTGTTTTCCTGTTTTTCTTTAATGATTTCTACCTGTTTGGCTGTGTTTTCCTGCTTTTCTTTAAGGGCCTGTAACTCTTTAGCAGTGCTCTCCTGTAATTCTTTAAGTGACTTATGAAAGTCCTTCTTGATGTCCTCTATCATCATCATGAGAAATGATTTTAAATCTGGGTCTAGATTTTCGGTTGTGTTGGGGTGCCCAGGACTAGGTGGGGTGGGAGTGCTGCGTTCTGATGATGGTGAGTGATCTTGATTTCTGTTAGTAGGATTCTTACGTTTGCCTTTCGCCATCTGGTAATCTCTGAAGCTAGCTGTTTTAGTTGTCACTGTTAAGAGCTTGTTCTTCAGGTGACTCTGTTAGCCTCTATAAGCAGACCTGGAGGGTAGCACTCTCCTTAGTTTCAGTGGGCAGAGTATTCTCTGCAGGCAAGCTCTCTTCTTGCAGGGCAGGTACCCAGATATCTGGTGTTCGAACCAGACTCCTGGCAGAAGTTGTGTTCCACTCACTAGAGGTCTTAGGATCCCGTGTGGAATCCTGTGTGGGCCCTTGCGGGTGTCAGGCGTCTCTGCTGGCAAGGTAGCCCGGGGCTCGAGTCGAGCGGAAGGGACTTGTGCCCCAGATCAGGCCCGGGTAGCCTGCTTCCCTATGTACCGCAGTCTCAGGTTCCGCGCGATTGGATTGGGGCAGGCGCTGTGTTCCACTCACCAGAGGTCTTAGGATCCCGTGGGGAGTCCCGTGTGGGCCCTTGCGGGTGTTGGGCACGACTCTGCTGGCAAGGTAGCCCGGGGCTCGAGTCTCAAGTATGGTCTTTAACTCCTCATCCTCCTGCCTCTAGCTCTGATTGCTGAGCTTACAGATGTATGACGTCACATCCAGTTTCATGTGGCGCTCAAACTCAAACCTAGGGCCTTGTGCATGCTAGGCAAGTGCTCTACCAACTGAGCCACATTCCCAGACCTTCATCAGGGACGTTTTTATAAATCCCAGTGCTCAGGTCCCCACAATTTCAGGAATAAACCCAAAGCAATTGGTCACAGAGCATAGGTCTCTGATTGGTCTGGTCACAGAGCATAGGGTTAGCTGGCTATGGTACACATGTCTCAATCCTGGCACTCAGAAGGCCAAAACAAGGAGAATTCACAGATTTGACGCCAGCCTGAACTACAATAGTGAAATTCTTATCTCAGAAAAAGGGAGAAGGAGCTGGGGCTATAGATCACTTGCCTAGCTTGCAAAGGTGCCATTCCCAGTAGGTGTCTGCAACTGTGCAATGATGGCTATGACCCATGGGATTGGAATGGTGGCCTTGACACACAGGATGCTCAGAAGACACCTGCCAAGGCCTGACATACCGCTCACCTTGAGGTCCAGGTGCAGGATATAGTGCTGATGCAGGTAATGCACACCCTCACAGATCTGCCTCGTGAACAAGACCACATCCAACTCAGTGAGGTGGTACTTCTCATCCGTGATCCGGTCAAAGAGTTCGCCTCCATCCACACTGCCAGAGAAAAGTCAGAGCCAGGTGTCAGACTGAGGAAGTCCTCAGAGGGGCTGAGAGGAGCCCATCCAGGTGTTCCTAAAATTGGTCACAGCCTACTGGACACTCAGGGCTGGTTAAAAGTGCTCTGGTGGACACTGCTACGTAGGGTTTTGTTGGGGCCTTTGCTCTGTCATATTCCCTACCACTGCATGCTAGCCCATTCTAACACAGACCTCCCCTTTTTCTCTCCTTCAAAGTCACAACTGCAAGGTCTTTTGCTACTGTTTTTCTGCCAGAGTCAGAAAGCAGCCACTTTCAACCCCCATACCCCGACCCCCACCTAATAAGAATCTCTCTGTGAAAACAGTTGTTTGATGTGGGAACCCTGCTGTTGGAGGTAGCCTAACAATAGGGTTTCAAAATCAGCTGCTTAGGAGATCCAAATATTACCCACATGGACATGGGCCCTGAATGAAGCCAGGAATCACCATTATCTGGATACTACCTGTGACCCACAGTTATTATCCTAGTGCCTGGGAGGTGGAGAAAAGTAGGTCAGGAGTTCAGGCCCATTCACAGCTACATCATGATTTCAAACATGGGCTACATGAAACCCTATCTCAAACAAATTAATGAATGAGTTGAGTAACTGAAAAATTAAAAAGAAGCCTACAGAGGAAACTTAGCCACGTGTGAGACAAGTTTTTGTTTCTCCAAATACTTTGGCCAATCCCAGTGATTGAACCCAGCATCTCATATATGCCAGGGAAGTGCACTGAGCCCTGTTTCTCCCGCTTTTGATGGTTGTATGTTATAACATTTTTTTGCTCTTATTATCCCTGTCAGAAGGTAAACAACAACACAAGCTTAAAGATAAATGGCCCCTAGTTGATGGCTTCAGTGTTAAGAGTCAGTTTCAGGTCTAGAGAGAAGGCTCAATTCCACAGACAGAGTGAAGTGCAGTGAAGTGAAGTGAGCTATAGTACACTCATATGAATGAACTGCGATCCACCCCAACACAAAGTGAGCTGTAGTACACCCAGACACAGAGTGAACTGTAGTACACCCCACGTAGAGAGAGCTGCAGTATACTTCTGCAGACATAGGTGTAGATACAATGTAACTAGATTCTTTATATTTTCATGAAAACTAGATATAAAGATTTTCCATTTTCTGTCTACATTTTCTAATTAACAACTGTTAATCCCTCACACAAAATCACTAAAACATGTTTAGGACAAACTAGCATAATGTCTGCAAATCAGATCAGAAATGCTACACACTGGCTTGTGACAAAAGGACTTTGTCTTCCAAGTTCAATGCTCAGGTTCAAAGGACTAGACCAGGGAGGGTGGCATGGCTCTGGGCATGCCTGTGAAGAGTAGAGAAGGAGAGCTTGGCTTGGATGAAGGCTCTCAGTCCCAGCCTTGAGCCCACCCTGAAGGAATGCCACCATCCCACTTCTAAGATACTTACTACTCCATGATCAGAGTGAAGCTGCTCTTGCTCTCAAACGCATCATAAAGTTGGATCAAGTTTACGTGGCTGAGCTGGTTCATGATGTTGACCTCATTCTTCACATCCTCCTTGTGGGACCAGAGGAAAAAAATGGGTTCTCCAAGAAAACAGATCAGGAAAAGAAGCTACTTGCATCTCCCAAGATGTGTACACATGGGGATGTGCACATGCACACAAACACAATCACACTCACATACACACTCATATTCATACACATCCACACACAGTCACATACACATATATATATCCACTCACACACTTACATATATACAATCACATATAAAGTCATAATTCATACACACATATCCACACACACTCACATAAACACACAGTCACACATACATTTTCACATTCACTCACACACTTATATATAAACACTGTCATATATGTGTGTGTCACATATTCATACACACTCACATACACACAGATACACATGTAGACACACAGAGAGACATACACACACACACACACACACACACACACACACACCTTATGCTTCTTTCAACCCCTGCTCTCACATCAGGTCTCCTTGTCCCATCACCCAGATGTGTTCTTATAACAGAAAGTACCTTGCATCAACCCACCCACTCATCTCACAGACAGACAGGCGTGTTGGCAGAGCCACAGTAGGCCGCTCACACAAATGAGGTCTGGACTAAGGAATGTGGATAACTTAGTGTATGGCATGAATCAAGGTGAAGGGGGAGAGAAGACATCAAGTTTCTGCTTGGCGTGGAGGGGGCTGGGTACTAGGGGCTGGAGGAGGGTACCATGAGGGAAATAAGAGTCTGGGCCTTGGCTAGAAGGATCTGGCCTGGAGCAGATGCCTCACCCGGTCCTTTACGTTCTTCACTTTGATGATCTTGGCTGCCAGTGCAAGGCCTGTAGACCTCTCTGTACACCTGTGCACCTGGCCAAACCGACCCCTACGGAGACACAGGGACACAGTGAGCTGAGGCGATGAAAACCTCACCTAACTATGAGAGTCGCCATTGCTCTCCTCTGTACACACACCATGTGGGCTGTTACCTTAGTGATCATTCGCCCCTGGATAATCCAAAGCCTAGAAAATCACTTCTTTACCACCCACATCATGTTTAGGCAGTGAAGAAGTGAGAAAACAGAAAGCCGGTGGCGATATAATAGAACAAGGGGGAAAATGTTCCAGTCCCTGCAAGCAGCAGAACTCGGCAGCTTCAGCCATGTGGCTCTGGCTTTAGAGTAGAAGTGGTTACTGGGACAATTGATGCTGATTAGCTGGGGCTAAGAAATTATCAGTGATTAAGAAAGAAAACAAAAAGCATTCTCACTTTACCATGGGCTATTCTGGATATGGGACTATCCTCCTTATCCACTCCATATCATGCCAGCCTATTTACCACACCCATGCCTAGTACTCCTGCTTCCTTTGGGATGTCCTACTTTGAGGGCCTCCTGCACCTCTCCTCCCTTACACATGCAGCCATCCACATCCTAGGAACCTCAGTTCCTCCTCTATGCAGGTCAGCCTTGGCGGTACAGTCTCTGCCCCTCACCCAGGCAGATGCTGCACTTACCCTCCTAAGACTTCATGTTGGGATACCGTGTAGCCTGCTGAGATCAGGGTATCTTTGATGCTCACTACCCGGTGTTCAAAAGGGGCTGGGGGTGCTGCGCTGTCATCTGCAGAGAGACAACAACAACAAAAAAAAATCTGTGAGTCTCCTTCAGGTAGCTTCCTGTCCTAAATGTCAATTGAGTTACCAGACGGCAAGCCCACTGCCCTCCTTATGGCCCCAAAATGTCAAAGTCCTGTCTCTAGAATTATCCCGATGGAGCCACACACTTGGCAGAAAAAGCAGCCAAGCTCAGTGAGAAGATTTTCACGAGGAGGAGGAGGCTGTATTTAAAGGCAAAGGAAATAGTCAGAGGAGTGTGAGAGGAAGGAGGCTGGAAAGCAAACCCAGCATCCTCACCTCTCAGCCTTGGTCCTCACACAGCTAATCTCAGTTAGATCCCCGAGAGCAGGAGAGCCTGTGGTGGAGCCCAGAATGGGCATCTCTCCGGGCATGGGATGGTGGAGGCAAGGGTTAATGGATCAAGAGGGGAAAGCAAAGGGCACCTAGCCCTTGGGAGGACAGGGGGCGGGGCAGGAATAAGGCATTTAGGATTGGGTTTTTCTCTTTAATTTTATTACTGAGAGAGAGAGAGAGAGAGAGAGAGAGAATGTGTACATGTGTGCATGTGTGCACATGTGCCTGCTGTACATGCTATGGCACACATGTACATGTGGAAGTCAGAGGATAATTTTCAGGAGTTGATTCAATTCCACCATATGGACTCCATGAACTGATCTCAGGGAATCAGTCTTGGCAGCATCAGGCCTTTACCTGTTGAACTGGCCTTTGGTTTTCATTTTGATTGGGTAATATGAATGCTTAGAAATGTCACATGGGGGGCTGGTGAGATGGCTCAGTGGGTAAGAGCACCCGACTGCTCTTCCGAAGGTCCAGAGTTCAAATCCCAGCAACCACATGGTGGCTTACAACCATCCGTAACAAGATTTGACTCCCTCTTCTGGTGTGTCTGAAGATAGCTACAGTGTACTTACATATAATAATAAATAAATCTTTAAAAAAAAAAAAAAAAAAAAAGAAATGTCACATGGGGGGAGGGTATGGGGGACTTTCGGGATAGCATTTGAAATGTAAATTAAGAAAATACCTAATTAAATTTTTTTTAAAAAAAGAAATGTCACATGGAATCATTTTTAAAAAGGAAACATACAGCAATCACAAACCACAGTAGGTTTTATGTTGTACAGGGATCAAACCTGGGGCTTCAGCTCTATATATACTAAGCAAACATTCTACCGACTGAGCTAAATCCCTAGCCCTCCTGTTTTCTGCATTCTTACCTGCCTTAATGTCAAAGGATGCTAATGGTGGAACACTCAAGCAGGGAAGTTGCTTTGAGAAACCTAGCCAGTTCAACCTCAGAGGCTCCTACTTCCCAACCACCAAAGCTGACTTAAGGCCCAAGTTTAGTCCTTCACATTCGGTATCTTGGACTCTAGCACCGGAACTTACTATCCAGAGCCTTACACTTTCTTAGAACCACGTCATTGATGGGCAGTACAGTAAGACACTCACTCACCTTACAAATGTGCACAGACTTACTTACCTAGAACCACAATGGCAGCCTCTGCAGCAGAAGATAGCCTTCCAGCTTCAGTTCTTCCTGGGCCCTGGGCTGCGTGGTCCTTCCCAGGCTCAGGGCTCACTGCTCCTGGGTCTATGCCTTGCTGCAGGTCTGTGGTCCCAACAGTCTCATCTCTCCAGTCCCTTGTAGCCAAGCTTGGTCCTCTCATAGGCTCAGCCCCAGACCCTATCTCCTCCTCTGCACTCATGCCACCATTGTTGCTGCTCCTCTTTGGCAGGGGTGGAAATGGTCTGGCTCCTTTAGGGATCTGGTCTTCTAACACAGTCCCAAGGCCTGGAGCTTCTGCAGAGCCAATGGGACTGCCACTTTGGGTCTCAAGCAACTCCCCAGGAGTAGCCATCTCTTGCATATTGATAGGGATCCTAGGCAGAGAGAAATACGGTCCTGAGGTTCAAAACAAGGATGGTCAGCTGATGAAACTCAGCAGTAGAACATTGTTTAGTCATAGTTAGCTTCAACTGTCAACTTGACATAAGCTTAGAGTCACCTGGAAATAGAAAACTCCCAACTGAAAAATTGTCCAGATCAGACTGGTCTGAGGCCACATCTATGAAGCATTTTCTTAATTGCTAATTGATGTAGGAGGGTCTAACCTACTATAGACAGTACTATCCCTAGACAGATGGCCCTGGGCTATATAAGAAAGGTAGCAGAGATGCGGAGATCCACAGCCAAACAATAGGTTTTCCTACAGAAGAAGGGAAGGAAGGATTATAGGAGCCAGATGGGGCCAAGAGCACCACAAGAACATGGCCCACAGAATCAACTAACCAGGGCTCACGGAGACTGAACTGACAATAGGGAGCCTGCATGGGTCTGACCTGGTCCTTTGCATGTATGGCATGCACTGTTGTTGTGTTAAGGTTTTATTGCAATGAAGAGACACCATGACCAAAGCAACTCTTATAAAGAGCAACATTTAATTGGGGCTGGCTTACAGTTTCAGAGGTTCAGTCCATTGTCATCATGGCAGAGCCTAAGCAGACATGGTTCAGGAGAAGGAGATACAAGTTCTACATCTTGGTCTGAAGGCAGCCAGAAGACTGTCTCTTGTGTACTAGGCAGAGCTTGAGCACTAGGAGCCCTCAGAGCCCACCTACTCCATGACACATTTCCTCCAGCAAAGCCACACCTATTCTAACAATGACACACCTTCTAGTAGTGTCACTCCCTATGGACCAAGCATTCAAACACACGAGTCTATGGAAGCCAAACCTATTCAGTTTGTATTCAGCTATACAGTTGTGTAGCTTGGTGTTCTTGTGGGAATTCTAACAGTGGGAGCTGGGGCTGTTTCTGACTCTTGCCTGCTTTGGGAAATCCTTTCCTCCTACTAGTCTATGTAACTTGTTATGCCATGTTTGGTTGATGTCCCTGGAAGACTTGTTCTTTCCTGAAGGGAAACAGAGAAGTGGATCTGGGAGAGGGACTTGGAAGAGAGGTGGGAGAGGAAACTGTGGATGGGATATAATATATGAGAGAAGAATAAATAAATTAATAAAAGAGAGAGATAGAGAGAGAGACAGAGAGAGGGGAGAGAGAGAGAGAGAGAGAGAGAGAGAGAGAGAGAGAGAGAGAGAGAGAAGAGGAATGTATGAAAAGCTCCTGTGTTCCTTGAGAGTTCATTCTGAGAGAGCACTAACTGAAAGGCTTTCCCTGGACTGTGGAACTTCTAAGAGCTTATTGTTTTGGAAGTTCCTCCTGCTAGACTGAGGTATTGTGTGGAGACAGTAAGAGAAACAGTGGCCTGGGGAAGAGCCTAACTTTTCTACTATTGTGTGAGTAAAACTGGTTAAGATTACAAGTCAGTGGCCCACACCTTCCATGCCCAGAGCTTTAGTGGTAGAGGAAGGCTCCATCCCCAGCTACACGTGCGCGCACACACACACACACACAAATATATATACACATACACATAAATATACACACACATAAATATATACACACACATGCATACATGTATATACATACACATATATACACACATACATATACATATACATGCATACACACATATGCACACATATACACATATATACATGCATGTACACACACATACACATACAAACATATACACCACATACACACACATATGCACATATACACACACATATATATGCACACATACACAAATAAACAGATGTACACATACACACATATACACACATACAAACATATAGACCACATACACACACATGCACACATGTAAACATATAACACATACATATACACATTCACATATACACACATACATATACACATTCACATATAAACACATATACACATGTACACACATACAGACATATATACACACATTCATATATACAGACAGACAGACACATACATATACATACACATACACACATATACATAAACACATACTCACATCTACATACACACATTCACATACACACATATACATACACACACAGGCAGTAAACTCTATGTTATATGTCCTTTATCTGTAATAAAATGGAAAAAGAAAAAATACAGGGCTTTTCTCCAGCAGCTGAAAGCCCTGCCCCACTCTGAGGTCTAGGCCTTTGAGAATGGAGGTTGACCACAAGTGGTGCAGCTGAGAGACGTGGCAGCCTGCTGAAATTAAACACTGGGCAAGAGTGCTTAGAACTAGATATTCATCACCGATGGTAGAGGGATGAAGGTTGGTATCCAAGCTAAATCACCCTGAGCCTATCTCAGAGCAAGAGATCCAGAAAACGTGGCAAGCCAATTGATGGAGGATTATCCAGGTGGTCAGTAGGAAAGGCCATTGGACATTGCAGGCCTCGCTGGTGTTCTTTTCCGGTGGAGTAGGAGGTGACCCCTGTGTCGTGCAGCTCTATGTCATGCTTGGTGTCTAAAGCCTCCTTACCTACAGCACAGAACGCCTACCACAGGCATTGCAAACTAATGATAAACTTTGTGCTGCCAAGTTCAGATATGGTCTCAGGACAACTATAGAAGCAGCCCCTTCTCATCAGAACTGACACTTAATTTCCAATCTCCTTTTCTCAAAAACAAACAAACAAACAAACAAACAAACAAACAAACAAACAAAACCACATTCTAGGGGAGGAAGGGCAGGTGGTAACCTCCTCACTTCCTGAGAACTGCTTCAGGTCTGGTGTGTCTGAAATTCAGCTCAGGGCTGCTATTGGGATGGAAAGTCCTCACTGAGGGGCTTTTGATGGATCCACAAGTTACGGAAAGTTCACTCCTACCACAGTTTCCACATTCAGAGCACACGGATTTAGTAAGCTGGTCTCAGATCGCAGCTTTGCCTGTGGTGAGACTCTGAGCCTGGATTTCACCATCAGAACAACAACACGACAACCTTCACATTCTGGGGATGCTGGGAGGATAAAGTGATGCCCACGGAGGGCGGCACCAACGCTGGAGTGCTGGAACATGCTGGAGTGAAAAACAAGAACTCTCCAGTGGTACCTGAAGACCAAATGGTACCAATGGCACCAGACCAAAGGGACCAGAATCTCTGGGGTGATGTTTCTTTTTAATCCCCACTCCCTATTCCTAGGTAATTCTCATAACAAGCAGGTGGACACTAGTGCCCCAGGATCCCAAACACAAGCTCTTCCTCCTGTGAATCCAGTGAAGCTCTCTCTATGTGATGGTCACCAAAAATGTGCCACTGGCCCATTGGCCATGCTGTTAATTAGACCCACGGCCCAACACAGAAGAACATCCTTACCTGGGAAGTGCATCACCACTGTGAATGTCACTGTCTGGAGTTAGTGGTCCTAGGGGCTGAGGGAGAGGCCCTGAACTCAGCCTCATGGCCTCTTCTGAAAGCCAACAGTCAGGCTTGCTGGATGAGGTTTCTTGACCACCACCTTGTGACATCTTGAGGCTAGTGAGGACCTCGCTGATTCTGTCGATTGCTACGGACAATTCCAGGGTGGCTCCAGTGTTCTCACTGGCTGTCTCAGGAAGCCTGGATTCTGCTTCTGTGGGTAGGGGTACTTGGCCTGGGCCAAGAACTTCAACTCCCTGCCTCAGTGAGGCTCCTGCCTGGGTTAGGTCAGCTCCCTTCAGTGACGTATTGATGATGAGAGGCAGCCCCTCCACTGTTCGCACAGGTATGTCCTCCTTTTGGCTCTCTACAAGATAACAGGCTGGGTGAAAACACACTCTTTAGGAGACACTGATTACAAGGAAAAGACGAGCGAGCATATATGCAAATCATCCCATGTAGCACACGTATAAAACCCCAAAACTGGACATAACCCACGCTGCCATCCGGAACGTGTCCAGAAGACGGAACACCCACCCAATGGAGTGTTGTACAACCATTTTTACGATGAGAGAACAGAAGTTTGAGAGATGGCTCAGAAGTTAAGAGCACTGACTGCTCTTCCAGAGAATTCAGGTTCAAGACCCAGCACCTACACAATTGTCTATAATCCCAGTCCCAGAAGATCTGTTGTCCTCTCTGGCCTCCTCAAGGCACACAGACATATGCAGCCAAAACACCAATACACACTGGGAAAAGAAGGAAGGATGTTTGTGAGTGTGTACATGTGTGTAAACAAACAACTACTTATAATGTGTTTATGTAGACTGGACCACACAGGAAACATAGGGACTTCTTAAATGATCAGGAGTAAAGACTTTAAAGAAGGTCAGAGGCTAGACTTCTCTTATCAGACCTTATTTTGTCAATTTGACTTTAGAACCCTAAAAATATTATTCAAAAAAAAAAAGAATTTTGTTTTCTTGAAATAGCATCTCACTGTGTAGCCCTGAGGGGCCTGAAACTCACAGAGATCTGCCTACTTCTGCCTTCTGTGTGCCAGGATTAAAGGTGTGTACCAGCATGCCAAGCATGTAAAGTTTTAAAAAAAAGAATTAACTTTTTAAAAAAGCAATCCAGCTAAACTCTTGTTTTGTTTTGTTCTTTAGGTTTTTTGAGAAGGGATCTTTGTTGTAGCCCTGGCTGTCCTGGAACTCACTCTGTTGACCATGCAGGCCTTTAATTCAGAGATCCATCTGTCTGTCTCTGCCTACCGAGTGCTGGGATCAAAAACCCACTGACCAGTCTAACTAAACTCTTAATTCCATCACTCTGGGGATGGAGGCAGGAAAACCAGAAGTTCAAGTGGAGTTTGAACTCAGCTATACAGTAGAGTTCAAGACCAGTG
The DNA here is from genome assembly GCF_000001635.26 of Mus musculus. Lineage (NCBI taxonomy): Eukaryota > Metazoa > Chordata > Mammalia > Rodentia > Muridae > Mus > Mus musculus. Next base: position 85,360,365 of record NC_000074.6, read on the forward strand.
TGAACTACATGAGACCCTGTTTCAAAAAGCCAAACAAAATTAAGACGATCATACCACAGGTGGTTTGGTTAGTACTTTTATTCTGCAGTTAGAAATAAGCGGTATAGCCACTCGCCTTCCCACAGCGTCCTAGAGGCGTCAGCTTGCACACCTCCTGTAGTCAGTACATGGTTTGGCTTCACTCCAGCAACTTCTGCTTGCTCCTTGTTCTAAAAAACAAAATAAAACAACAATCACCAAACATAAAAACAGTCTTTCAAACTTCAAACATCTGTGGACCACCTACAGCATGCTTAAATATAGTTATGTTAGTTCATATGACCCACAGCAGTGTTAGGGAACATATCGTATACCACTCTGGAGATAAAGACACTGAGGTAGGAAGAGTCTAGTTTCAAACCCAGAATCCATGACCTTTCCAGTGCATCACTGAATGGCTAGGGAGCTGGGGTCTCCTGAACTAGAGTACAAAGGTCTTAGGCCAGGAATGGAAAAAAACAAACAAACAAACAAACAAACAAAGAAAAGAAAACAAAACAAAAAACCCTCAATCCTAAAACATCAACTCAAATCAACTATTCATGCTGCTATAGTTCTGGCTGAGACTGGATTCCAAAGTCAAATCTATGCTTGAGGGATGGACCACCACAGTCATAGCTAACTTCAGCTTAGGAGCTAAGGAACTGCCTCCAGCTGAGTTTTGTTATTTGGGCCTAGAGTTGCAAAATCTTCTTTGTTTTCCAAAAGAAACTTTTTCGGTTTTTTTGTTTTAATCAGATTTTAGACATTTTGTTTTAATCAGATTTTATTAAGGCATAAAATTAAATAAAAATTAACTTATTAAAGTATCACTTATATATAACAAATTATACATATAAGTTATAAACTCTTTGTGAGGCAGAGTCTCACTCAGTATCCCTAACTGGTCCAGAGCACTCTATCAAGACCAGATACACAGAAATCCACCTGCATCTGCCTCCTGGTTACTGAGATTAAAGGTGTGCACCCCCATACCAGTTCAACAAATGTGCAATATAGAATCCTGCCACCCTGATCCCTAGAATTTTAAGCCAAAGCTTTACATTTTCAGTGTTGGAAACCAATTAAAATCATTTAATTGCTGCAGATAAAATATATCTTTAGCTGTTTAATATCTCTGTGCTCTCCAATAAGGACTCAGTGGCTGAGGCAGGAGAGGCCTGTTAGTGGCTGGTCATATCTACAAGGGACCAGGGAATTGTTCACCAGAGCTGTGCTTTGACTTGGGAGCCATACTTGGGACTCTACTGGTCAAAGGTTCAAAACTCCTGGGGTCCCCAACAAATAGGTAGAAACCTTTTCTGTCCAGCTCCCTGGCCACAGAGTGACCAGGACCAGTATAGGGCTTTGAATATGTATATCAGGCCCTGGTCTCTAGCAGACTCTTTAGTTTTAAAGAAGAGCAGCGGAGCATCCCTCTGGACCAGCGGTCAGCAGCCTTACACAGGGGGCTCCTTGACACTGGTCACTGTTTCAAAATCGCTCTATAGATGTTGAGTACCTTTTGTGTGCTGGACACACATTTCAAAATATTTCAGGTTAGTTCCCTAATCCTGCCCACTCTTGAAGGCAAATAATATTAACTAATGGGATGACTCCTGATTTACAAAGAGAAAGTAAGAAGGTGAGGAGCTGGCCAGGTGTTGGAGGCAGACTTTAAACAATCGAGTTTGATTTGAGAGGCCAGGTTCCTGCCTCACTGCGGCTCAGCTCCCAGGCTGAGGTTAGCCATGACTGTGGCATCCCATCTCCCAAGCATGATTTGACCTTGGAAGCCAGTCTCAACCAGAACTATAACAGCATGAATCGTTGACCTGAGTTGATTTAGGATTGAGTTTATTTTTCCACCCCTGGCCTAAGTCCTTTGTCCTTCAGGGCAGTTTTCCAAAGTCCTCCCCTCTCCCAAGTCCCCCTGCCTGTTTTTCCTGTGCCTCTCTCAGTCCTGTTCCCTTCTCACTCCTTTGTGGCTCCAGGGCATGAGCCGCATCCATGGAGATCACATGACAACTTGCAGGAATTGGTTCCATCCTTCTACTACGTGGGTCCCAGAGTCAAACTCAGGCTTTCAGATATTACAGCAAGCATCATTACTCACTGAGACATCGCCTAAGCCCAAGGACATGAAATTTACTCCATCTTTCCCTCCTTCTCTCCTTTTCTCTCTTTCCCTCCCTCCTTCCTTCCTTCCTTCCTTCCCTCCTTCCTTCCTTCCTTCCTTCCTTCCTTCGTACATATATGTGCATATGACACAGTGCACATGTGGAGGTCAGAAGATAAAGTTCTTTCTTTCTGTTATATTGGTCCTAGAGATTAGATTCAGTTCATGAGGTTTCGGGGGTAGTCATCTTTACCTACTGAGCCATCTTGCCAGCCCAGTTTTGCTCTTTAATAACACGGACCGCACATAACCCAGCATCCAGCACATAAAAAAATCTATGCTAGCTGTTATAATCCTCACGTCATCAGTGTGACCCAGACCTGTGCAGCAGACAGCACGCCTCTTCCTTCCTCTGCAGGATCTATCCTGCTACTCCTGTTTTGGAAACTAGAGGCTTTTCCACAGACTTCTCCATCAGTAGAGGCCAACTTGTACAGGCTGTCCTGAGGCAGACCCTGTTGGCTCAATCTGTCCTTTTCCTCCTTTTCTTCTGTACAGGATGGTTTCTGTGCCCATCCATTTATGAGGGCTGATGTCCTAAAGCCTGGCTGTGTTGGGCCCACCTGCAATTGAGCCCAAAGATGAAGGCAGCTGGCTTCTTATGGTAATCTAATTCATTATTACAACCAAATTAAGGTTAGTGAGCACTTTAGAAGATGAGGCAGGTGGTAGGTGGTATTCTGGGACTATAGTTCAAAGGCAGGCCACCTGTGTTGTATACGTGAAGCCCTGCGTTCAGTCCCCAGCATCACTACCATAATATAATATAAGAAAGTAACCAAGCCCTGACATGGTTTCCAGACTTAACAATGTCAGGGTGTAGTTCAGTTCTACATATTACTACACTCCTACTCTCTTACGAGACAAATAGGGGGTCTCTAGATGTCTCTGGAGTCTAGATTTGGGCAGTAAGAATATGTTAAAGACCCGTGGCTGAGCCTCAGTTCACAGAGTTCTCTGAACTGCACGTTCATCCTTGACAAGTTAAAAACTTCATGTCATGATCCAGTTAAAATCTGACATTCTAACTGAAAGATAGAACGCAAACCAGCAGGCAGTCACTGATAATGAGAGTTAAACAAAAAGACCAGGGAGAGACAGCGGGGCAATGCAGACAGGCATTGTACTGACCACCAGCACTGACCGTCACCTCATGTATACACCATGGCAAACATGAAAAGACATGACTATGACTTCCCCTGTTCTCAAATGCTTATATAGTTACAGAGTGCAGTTAATTCTATTATTCTATAAATACCTTTTATAAATAAAAAAAGGGAAAGGTGTAAAACAAAATAGGAAAGTTCATGAACAGGCAGTTCACTGAAAATGTAAAAGGTTTTAAACCATATTCCATCCGTTAGTAGTCTGTCACCTTCTGTTCTTACATGAAAGTAGTTACTAAAGGCTGCTGTCTGCAGTACTAGGAAACCGAGAGCACCGTGCCCAGCCTCCCGTGAAGAGCAGGTCATGTAAAAACTATAAGGAAATGTGCTTTTGCTTTGTGCTTAGTTTCTGTTTTAAGGAAACAGGGGTTGGAACTAATGATCCAGGATTCATAAAATTTATGTAAATTATTTATAAAAGAAATTATTAACAATGTTCAAAGCCTTGAGGATGTAGCTTTAGTAACTACAAGACTGGGTTCAGGCTCTCTAGTCGGGAGAAGGAAAAAATGAAAAGGGAAATAGAGGAAAGAAGTTAGAATGATGTGAATCCTCAGACAAAGAGAGAGAGCACTTGACCCGACAGCTCTACAAGTCATTAAATCAGCACCGCTCCCCATTCCCTCTTTCTCCTCTCCTTCCTCTCCCTGAGCTCAGACCTCAGCACTCTCACAGCTAGTTTGTCCCTCATGTCTCGGTCGGTTGCCTGGAGTTGCCCAAGGATCCATTCTGACTGGATCACCACCTCATTCTTTTTGTTTTTGAAGAGAGTGGGGATCACTGGACTATGTGGAAATCCATCTATGGTCTTTAAATTTCCACCTTTCATTTCCTCTACAACAAGACACAGAATACACAAGGAAACACTGTCTCCAGCTCTCCTAAGAACCATTTCCTGTCCCAGTTCCCCATCAGGGTCTCCGGAAACCACTCCAGCCAGGTCAGGGAATCCAGAACCAACCTCCTCCGGGCCATCGGCCAGACTGCCTTTTCTCCCGGGCACGGTTCCTTGCATGATGAAATCAGCCACCTTGGAATTCTGGAATGTGGACCCTACCAAAGTAATAGCCCTGTCCACAGCCACCACCATCTTGAAGAGGGCTTCGAGCCTGGCACCATGCTGGGCACCCTCCTGCCGCACAGCCCTCACCAGCTCCAGGACCTCAGGCCATGCGGCCTGAGCCGTGGTTGGGGGAGTGCTGCCAGACCCTGCCAGACTCAACTCCCGGGAGGCCTCCAGCCGATGCAGATCTTGTTCCAGGTGATCCATGCCTTGGCACACACACTGCAGCTTCTCTGTGACATCTTCTTGGAAATGCAAGAGTCTGTCGACCTTCTCAGTCAGCACATTAAGTTTTTTGTCCATGGTGGCTAAGCAGGCTCCGCCCAATGCTGGCAGACCCTGGGGGGCCAGACCCTCTGGGTCCTCCTCTGAAACTCCTGACATCCCAATTCGGGTTTGCTAAGGACAAAGGCAAGGAACCTGCAGCACCACGGATCTGCGGATCTGCCTTTCACTTTGGTGCTAACATCTGGAAGGCCATTGTCCTCCGCTGGTAAGAGCCTTGCTGCAGAGCCTCAGCCTGCCCTCCTGACTGAGCTGTTTGGGGGAACGGAGAGGGCCAAGTTCTCTGTGTTTCTGCCTTGTCTATCTCGCACTCAGCCACTGAGAGAGTGACAGGCTGAGTTTGGCCCAGGCCCTTCTCCTGGGGCCTCTTTGACATCATGGTAACAATTAACATTCCTCTTTAAGAGGCTGCTGACTGCAGATATTTTAAGAGTCTGCCCAGAGAAGGCTGGGGCTCATATAGTTCTTGCTAAAGAATGGAAGAAAAATGTCTTTTAACATGCAAACAGGGAAGGGGAATCCATGAGACCCAACCCTTAAACAAAGAACTGGAGACAACCAAGGAAAGCTGAGAATTAGTCTTCCCCAGGGATGAGCCCTAATTGGTTATCCCATACCAAGTGGTCGGCCCTGAAATAATATGCATACAACTAACGCTAAATAAACCAGTAAATTGTATTTATAGATTTATGTGTTTTTATACATATAATAATAACAATAAAGAAAACGAATTTGAGAGGAACTGAGAGGGATTGGATGGAGGAAAAAGAAAAGGGAAATTATATAATTGCAATTTAATTTAAAAGAAAAATAACAGGGTGCTGTTGGTGCACGCCTTTAATCCTAGCAATTGAGAGGTAGAGGCAGGCTGATTTCTGGGAGTTAGAGGCTAGCCTGGTCTAACAGAGAGAATTTCAGGACAGCCAGGGCTATACAGAGAAACCCTGTTTTGAAAACAAACAAACAAAATAGAATAGAATAAAATGCAGAAAAACATGTCCTCATTTACATACAAATTCACTTTGATCTCTAAAAAAGGATAAAAGTATGCATACTAACAAACTGTCTTAAAGTAAACTCCTCTGTGATTTATTATCCCTACGGGAGCATCTCCTCAGCTAGACTATGCAAAGGGGTTTTCAGAACTCCAGGCGCTGAGGAGACGGAATCCCACAGCCACACACACATTTAATTCCCAACACAAGGCAAGACGAAGGCAGAGTAACCTATGAAGCCCCGCCATCGAGCTCGGCCTTTAACCATCATGAAATGTTAATGTGTCTGCAAACTAAAAATGAGCTTTCTGTTGCTGTTCCCTGTTTGGATGGTCCATGATACGTGGATTTGGACTGCCTGTGGGGAAAGTCTACAGCTCATGCCTCTAGCAAACATGCTCGTGGGACCCCTACCTAAACACAGATCTGAGAAACAACAATCTAGCGTACTCACGAAATGCAACCCCACAAGTCATGTTCCTTTAAAAAAAAATACCCTCTGCCGACATATACCAGCGACCTCCTGGCTCCCTGTAATGATGATAATGAACAAATCAGACAACAGTGTCTCAGGTTCCAAGCTCTCTAGTGTCACAGAGAACAAGGAGGCCTGTGTTTCTGTGCTTTTCAAACACTTCAAAAATACTGTGCTTGAGTCAGACTCTTACAGAAGCATCAGCACCTGAGGTGGACACATTCAGGTCACAGCTGGTATGGGACACAAAAGTGCCAAGGATGTCCCAGGCCAGTATGACAACTTTCATGCAGTCCCTTGAAGGAAATAGCAGGGCCTGAGAGGAAAACATGCCCAGGCTACACAGGCACATGGTCCCGAGGGTGGTTTTGCCACATACAGGAAGGCACCAAGGGAAGGGGGCTTTGGTGTCCCCCCAGATTCCCTTTACTGAACACAATCAGTTTTGATAAACTGACCTGGAAATCTGAGACCCATAGGCACCATCAAGCCATTTTGCTATTTTAAGTCACAGGTAGCCTTCCAACAGTGTTCTTGCTATGTTTGATCACAACCCCCCATCACCTCACCCCCGACAAGACACCTGTTCCCCAGCCTGGAGCTATCCAAACTCATTTCTGGGCGTGCTCCTGAGTCTTGGTGATGGAATGAGCATGGCAAGATGGAAAGGAACACTGGTCTGTTTTCTCTTGGTGAGATTAAAGACAGATACATGGAGTGGGGCTGTAGCTCAGCTGGTAGAGCGGTTACCTAGTGTCACAGAGCCCTGGACCCAGCATTACACACAGTAACCCAGCACATTATGTACCAGGTACTGTAGTGAGTCAGCCTGACAGGGATGAATATTTCCTAAGGAAACATTCGTGTCCCTTGCTCTGGCTATCAGACCATTGAAACATGGACCTGTGAGCCACGGTTCCTGAAAAGATGCTGCCTGTGAAGGCTCCTGCCTTAAACTCCAGGTTTGGGCAACATTTGAAAGGCTGCAGCTTCAGGGCTAAGTTACAATTTATCTTGGGTGATCGATCTTTAGCTTACCAAACAGCTGCTCCTTGTCCATGTCTGTGTTGGACCTCACATTCTGACAAACAGATAAAAACCTTGGGAATGTACTAATTTAGCACAACCCTAGTCTCCACCAGAGACTGCCATCTCAGGGCTGAACAGGGGGCTCGGCAGCATAGCCGCCAGGACACACCACACAGTAGCTTACAACTGCCTGCAACTCCAGTTCCTGGGGATTTGACACCCTCTTCTGACATCTGCTGACACCATGAATCATACAGTACATGCACACATGCAAACAAAACACTCATACACATAAAATAAATAAGCCTAAAAATAACTTTTTATAGGGAAGATATCAGATCAGAGAAGATCTGGAGCCTATTAAAATCCCCCATCTCCCTGTAACTACCTCTCTGTTCCCACCAATGTTTTTTGGTTTGTTTTGTTTTTGAGACAGGGTTTCTCTGTGTAGCCTTGGCTGTCCTGGAATTTGATTTGTAGACTGGACTGGCCTCGAACTCTCAAGAGATCCATCTGCCTCTGCCTTCTGAGTGGCAGGATTAAAGGCATGCTATGTCACCCACTCAGCCCCAAAAATGTATTTTTAAAGTGCCTTGATTTGTGGCACTCTTTGTTCTGTTACCATAAAAACTCCACGAAACTATTTCCATGTTGAAACAATGTATTTGGAAAAAGCTACAAGTCTGTTCCAAGGACCATGGTCACTTATATTTTAGCTCTAAAAGAAATCATCTCTTACTCCCTTTGAGTTTAGAGCTGTGTGTTAACTTCACACTAGAGTATCCTTAGGAATCTCACGCCTAGCCAGGGAAAACCTAAAGCTGAGCCAGCCTAAGCAAAACTTCCTCCAGAGAGAGAACTTTACAACCTTGAGGGATAATGGAGCCAAATCAGTGATGGGTCAGAGACATGCAGGAAGGGGCCTTGACTAGGCCTATTTAGACATGCGTAGTTCTCCTGTCTGCTTAACTCTAAACGTCAGGACCCCTGAAGGCAGACTTGGGTGAGACTCACTGGATCTATTTGTCCCTTTTCTTAAAATGGCCACATTGAATAAATCTCTTTTTTCCTGATTGTTGCTATTAAATTTGGTTCGTGGCTCATTGAGAAGTGAATGATACTATGTTGTTGGGAAACAGGCTGTGACCTATTTAGTAACAACCAAAGACACTATGAAGGGACCAAAAGACACATTTGGGATGGCTGCCACCTGCAGGTGGTTGGCTTTGGATGGAGAGGAAAGACTAGAAGGTTCTAACAGCTGCTACAGTCATATTATTTCAAGGACTTTTTTTTTTAAAGATTTATTTGTATGCACATTGGTGTTCCTCCTGCATGTGTGTCTGTGTGAGGGTGCCAGATCTCCTGGAACTGGAGTTACAGACAGTTGTGAGCTGCTCTGTGGATGCTGAGAATTGAACCCAGGTCCTCTGAAAGAGCAAGTAGTGCTCTTAACCACTGAGCCATATCTCCAGTCCCCATCAAGGACATTTTTCTATCTTACTACTTCAGGCAGCATCAGCTGCTTCCTACATATACTTGGTGAGTTACATGGTAAGACTTTGTATCACAAACAAAACCACTTCTGTTGGATTATTGCTATGCTTTGTCCTTATAACAAATCATGTGTTAGTGATATATATAAGATTTTTATTGAGGTTAGGATATAAAATAATAGTTGCGTGTTTGTAAAGGGTCCTTATTAAAGTTCTTTTTCCAGGGGCTGGAGAGATGGATCCATGGTTAAAAGCACCTGTTACTCCTGCAGAGGACTCAGGTTCAGTTCCCAGTACCCATATGAGGCAGCTCACAAGGGCCTGCAACTCCAACTCAAGAGAATATGATGACTCTTTATGACTTCAAAAAACATCTGCACTCATGTGTATACACACATGTGTGTATGTAGACACATTTAAAAATTTTTTAATTTCATTGTCAATGAACATTATAGGAAATATAATTCTACAAATAGTAATTTTGGGAATCTATATTAGCTTCCTCTATGTATGATTTAAAAAATATATTTCATTAATTCTTATAAAAAAGAGAAAAATGGCTGGGTGTGGTGATGCACTCCTTTAATGCCAGCACTCAGGAAGCAGAGACAAGCAGATCTTTGTGAGTTCAAGGCCAGCCTTGTCTAAAAAGCAAGTTCCAGGGCAGACAGAGCTACACAGATGAGAGAGAGAGAGAGAGAAATTAGAGTTTAAATATAATGAATTACTAATTTATTAAAATATGCCTTCATTAGGTGGTCAGAAAAATATCTAAACTGCTTTTGCTAGACAAATGTAATATTTTGGGGATTAGTCTGAATATGAAAATATTTTTATATGACTTTTACACCTTGGTCCATTTTATTTTATTATTTTTATTTTATTGATCTCACTATGTACCCCAGGCTGGCCCCAAACTCACAGAAATTTGCCTGGCTCTGTCTCTGCCTCTGCCTCTTGAGTCCTGGGATCATGTCATTATCACTCTGTCTGGTGGTCTATTTTAAATATATATATGTAAATATATAATATATGTGTAATATATATATATGTACACGTATATGTAAATATATTAAAATATGTGTATATAATTAATATTAAAATGAGTTAATTTTACTATTGTGATAACTGCTGAGAAATAATATATTTGCTGTGAGTATTATTATAGTATAAGGTATTTTAATGTCTAAATCATAGTATAGAATTAAATATTTTAATATCTAACATGTTGCCAGGAGTCTAGGAATTGGGCTTCCCTTTTGTGGATGCTAAATCTCGTGTATGGAGAATTTGGAAACAAAATCAGAAGAAAACTCAAGGTCCTTTTGATGGAGTTTGAGAACAGAGAAATGGGACAGGCTAGACATTTGGGTTGCTGAGGGAAGAAAGGGATTTAAAAAGAGCCTTTTGAGTTAGAGTTCCCCCAAAGGGAGGGGTGGGTCTCAGTAACAGAGATCTGTATGGGGCTGGATGGAGGAAGGGCTCTCCAGAAAGAAAACACCCAGAATGTAGAGCAGACACTTGGAATTTGAACCTGTTACCAAAGGAGGGATAGAAAGTCATGAGTTAGAACTCAAGAAAATTGGACAAACTTGATGCTGAGATGCTGAAGACCTCTAAGAGGTCACATGAAGACAGAGGACATTTATGTTATGATATTTAAAACAGATTGAAAGTTTATGTTTCTACCCAGGACCTGAGAGGGAACTGAGATTCTCTCCCTGTAATGGAGGCATTGGCTTTCCCTCAGACCTCCACCAAGCCATAATACCTGTGTCCTCTCTCCATCTATATTTCCATCATTATTTTCTTGTGTCTTACCCAGGTAATGGGAGATGAGGCCCATCTTTAATGGCCTCCAATCCTGCTAAAATGTGTCTCCTGTCTAGTTAACAAGTTGGCATAAATCTACATTATAAAATACTTAAGGTAAGACCAGTGTCATTCAGCTGGGCCGTGGTGGCGCACGCCTTTAATCCCAGCACTTGGGAGGCAGAGGCAGATGGATCTCTGAGTTTGAGGTCAACCTGGTCTACAGAGTGAGTTCCAGGATAGCCAGGGCTACACAGGGAAACCCTGTTTCAAAAACCAAAACCAAAACAATGTAATTCACAAAAATGTATTAGGCTTAGTCTCTATCCATTGAACTATTAAATTCAGTTCTCATATTCATATACAACATACTCTCATGATACACACAGTATGATGTAACTCTGACAAATGCAATGTGATGAAAATGTTAGTACAATTTTTGTTCACAGAGCTGGAGAGGTGGCTCAGTGGTTAAGGGCATTGGCTGTTCTCCTGGGGGACCTGAATTGAATTCCCAGTACCCATATGGAGGCTCACAGCTGTCTGCAGCTCTAGTTCCAGGGGGACCCAATGCCTTCTTCTGGCCTCTGAAGGCACCAAGCATGCACATGGTGCACAGACATGCATAAAGCCAGAACACTCATGCACACTAAAAAATAAGAAAAAGAATTTCTTTAAAAAACAAAAACAAAAACAAAAGAAGATTATGGTTATATCTACATAACTGTATCTATATATCTGTATATAGCATATATGACAATTTCAACATTAAATCTGTTTAGAGGCTTGCTTTTACTTTTCTGTACTTTTTTAATTTATAAAAAGAACCCCATTCCTTTGTAGTAATATAGAGAATTAGCACCCTCTTCTCCATCTTTATTTGACTATATCTTCCATTTGTTCCTTTGTTCAAATAACTCTATTGCCTTCCTGTATTGAAACCTGTCTCTTAGGAACCTTGGTGCTGCAGTAGACCATGCTGGGTGTTCTGTACTTGAAACTTGGCTGGGGTGGATCTCCGTGGGTAGATCTGCCTACTCTACCAGAGGCTCTGGATTTGAGTCCCAGCACTGCCCCAAATGGGAGAGTTGAGTCATGTAAGCCTGTAATTCCAGGGTGGAAACTGGAGGATCGTGACTCCAAAATCATGCCTGGCCTTGGCCAGCTCCAGGTCCTCCTGTCTTAAAACAAGAGGAAACTACATTGTATATTGGAAATTATGATGTTGTCTTCTCTCTTCTGCCATGACTGTTTGTTAAGCTATTAGATGCATGTAAAAGTTTGAATGAGCTGCCCCCATAAGTCCCTGGCTCCAGTTGAGGGTTCCTGTTTGGCAAGGCTTAGGTGGGATGGTGTGGCTAGAGGAAAGTATGCCAGTGGGGGTGAGCTTAGAGGTTTCAAAAGACTCTCTCCATTTTCAGTTCCATCTCTGTGTTTCCTGCATTTCAAGATGCAAGCTCCCAGCTGTTTCTGCCTCCGTGCTATGGTGCTTGATGCAATGCGTCCCCACTGTGATGGGACTCTTCCCTCTGGATCCGGGGGCATATGCCAAAAATAAACCCTTTCTTCTACAAACTGTCTTGGCCATGGTGCTTTATCACAGCAAAAGAAAGGTAAAAAAAGACAAGGAACTCTAAGAGGACTTAATAAGACACTATTTTTTAAAGAACAAAAATACTCCTAAAAGAATCTGCATGTCTCTACTATCTTGCACCCTTTATCTTGCCTTACTAGTATATAGTTTAACTTAAATTTATCAGTTTTCCTCTTTACATGAAAAAATGGACAGGCCTAAGAGATAGCAGTTGTTTACGCTTCCTCATTACCCAGTGTCTTTTAAAAGACACATCTCATTGTAAGGAGACATTGAATGCACTGTCTGGTTACTGCTCACTTGGGTTCAAAGCAGCCCAGGGAAAGCAGAGCAAAGCCAAAGTCTATGGATGCTTTTCCTTTGTTTCCCACTGTCTGCAGTCCGACCATTCCTCCCTGGTGGATAACATATTAGTATTTTACCACCACCACCACCACCACCACCACCACCACCACCACCACCACCACCCCCCGTTGACTGGTTTGGAAGAGTTTCTGTGTTTGTGTCTTGTGTTCTCATCTCCAAAGTATGACTTAGAGGATTTCACTAGAGATAACAAGCCAATTTTTCAAGTTTTCATTTTGCTTAACTATATAAAAGGTTTCACTCAATTGAGAAGTTCATCTAGTTATTGTTACAGAAATATTATACTATTCTTAACAACATTTTAAAATACTTGTGGGTTAAAAAATTAGATGTAATTTAATCTTCCAAGGATTCAAAGTGAGCATCTGTTGATACCCAAAATATATTTAAATTCTGTTTTTCCTTTCTAGTCATTCACTGACTATGTTATCAATAGTTCAGAATCACGAGGATGTGGAAGTAGACGGTTTTGTTTTTTGGCTCTTAAAATATGGGTGGTTATTTTAAAATAATTTAGTACTTTGTAAAGCATTTGTTTGATGAAGACCTGGGAAAATCACAAGGCAGTCTGCAGCCTTACATCCTTAGGCCATTTTATGGCATTTCCAAACTGAAGTCCATTATTCTGCTCTTAATAACATTTTGTGTGTTTCCAGATACATTTAAGATTTGGCTGCAGGGGAAACAACAGCAGCAGCTGCAGCCACAGTCAACCCAAGCAGTGGGCACATCAGGTCTGAGTGGGTCCTGTTTCCCCTTGGCTTTGAGCCAGGCTAAACTAATCGTGAAGAAATCAAGGCAGCCCCATGGTTGTGCCCAGGATGGGAGAATGACAGAGTGGGGTGGGGTTGGTGTCGGGGGTGAGGGAGGGGAGCTGAGAAGAAAATGCCTCCCGTCCACAAGCTGTACTGAAGTTTGCTATTTTAAAGCACCAACGGAGGCACTCTGTTGTACAGTCCTGATGTGTTTCTTCAGTTCCTGTAGTTCTCTACTGACTCCTGAAACTGACTGGTTCCTGCTTAAAATGGATAACGGTAAGCATAGGGAGTCCTACCCAACCCCTGTGGAAAGGGTGGCAATGCTGACCTCTTAGTCAGCTTAAACAGCACCTTAATTCTTCCATCTGGACAACCCTGATGACTGAAACCCTGGTATAAGTCTGCTTGCCCTGACAAAGTAAGTATTTCTTATTATATACAAGATGCAGTTGCTCATGATCTATTTTTAGCAACTGACCCTCTTCCTTACTCTGTAGGAGGTCTAAAATTTTAGTCAGTGCTGCTGAACATTTGCCCTGCTGAGAGAAAAGTTCTGAATCTCACTTTCACAGGAGAAACTGACTTCACATATTTAAAAAGACTGCTGTATAACTCTTTTATGTAATGGTGCTCATTGCTTTGGCTCTGTTATATACATAAGCAATCTATGATATAAACCTTAAGGAAACATTTTACAAAGATGATAGTCTATAAGATGGAATTGTTGTTGACACTAACCTTCTCTAGGTCTTGTGTATTCCCGTGCTGTATAGTTCTATGTCAATTTGACACAAGCTAGAAGCATCTGAGTGGAGGGAACCCCGGTGAGGGCATGCTTCCACAAGTTCCAGCTGTGAGGCATTTTCTTGATTAGTGATTGACAGGGGAAGGTCAGCCCACTGTGGGTGGAGACATCTCTGGGCTGGTGGTCTTGGGTTCTATAAGAAAGTAGGCTGGGCAAGCCATGAGGAACAAACCAGTAAGCAGCACCTCTTCATGGCCTCTGCCTCATCCACTGCCTCCAAATTCCTGCCCTTCAAATTCCTTCAATGATGTGCGGCGATATGGAAGTGGAGCCAAATAATAAACCCTTTCCTCCCCAGTCTGCTTTTTGGTCATGGTGTTTCATAGCAGCAATAGAAACATAAACTAAGGCACCCTTTTTTCCAATGTAGTCATGGTGAATAAATCTCTTTTTTTTTTCTCTTTTTCCTATTAATCTGTGTCTTTTTTTTTTGTTGTTGTTGTTTTTTTGTTTGGCTTTTCGAGACAGGGTTTCTCTGTGTAGCCCTGGCTGTCCTGGAACTCACTTTGTAGACCAGGCTGGCCTCAGAACTCAGAAATCCGCCTGCCTCTGCCTCCCAAGTGCTGGGATTAAAAGCGTGTGCCACCACCGCCCGGCATAGATTTATTCCTATAACAATACAGCAAGAAGCTCTGGGTGAGCCGATCATGGGGAGACCTCTGAAGGAGCAGCAGCAGTTGACTCTCAGAACCTTTGAAAGAAACAGAGTACCAAAAACTGACAGTTCCCAGAAGTAGGCTCTGACACCCCTGAGAGTGAGCATGGAACACACCCATGTGAATAATCACACCCATGTGAATAATCACACCCTTGGGAAATCACGCTCGTGGGAAATCACGCTCGTGGGAATCATACCCACAGGAATTCTTGTAGATCTTTCTAAGACAAGGAAGCGCCAAGACCACCAGTTCTAAATCCTTTTCTCTGTATATATGAAGAGTGAGTTTATGCACACATAGGTTCTCTGGGGATTGAGTTATGACTATTCTCTAACTCTCACGAATGTACAGGACACAGCAAGAAACCAGGTGATTCTCTTAAGACAACAGTGCCTGCCCAGAGAATGAAGAGGGATCACCTCCCTATGTCAAAGACCAGAAAAGCAGTGACTACTGGGTTGATAAACAGTAGCAAACCCAACACATTTTCTCCTTGCTGAGGGACAGAGCAGTTGGTCCACTCTTGAGAAAAGCAGGCTAACCTTTGCCCTGCTATGGGGGGGGGGGATAGAATTCCCCTGGGGTGGGGGCATTCTGAACCCCAAGAGCTTCACATAGTCCTTTGGTAACTTGACAGCAGGTGAGGGTGCGTGGAGAGAAGAAACTGAAAGGTTTTTGTTTTTAAATGCTATCAATGAGGCAAGAGAACAGGAAACAGCAGAAGAGAAAGTCCCACAGGGGAACACATGGAAGGTGGCAGTAGTAGAAATACCTACAGCCTTTAGTCTACATGGACCTCATTCAGCTAAGTGAGCATGCTCAGAAAAGCTTGATTTATATAAACTTGGCATAGTTAGGAGGTGCTATGATGACCCATAAGGGTCACCACGGGACCTCACTTACTCATATCCCCACCCACCCACCCTTTGCCACTTGTTGCCTAGCCACAGGTGAGCTAAGACACACCTTCAGCTTCCTCAGTATCCTACCCTTAATAAACTGTCTCTGTAAGTATCCATGCTTTGCGACAATGCGTTGTAAAGAGTACAAGAACCTGGACCTTCCTGGTTTATCCTCTGGACTCAGATCTGTGCCTGTCCTATCAAGTCTCACGTTGAAAACACATCTTCCATATTTTTCTCATTCCCTGAAGGAGGCACAGCTCAAAGAAAGCATTAGAAAATCCAGAATTGTTAAGCGTGAAGGCTTTTTACTTTCTTCAAGGGAAGGAAATACTGTTTCCTCTTCACCAGAAAGACTGAAGTGGATGTTGTTTTTCAACCTGGTGATCCTTTGGGTATTCTATTAGAAGACAGCTTTCCTGAATCCCCCAAAATCCTGAGCATTGTTTAGGTCCTAGACCTGAGCCCTGTCTCTCAGTGAATAGAACCCATCATCATGGTCCCATGAACATTTCATGCTCCTTCATTAGACTCTAACCTTATGCTTATTACAGACCCTTCCTCCTTATGCCTAACCCCAGCACTGTCTATAAGGCAATAGAACTCATTCCTATTGCAAAGGACACAGGGGCTTTGCTGCCGTGCTAGAGAGTCTATGTAGCTATGCTTACAGCTTTACTATGATAATTGTCATGTGGAAACTTTTTTCCAAAGTTTGCTATGCTAAATGTGTGAGAATAAACCACGAGGTCAGACTCTGGAAGTTCTGGTCCAGTGCCAGCAAAGATGGCTCTGACTAGAGTCCATTCTTCACCTTATGCAAATTGTCCCCCCCACTGGCTGTGAAGCTTTGAGGGTGGGGGTGGGGCCCAAGGCTTTCCCTCCACAGAAACTTGATAGGAAAGAAAGTGCTAGAGTATGTATTAAAGTAAGACATACTCTCCATCGAGAGGATGGAAGGTGAGGCATTGGAGAGTGAGGGTTAACTGTGAATTTGTGGGAAATGGAAAGCTGTTGAAGAGAAATAAAAAACAAAACAAAACAAAACAAAACAACAAAGAATAACCTTCCGCCTAGCCAGGAACAAAGGTGAATACAGACACACGAGAGAGAAAACTTTCTCTACACAATCTCAGAGAAGCTGCTGGTCCCTGAGACACTGACGGGTAAAAGACAGTGCCAAGGGTTAGTCCTTCCCCACATCTCCACACAGAGAAGATACAGCCAGGAGACTGCACCTCCTGACAAAGACACTGCTCCTAGGGAAACTCAAGAGCCCAGAACACAAGGTTCTATGTACCGAGACAGCGAGGGCCCCTTGGGACACCCCCAGGATGATCTTCAACTTCCAAGCAGCGCACAAACCTCAGCGGCTCACTCGGTGTTTAGTGCCATATTTGAAAATACACAGAGACAAAAAAAAAAAAAAAAAGAAAACCTCTCCCCCCAAAAAATAGGAGATTAATGGAGAAAAAAATATATTCAAGGAAGAAACAAAGAATATGAGCAACAGAATAATTCAAAATAGTTGTCATTCATAGCCACAAAATGTAAGGAAGGCAGTCCCAGCAATTAAAAGAAGGCTTATGGAAAGAATTGGATGCAAACAAAGGTGAAATTTTAAAGTATAAATACTAATTTTTAAAATACAAAAATATGGATTATAAAATATAGTTAAGATACTATCCCAGGGCTGGAAAAATGGCTTAGCTATAAGAGCACTTGCTGATCTTGCAGAGGACTTGAGTTTGGTTCGGTTCCCAGAGTCCATACGATGGTTCAAACCATCTTCAACTTTAGTTTCAGGAGATCCAGTGTCCTCTTCTAATCTCTGTGGCCACAAGGTTCGCATATGGTGCACATATATACATGCAGGCAAAACACTTGTACACATTAAACAACATACATCTTTAAAATTTTAAAAATATTCATTCAGATGGTGAAACTAAAAATAAAGACATAGGGTCAGTGAGAGGGCTAAGTGGGTGAAGACGCTTGCTGCCAAGCTTGGCAACTGGAGTTTGATTCCCCCAGAACCCCCAGGGTGAAAGAACTAACTCCCACAAGTTGTCTTCTGACCTTCACATATATACCATGGCATTTGAATGCAGACACATATGAACACACATATACATACAAAATAATCAATAAATAAGAAACAGACAGGTGTAACTTAAAATTTAAAATAATAAAAAAGTCAATATGAAGACATATGCATAAGAAGCAAAAAGAGGGGTTGGAGAGCTGGCTCCATGGTTAAGAGCACTGTCTGCTCTTCCAGAGGACCAGGCTTTGATATTTAGCACCCACATGGCAGCTCACAATCACCTGTAATTCCAGTTCCAGAATATCTGGCATCCTCCTTGCATTTCCTATGGTACCAGGCACACATGTGATACACAGATTACATACAGGCAAAAATACCCATGCACATAAAAATAAAATTAAGAAGACAAGCAAAAACACATTCTATGTGTTCAGCTAGTGTCACATCTAATTAACTGGAGTTTCAGGAATTTGTCAAACAAATACTATAGTCACTATGCAAGTTTACAGCAGAGATGGCCCGGCAGCTAGGAACCCAAACTGCCTTTCCAGAGGACCAACAACACCCAGGACCTCACAATAGCCTGAAACTCCAGTTCCAAAGGATCTGACACCTCTGGACTCCATGGGCACCAGCAGGCATATGTTCATGCTTCTATACACACACACACACACACACACACACACACACACACACACACACACGCACACACGCACGCACGCACGCACGCACGCACATGCACTCATGCACACACTTTAAAATGAAATAAATAATTTTAAATGAAAACATATGTAAAAGCTTCTGGGAATTAGAAAACAAAGTCACACAACAAATGGTTGAAGCTGGACATCAGACTTCTCATCCTGACAACTGGATACAGTAGGTTGCACATAGAGCTCTGGATTGGGAAGTGTTTCCCCTCAGAATTTTAATCACTTTGCATCCTTGCCAGAGAGTTCCACAGGTTGCAAAGATGTAGAAATCTTAACACTTTAGTTTCCTTTCCTCGAAGCACTCTCCCTAGGATGGAGGCTTTAAAGATGAAATCCGATCAAAGTAGAGAACGGGTTTTAACAGAGGCACAAAGGTGAAACAGAAGAATGAAGAACACCCCCAACAAGGAGGAAGGAGTAGGGAGCAGTATGTAAAATAGTTAGCGAGGGGTGGTCAAGCACGCCTGGGATTCTAGCACTTGGCAAGTAGAGGCAGGCAGATGAATCTTTCAAGCTTGAAGCCACCCAGAGCTTTATGAGAATGTGAGCCCTTATCACAAACTCCAGAAAACTGTAGACACACACACACACACACACACACACACACACACACACACACACACACACACATGCACTGTTCTTTGTTTTGTTGTTAAGGAGTTGGGGGAGTGATTTGCACAGGCAAGGCAGGCAAAACACTCCCAGTCCTAAAGCTATGTAAGAAATGTTAAGAGCTGGGGCCCAGAGGCAGACTAACTTGACTTAACTCCTGCCTCTCCCCCACCCCCAGTTATTAGCTGGAACTATGCCCAAGGGTTACTTAACTTCTGAGTCTGCAATTCTTCCCTGTTCTGTGGCATAAGAAAAATAACAATATGTGTATTTCCTGGAGTTGACAGAAGGTTACAAGAGAATGCTGAACCTTACAAGGCTTATCAGTGATTGACACATTGGAAGTACTCAGGGGTTGGCCTGATGGTGGCAGGCATGGCAAACAGGGAACAAACAGAAATAGACAACCCCACCCACACACACACACCTCCCACTGAGAAACAGTCTCACAGGAAAGAACGGTGTTAAAGTACAATCATTGACTTGGCGATGAATATTTACAGTCCTAATGAAGTAAGTGCTTTCTTATGTGAGAGGAGAAATGAATGAAGTTCAGGACCAGCTTGAAAGGTGCTCAGCCATTTATCTAAGAGAAGTCCCAGGATGGGGCTCTAAGAACAAACAAACATGGGGGCAAATTAAAAAAAAAAAAGCCAAATAATTTCCACGGTCATCTGTGGGAAAAGAGGTCTATTATGGGGAACTCAGGACACACATCTAAGAAACAGAACACAAAACACCCCTCTATTTTGTATATTTATAACATTCCTGCCTGCATATGGCAGAGAAGAGGTCCTATTCTACCAAACTCAAATATTAAGAGACTTTTTTTTTTCAAGAGAAGGAAGCAGATGCCCAGAGAGTGCCCATCACAAATGCCACAGGGACAGCTGCGTGCACAGAAAAGACTTCACCTGTCTGCCTGCCATGGTTTCCCTTCCACGGGAGCCTTGTGATGCAATACACTGGACTGGACAGTGAACATCAACCCCACATATGCGCAGTGTCCAGCACATGGCTAGTATTTTTAAGTTGTAGAGATTAAAACTGCCATCCCTACCCCACCTCTCCGCCCCAACCTGGGCTGTCAGCCCAAGAAAGCAGTAATGGATGCAGGCAGAGAAAACGTTTCTCAGGCTCCAGTCAGTCCATCTCCTAGATGACACACACTTAGAAGGTACATGCATGTTCTCCGTGGGGCTAAGCTTAGTTAAGAAAGGAAGGCAATAGAAAAGCAGTTTCAGAAAGCCATGCACAGTCCAGCGTGCTAGAGAGTTAGTTGACGTTTGACATTGCCTGACCTTTACGCCCCTGCTAGTAGCTAGGGAGGCCCAAGATGTCTATCCACAGATGGCCATACCCACAGTTGGCTGTACCCAGCCACCAGAGCTTCCTATTGACTGCAGCATTTCTTTGCAGGAGGACCTAGGCCTCAGGACAATTGTCATTGTCTCCTATGACCCTACCAATTGTTCCTCGGGCTCTAACTTCAAAGCACCATGGCTCAACGCCACCCTTACCGCAAATATCTGGGTGTAATCTGATGCCCGCTGCTGGCCTCTGGTGCTGGGCCTGCACAGTGCTGGGACAGGGCACAGAGTTCCCATCCTGTGACCACAGTGGCCAAGTTCTGTTTACTTTGCCTGGAGATGGATGCTGCCCAACTATTCAGAGCCCTGGTGGGCTGGTTGGCTGGGGCGACTTCTGTGGAGGAGCTCGGGCTTAGCGATAAGCCTGGTATTTCCGCTTATCTTTGACCCTGTCCAGGCCCCAGAAGCATCCAGCGGCTTCACTTGGTTATCTGCTTTGCTGGGCTGTATCTGCCTTCCCCACTTCCTGCATCACTTAGCAAAGTGTCTAATTGTGAAACAAACAGCAAGTAGTCTAAAGAGGGAGGAGAAAAGAGAGGGAGTCCTGGGCCTGGGCTGAGCTGATTTGAAAAACTCAAATTGGAATCTGGTGCAGGCCTAAACACACTGGAATCCTTGTCTTCAGACTTTCAGATCTCAGAAGCTCCTAACCAGCATCAGAATGGGTCAGAGACCCTAACTTTTTTCTACAGGGCTGCTCCTACTCTGGCCGGGAGTCTAGTTGATCACCTCTGGACTAGGTGGGTTCAGCAATTACCTTTCCAAATAATAGGACTCAGGAAGCCATAACTAAGTACAGATTCCATAAGAACTCAGGCACACTGCAGCTCAGAAGAGGCAGTGGCTCAAGGCTGCTGCTGAATGAGGCACCAAGCCTTCAGATCTTCGTAGCGAGCCCACGGGAAGGCAAGAGAAACTTCAGAAGGTATGGGTAGCCTCCCTTTGTTTTCCAATGGAAAAAAATCTAAAGACCAGAGAAGGGAAAGGGGTTTCTGAAGATCACACAGCAGATGTCGGACAGAGACAGAACCAGATGGCGGAACTGATGGATGCCCTTAGAGAGATCGTGGAACTCCCTGCCTGTTCTGTGGGTTGAGAGACCTCAGGGGCAGCTGGACCGGGTCATATCAGCCTGTGGGATGCAGGCTTGCCTTTAACACTCATCTGAGGATGTAAGGAATGGGCTGAAACGCAGGGATTCCCAGATACCAAGATCAGTTGCTAATTTTTTCACAGGAAAAACAAAACAAAACAAAACAATGTCTACAACTTGTTTTACCATAGCAACCCCAGGAAGAGAACCGAAGCCATTCCAAAGCCTGACAGGATGAATCCAGAAGCCACCTGGAAACGCAATCCAACCAGGCAGCTCCTGTGAAAAAGCAGAGTGGGAGGACAACTGTGCTGGAACCCTGCCTGGGTGTGACCATCCCCTCCAGGCCTTTGGTGGTTGGTAGATTTGCCTCCAGGCTTCTGCTTTCAGCCATTCTTACAAGCCTGAGTTTATCTTTTAAAATGAGTTCAAGGAAGTTCTAAATACACAGAAGGACTTGATTTTAAACGTAGGCAATCATAGTCTAGTAGTCTAAAACTCCCTGTTGTCAGTCTAGCGTCTGCATTTCTCCCTAGAGGGATGGATGGACTTGCCAATTGCCAACCCAGAAAACCCAAACAAATGTACCAAGTTAGAACTGGCCAATGGCCTGTGTTTTCTCCTGCCAGCTCACATTGGAGCATGTTTTCACATGTGCTGCTCTGAAGAGGAAGGGTCTCTGTTTGACCCTTGATGGGATGGAGGCTCACAGTGGGGAGCTGAGCCTCTCCATCTCTGAAGCCAGTGTTCACTGTAGAGGGGGGAGTCTCTATAGCCTCTACTCCAACACACACATTGAAGACCTCACCTCATCTCCTGGTACCTTTCTCTCACAGTCCAGACCCACCTGCTCACATAGTGGGCTGGGCCCTCCTACATCAGTTAGCCATCAAGAAAATGGTCTACAGACATCCGGTGGACCACAGGGCAATCTGATGGAGGTAATTTTTCAGTCAAGGCACCCTCTTCCCAGGTTCATCAAGCTGACAACCAAGGGGTTGTTAGCCATCACAGTGTGACACACAGTGTGACACAGTGTCAAGTCATAACTTTCCATGTCCCCAAGCACTCATATGGATATCACTATATAAAACACAGTACATGTCAACAGTCACTCAGTCTCTATACATCTCAATGCTTTAAAAATCCAGGATCTCTTCTGGAAATCTAGATTCCCCTAACTGTGGGCTCCTGTAAAATCCAAAACAATACTTTTTAATCCCTAGATGGCAGACCCAGAGCCATCAGTTGCAATCAGATTAAAGGAAAACCAAACTCCAACAGTGTAAAAAGCTGTGCTCAATTATCTAAGACTCACGAACCTCTGGGATACAAAGGACTTGGACAGATCTGCAACTAGCAACACACACATTTTGTCTTATAGGCTCCCTCCAATTCTACCCTACACTTGCTGCTGTCTTTCTTTGGTGGATGTCCCTGCCTCTCTGTCATGCTGGTTGGTGTCTCCTCTTAACTGAGGTAGCACTTCCAACAATGGCCTCCTGGCTCTCTGCAGGGACTGCAACCCTGCCACAAGGTGCTGAGTCTCAGCCGCTCTCCATGACCCCTCTGTGCCTTCAAAACCAGTACCATGTGGAGATTCTTACACATTACCAAGCTTGGCTTTGCGTGTGAAATGCAGCCCCAGCCCCTTCTGGACCAGTGCGTCCGTATGCTGACGCCGAGGAAATACCTCCGAGAAGATTTCACCTCGGTGATTCCAGTCACTTATTTACCATAGCTGGTGTTTCAGGCCTAGCTAACGAGCTTCAGTCATTCACATTGGACTTCATTTGGAGCCAGCCTCTTGTTAATCACACCTATTCCGTCAGCCCCAAAGGACCAAACAGCCCAGATTCTTAATTCTAAAAATCACATGAATGAGCCTGATACAATCTTAAGGGTCTTTCACACTTCTCCCTGAGACTTCATAAATCAAGCCTCCAGAGGTGCTGTTCTCAGCATCAACTTCCAAGTCCCACAAGAGCTCCTCAGATTCTCAGGAAGCAGTGGCTTTTCCAGGCCCAGTCGTCAAACATTTCTACAATCCTCCCCCAACACAACAGGTCTGTTACAGCAACACACAACTCTAGGTGCCCAATTCTGTCCCAGTTTCTTTTTTGTTGCTCTGATAAGCAGCATGAAAAAAAAAACTGTTTTGGGAGTAAAGGGCTTACAGTTATCACCGAAGGAAGACAAGGCAAGAGCTCAGGGTAGGAGCTTGAAGGAGAGCCATAGACAACACTTCATATTGGCTTGCTTAGTCTCTTTTCATATATATATATATTCCCTGTCCATCTGCACAGGAGTAGCACGCATGTGCACATACCACACACACACACACACACACACACACACACACACAGAATGAGCTGGACCCTACTGCATTACTTAGCAATCAAGAAACTGCCCCCCACACACACATACAAAGAAATGCCAACAAGCCAGTGTGGTGGAGGTAATTTCTGAGTTGAGGATCTTCTTTGTCAGGTGTATGAAATCGACAACTGAAATTAGCCGTCACAGTCACTCACAGATATATGCAAAGGACATGAGTGTGCTGGAGTAAAATTGTCCAATATACAAGTTTGTCTAGCCTACCTGTGTCTAACAAAAGAAATTTTATCTTCATCTACTTACAGACTTTCTCTGCTCTTTGCCTGTACCTATGAGAGAGAGACAGAGACAGAGAGATCAATTTAAGGGACTCAAGGGTCTATAGAAGAGGCCCCTGGCTCATCCAGATGACATGGGAAGAAGACTAGGAGAGGAACCCACCAAGCATGTCTGGGGTCTGAGGTCTGACAGTCCCTCAGGAAGCCCTGCCATGTGAAGGAGTGAGAGAAGACAGGCTCAGAAAGCCTCTGTCCTGGGAAACAAAGTGTCATCAGAATCAACAGAAGGATCGGCATGGTGCTTGGTTGTGGTTGGCTGGCCTCCCACAGCTTTTCCAGAAACTTAGCCATGGAGGGCCACTGTGAGAGGAGAGGCAAAAGGCTTGAGGGGAGTATCTGGAGAAAACAAGGTTTATACTGAGCCTTGAAGGATGGATGTTGTAAGAGGCCGAGGAAAGTCAAGTCTGGTTGGAAGAGAACTAAGAAAACTCCAGGTAGAGCCTGGCAGCATCTGGTGTCTCTTTAGGACCTGTCCTCAGGTCAAGGTGCCATGAAAGCTCAGTAGAGTCAGTAGGGTGAGTTGGAAAGTTAGGAGAACTAGACCGAGAGCAGCAACCTACCTGGGTAACCATCCTCAGGACTTCTCAAGATGAGAAAGACCGTGATCATGGCACTGAGAGAATGGATAAAGGTGATTAAGAGGGCCTGACACGGGCTGGTGAAATGGCTCAGTGGGTAAGAGCACTGACTGCACTTCCAAAGGTCCTGAGTTCAAATCCCAGCAACCACATGGTGGCTCACAACTACCCATAATGAGATCTGACGTCCTCTTCTGGTGCATCTGAAGACAGCTACAGTGTACTTACATATAATAATAATTAAAATCTTTAAAAAAAAAAAAGAGGGCCTGACACAAAACCACTTCTGGGATGCAGGAGACTTTTTAAATCTTGGATGGTGGCCACATGTGAGATCAATTGCTTGGTCATAGGCAAATAAATCTCTTCAAAAGTAGAAAATCCCATGGGAGAAATAACAAGAGTTTTGGGTTTTTTTGTTGTTGTTGGTGGTGGTGGTGGTGGTGGTAACTTTTTCTATTTTTTTATAAAATATAAAATACTCCATAACCCAAGGTAGCCTGGAACTCATGTGTGGTCTAGATTGGCTTCAAACACACAGCAATCCTCCTGCCTTGGTCTCCCCCCCCCCAGTACTAGGATGCAGGCACGAACCATGATACCAGTTGTGCTGTGCTGCTTGTTTTTTTTTTTTCTTTGTTTTTAAATAGACTCCCATTCAACGTAGGAAGAAAGGTTCTTGACTCCATGAACAATCCATAACCTCCAAAGCATAGTTAATTGGGGATTTTTTTTATAATGCGAAGTTGCTGAGCATTTGCAAACAGTCTCCAGCAATGACATTTTCGCATGATTTAAGCACCTGTATCATTAATCAGAGTTACAGGTTTGGAAAAACGCTCTATGAATTCTCAAATTCATATGCAATTTCCCCAAACCTGGTCAAACTCAAAGCAAATGTATGCACCCAAGACCAACACGCTGTTTATTTGTTGTTGTTATTTTTAAAACCAGACTCTGAAAGCATTTCTGGGGGGGTTCAAATGCACCCAACACACTGCTGAAAACACAAACATGGAGTAAATTTATCAATCACCTAAACTCAAATAGTACCTTCATCCGTGGATTCCAAGCGTCCAGTCAGAAATGCAGTGTTCCTGCAGTAGGATGTGGAAATATCTCCATCTCACAGGCAGATGCCTTTAGACCTGGACAGGTAAGAAGCTCGTCGACAATTACAATCCCAAGCAAGAGCCGTGTAAGCTGTCCCCTGGCCTCCCTTCTTCAGCTGGCTGTCCCTTTGAGCTTCTTCATTGGCCCTAGCATAAATCATGCACAGACTGCTTTTGCTGGTGAAGAAAGGGACATTCTATTTCCTGCCCCGAAGCTGGCCAGGTGCCCTGGCAGTACCACATTTAGACACAAGTGCATCATCCGTGCGTGAGTGGGGAGTTTGGCTCCTTGGAAACCTAAGTGGCTTGTGTCAGCTGGCCCCAGCCCACTGAGGGCTCCTCTGGGCCATGCTGCCAACTCCTCTACTATCCAGCCTGCACACAGCCTACTAGAGATGCAATAGCATTGAGTAAACAAATGAGAACTCCTTCCCAGCAGACCTGCTGCCCCACACTCCACAGCCCAGTGTAGCCCACAGAACTGATTCCTTGCTATCTGGGACTCAGATCTATAGTCTAGGATAGTCACCCATCTCTTATTTCTGGCCATTGATTGTAATCCCAGATGTGGCGTTACTTTCACATAATAATTTGTCATAGAATGATCATTTTAGAATCAGGTCCAGAAAGCCAAGGAGATTACTGAAGTATTTACCAGATAACCAGGACTGCTACTAAGTCAGTGTTTCTCTGGTAGTTGTAGTCACTACCAGGAATCAAAGGCAGGGCTGGGAAGAGACACCATAACCAAGGCAACTCTTATAAAGGACAACATTTAATTGGGGCTGGCTTACAGGTTTAGAGGTTTAGTCCATTATCATCATGGTGGGAAGCATGGTGGCAGACTTTGTGCTGAAGGAGCTGAGAGTTCTACATCTTGATCTGAAGGCAGCAGCAGGAGACTGCATCTCACCCTGGGCATAGCTTGACCCCACTGATACACTTCCTCCAACAAGGCCACACCTTCTAAGAGTGCCATTCTCTATGGCCAAGCATTCAAACACATGAGTCTATGGTGGCCATGCTTATTCAAACCACCACAACTACTGAGAGAAGAGTACCCCCCAGCCTGATGAAACCTTGAGAGAGATTCTGAGAACTGTGAGGTTAAAAAACAGAACAACAACGACAACAAAAAATGCTGTGAAACAGACTTAGTGTGTGAGGAACAAACTAAGACAAACAACATGGTAGGAAAGGGACAGCAGGGTCTGGAGCGCTCACTTCAGGCGTGGGTATTTGTTAGGAAGGTTTAAGAAAGTATGAACTCCTTTATTAACTATAAGTAAAATAAGTGAGATTTTATTCTGCAGAGTGAGAACATGAATTTTAATAAAGTTTTGGTACACCATTTTTTTCTTTTCTGAACTATATTTCTAAATATTACCATATGTTATGTGTGGTTGTTTAACTTGCTGTATTTTATCCAATTACGGTTTTTAGCTTAATCTATTGTAATTTTTTACAGCTGTGATGAGGGTTTTTCAGTTTGAGTTGCATAGATGCTGAGGGTCAATTAAAGAAGAAAGTAATAGAGTTAGCTTTTTGAGAAAAAGAAAAACTTTAAAGCTACTTCTATGTCAACAAGCAGGAAAAAGAATGATAGCTGTTAGATCGATAGCTGTAGAAAGCAATCAACATCTGGACAAGTGGCAAAAAACTCAAAATACACACCATCCCTGAAGATTAATTTTACCCTTGCCATACCTCTTCAGAGCACCATGTTACAATCCTCACTGCCAAGAGACATCCAGTCACACAGACTCTCTTTTTTTTTAATTGGGTATTTATTTCATTTACATTTCCAATGCTATCCCAAAAATCCCCCACACGCTCCCCCACCCACTCCCCCACCCACCCACTCCCACTTCTTGGCCCTTTCGTTCCCCTGTACTGAGGCATATAAAGTTTGCATGACCAATGGGCCTCTCTTTCCACTAATGGCCAACTAGGCCATCTTCTGATTCATATGCAGCTAGAGACACGAGCTCGGGGGGGGGGGGAATACTGGTTAGTTCATATTGTTGTTCCACCTATAGGATTGCAGATCCCTTTAGCTCCTTGGGTATTTTCTCTAGCTCCTCCATTGGGGGTCCTGTGATCCATCCAATAGCTGACTGTGAGCATCCACTTCTGTGTTTGCTAGGCCCTGGCATAGTCTCACAAGAGACAGCTATATCTGGGTCCTTTCAGCAAAATCTTGCTAGTGTATGCAATGGTGACAGCGTTTGGAAGCTGATTATGGGATGGATCCCCGGATATGGCAGTCTAGGATGGTCCATCCTTTCGTCACAGCTCCAAACTTTGTCTCTGTAACTACTTCCATGGGTGTTTTGTTCCCAATTCTAAGAAGGGGCAAAGTGTTCACACTTTGGTCTTTGTTCTTCTTGAGTTTCATGCGTTTAGCAAATTGTATCCTATATCTTGGGTATCCTAAGTTTCTGGGCTAATATCCACTTATCAGTAAGTACATATTGTGTGAGTTCCTTTGTGATTGGGTTACCTCACTCAGGATGATACCCTCCAGGTCCATCCATTTGCCTAGGAATTTCATAAATTCATTCTTTTTAATAGCTGAGTAATACTCCATTGTGTAAATGTACCACATTTTCTGTATCCATTCCTCTATTGAGGGGCATCTGGGTTCTTTCCAGCTTCTGGCTATTATAAATAAGGCTGCTATGAACATAGTGGAGCATGTGTCCTTCTTACAGGTTGGAACATCTTCTGGATATATGCCCAGGAGAGGTATTGTGAGATCCTCTGGTAGTACTATGTCCAATTTTCTGAGGAACCGCCAGACTGATTTCCAGAGTGGTTGTACAAGCTTGCAATCCCACCAACAATGGAGGAGTATTCCTCTTTCTCCACATCCTTGCCAGCATCTGCTGTCACCTGAATTTTTTATCTTAGCCATTCTGACTGATGTGAGGTGGAATCTCAGGGTTGTTTTGATTTGCATTTCCCTGATTATTAAGAATGTTGAACATTTTTTTTCAGGTGCTTCTCTGCCATTTGGTATTCCTCAGGTGAGAATTCTTTGTTCAGCTCTGAGCCCCATTTTTTGGCGTGACTCTAACTAAGGAAGTGAAAGATCTGTATGATAAGAACTTCAAGTCTCTGAAGAAAGAAATTAAAGAAGATCTCAGAAGATGGAAAGATCTCCCATGCTCATGGATTGGCAGGATCAATATAGTAAAAATGGCTATCTTGCCAAAAGCAATCTACAAATTCAATGCAATCCCCATCAAAATTCCAACTCAATTCTTCGACGAATTAGAAAGGGCAATCTGCAAATTCATTTGGAATAACAAAAAACTCAGGATAGCAAAAACTCTTCTCAAGGATAAAAGAACCTCTGGTGGAATCACCATGCCTGACCTAAAGCTGCACTACAGAGCAATTGTGATAAAAACTGCATGGTACTGGTAGAGACATGTAGACCAATGGAATAGAATTGAAGACCCAGAGATGAACCCACAAACCTATGGTCACTTGATCTTTGACAAGGGAGCTACAACCATCCAGTGGAAAAAAGACAGCATTTTCAACAAATGGTGCTGGCACAACTGGCGGTTATCATGTAGAAGAATGAGAATTGATTCATTCCTATCTCCTTGTACTAAGGTCAAATCTAAGTGGATCAAGGAACTTCACATAAAACCAGAGACATTGAAACTTATAGAGGAGAAAGTGGGGAAAAGCCTTGAAGATATGGGCACAGGGGGAAAATTCCTGAATAGAACAGCAATGGCTTGTGCTGTAAGATCGAGAATTGACAAATGGGACCTCATGAAACTGCAAAGCTTCTGCAAGGCAAAAGACACCGTCAATAAGACAAAAAGGCCACCAACAGATTGGGAAAGGATCTTTACCTATCCTAAATCAGATAGGGGACTAATATCCAATATATAAAGAACTCAAGAAGGTGGACTCCAGAAAATCAAATAACCCCATTAAAAAATGGGGCTCAGAGCTGAACAGACTCTTTCTTAAGCATGGCCACCAGGATATCAGTAAAAGCAGCCTAAAAGAGAAGCCGCAACATAGACACAAAAAGTCAACTCTCCAGGAAGCAAAGGTCATCAGGGAATGGAAGCAAATGACTTCAAACTTTAAAACTAGGCTGGTCTGAAAAAAAATAAGATAAAGTGAATAGAAACTAATAATATAATAGCTGAAACAAATGTTCAAAATAATAAGATAAAAGAGGCAATATCTCTAGGAAAAGACTAAAAGGGAAATGTTTAAAGACAGAAAAAAAAAAAAGATAAGACCCAAAAGTCCAATATATTCTTCACTAAATGGCCAGGAAAAAAAATGCCAACAAAACCCCCACACAGTTCTCACCTTAATAGTAATAAAGGATGCCAGGTGATGGTGGTGAACGCCTTTGTTCCCAGCACTCAGGAGGCAGAGAAAGGTGGAGTTCTATGAGTTCAAGGCCAGCCTGGACTACATAGTGAGTTCCAGGTCCGTCAATGCTAAGTAGTGAGACCTTGTTTCAAACAATAACAATAGCTAGGTGGTGGTGGTGTGCATTTGATTCCAGCACTGGGGAGGTAGAGACGGGCCTGTCAGGCCTACAGAACAAGTTCCAGAAACCGTGTCTCAAAAACAACAACAAAAGCAATAAGAGAATTAATTCTGGAGCCATTTTGAATGACCGTGGCCGAGCAACACAGATTTAAGTTACCCTAAATTCCAGGTTCCAATGTAAAAGCAATTTCAGAGTTTTACAGAAGAAAAAAAGTTGTAAATCAAGGCAGATTTAAAACACATCGATGGGTCTATCAGAGAGGTAGATACAGCAAGGCAGGTGGAACTTTTCTATGGGTTGAAGAAGCTAGGTCATGACATTCTTAGCCTTGGGGTTGGTGGCAGGTAGGTGTCTTGGTTAGGATTTCTTTTGTTTTGATAAACACCATGACCAAAAGCAATTTGGAGAGGGAAGGGTTTATTTCACTTCCAGATAACACTTCATCACTGAGGGGAGTCAGAGCAGAAATTCAAGCAGGACAGGAACCTGGATGCAGGAGCTGATGCAGAAGCCATAGCAAGGAGGAGTGCTACTTACTGGCTTGCTCCTCATGACTTACTAGGTCTGCTTTCTTTATAGAACCCAGCACCATCAGCCCAGGAGTGGCACCACCCACAGTGAGCTGGGCCCTCCCCCTTCAATCACCAATCAAGAAATGCACCACAAGCTTGCCCATGAGCCAATCTACTGGGACCATTTTCTCAACCGAATTCCCTCTTCCAAAATAACTCTGCCCAGTGTCAGGTTGACATAAATCTAGCCAGCACACTAGGGATCTGCTAAGTTAATAGATTGCAAAAGGTTTTTTTTTTTTTAATCTGTTAGTCAGAGGATGTTAGTTCCAACACAGAGGTGGGCAAGGAATGGCTGTTCTGGAGCTAAAGCTAACTCAAGATAAGGTAATCAGGCTCTGGACTTGCAACATTCCAACCGCTTCACATCACTGCACCTCTAACCAATCAGTCAGTGTCTGCAGAGACAGCTGTTCTCCAGGCAGTCTCACTGATAAAGGGAGCTAGGTTTTGGGTTACCTCCAGCTGTTTTCCCATCTTTTTTATCACTTACCCCCAGGAGAACTTTGATGGAAACCCATTTGGTGACCTCAGTGGGAGAATAGTTCCTACACTTTACCAAACCACCAAATTAAGATGTTTCTCTTTCGTGGCACTAAGCTGTTTAACAGTTGTAGTCCCTGTGGTGGTTTGAATGAGACGCTCTCGGAGAGCTTCATGTATTTGAGCACTGGTCCCCAGTTGGTGACACTGTTTGAGAGGCTTAGATGCGGCCTCGTTGGAGAAAGTATATCACTGGAGGTAGCCTTTGAGAAATCAAAGACTTGTGTCGTTTCTAATGTGCCCCCTGCGTTTTGTGCTTGTGGTTCAAGGGAAGCCCCCCGCTTCCCGTCCTGTCACCACACCTGCTGCTTCTTGTCCTCCCTCTGCTCCACCATCATAGAGAGAACCCTCTAAAGATGTGAGCTGAAACAAACTCTTCCTTCGGTTGCTTTCTGTCATGATACTTTATCACAGCGACAGGGGAATAACTGACACCTACCTTGTGCAAGCAACTCCGTCCCCAGCTTTAACTGGGTGGGGCCACGTTCTTCTCATCCAAATGCGGACTTTTCACTTCTTTCCATTCCACTCCCTCTTCTCTCCCTGTAAATATTGGTGAAAAAGTAAGCAAAATCCATACCACAACCAGGCCTTGGCCTAGATATTAGTCTATACTAAAATTTCCTCAGCCAGACAACTTTGCCCATTACTCTTTTGTTGTTATTGTTTTGTTTCAGGTTTTGAGATGGTGTCTATGTAGCCCTGGCTGTCTTAGAACTCACTGTATAGATAGACCAGGCTGGGCTCAAACTTTTAGAGATCTGCCTGCCTCTGCCTCCTCAGTGCTGCCTCCCATGTGCATCCCTATGTGTGGCTTTGTCCATTGCGTTTGAATTCAGCCTGGGGCTGGAGACATGGCTCAGTGGTAAAGAGCACTGACTGCTCTTCCGAAGGTCCTGAGTTTGAATCTCAGCAACCACACGGCTCTCAATCATCTGTAATGAGATCTGACGCCCTCTTCTGGTGTGTCAGAAGACAGAGACAGTGTAGTTACACATATTAATAAATAATTCTTTGGGCCGGAGTGAGCAGAGGTCCTGAATTCAATTCCCAGCAACCACAGCTACAATGTACTCATATACATAAAATAAATAGATAAAAAATTTTTTTTGGTTTTTCGAGACAGGATTTCTCTGTATAGCCCTGGCTGTCCTGGAACTCACTTTGTAGACCAGACTGGCCTCAAACTCAGAAATCCACCTGTCTCTGCCTC
Organism: Mus musculus; assembly: GCF_000001635.26. Lineage (NCBI taxonomy): Eukaryota > Metazoa > Chordata > Mammalia > Rodentia > Muridae > Mus > Mus musculus. Next base: position 85,393,035 of record NC_000074.6, read on the forward strand.
CTGAGTGCTGGGATTAAAGGTGTGTGCCACCACGCCCGGCAGATAAGAATTCAACCTGATTCAAGTTTCCAGGAGACAGGCAAAACACCAGATCTTTGCCAGAATACAGCATGAATATCAGAGCGCATGTTTACTGTTCATACTTCCACTAGCAGTCTGGGCTTTTCTCTATCTATAAGTCCAAATCTTCAGCATCCCTAGAAATCCATTCCAAAGGCCCAAGAACCATGCGTCAGAACATGTTCCAAATGCAGTCATGTGAGGAGATTTCTGAACGCTGGTAAGAAAACTCCAAGAAACCAAGATAAGAGTCTTGTGACCTCATTTTCTTCAAAATCATGGGATTGTTCTTGGACTTTGCCTTCATGCCCCTCCCAGATGTGGTGGACAGGAGTGCGTTTACTTCAGGTTATTCTTACAACTGGCTTTTGTTATTTGTTTATATGCCTCTACAGAAAGACGTCCTTGTTTTTGCTGCGTGTGGCTGTCCGTGTGACTGAATGCTTTACTCAGGTGACTCTTCCCAACCCTCAGTATAAATTAGCTGATGCTCTGAATAAAGTTGACTGTTGCATGACACGTTAGTCCGCTTCCTTTTCAGGCCTGGCTTTCCCAGGTCCCACCTCCTTTAGAGTTGTAAACAACCACCTGCTCAGGTTTATCACAGAAACCACCCTCTTCTTGGTACCAATTTTCTGCATTCATACTTTTCTCATTGCCATGACCAAATACCTGTTAGGAAGCACTTCTGGGAGGGTGATTTTGGCTCATAGTTTGGGAATAGATATGCCAGAAGGCATGGTGGTGGGAGACTGCAGCGGCAGCTTGCTCGTGTGGCCAGAAAGTTGAGCTGAGCTGCAGGTTGGAGTCCAGTGGCTGTTCCTCCCAAGCCCAAAGCCTCTGCAATGATTATGCCTAATAAGAAGTGGAAATATTTCTGAGTTCGAGGCCAGCCTGGTCTACAAAGTAAGTTCCAGGACAGCCAGGGCTATACAGAGAAACACTGTCTTTAAAAAAGAAGAAGGAGGAGGAGGAGGAGGAGAGGAAGAGGAAGAGGGAAGAGGAAGAAGTGGAAATAATATATTGCCCCGTTTGGTTTGGATAAGAGTGGGGTGGTAATTTCAATTTCTTTTATTTCCAGAGATGATTATAAATAAGGTCTAGAACTAGGCCGTGCATGGTGGTGCATGCCTTTAATCCCAGCACTCAGGAGGCAGAAGCAGGCAGATTTCTGTGAGTTAGAGGCCAGCATGGTTTACAAAGTGAATTCCAGGAGAATCAGGGATACACAGAGCAGCCCTGTTCCAAAATAACAACAAAACAAAACAAAACAAAGAAAAGATCTGGAGCTGAGTATACAACTTGGCGGTAATTGGCAGGGTAACCAGAGGCCACTGGGGCATGTGAAGTAGGTACCTTTAGGGATGTTAGCCAGGTGCAGTTTTGATGGGGCACACAGACAGCTGTACCCACAGTTTGTACAAATGGCGCCCAAAGGCAGGTCTTGGATGTGGAGTTGTTGGTGAAAGGACTTGAGCTGAGCCTATGTAACTTGTCCTGCTCTTGGGTAACTCCAGCAGTCCTTTCCTAGGTCAGTTTGAATTTTAGAGAGATCTCATGGCTACCGTTTATGAAGCAAGCATTTTAAGGAAGGAATCCTTGAGATCAAAGGAGTCAGATCCACTGGCTCTGGAGAGAAGAACTGGGACTCTCCATGTATCCAAGGCAAGGATGGGGGACAGAAGTGCTGAGCCCTCACCTCCAGGCAGATGGAGGCCTTTGGAAGGTGATCCTTGCCATTATCTACCTATCTGAGGCCAAAATTTTCCTTTGCCCGGTTCCTAAGGCTTTTTCTTTAACATGATTGTCTGTATTATTCCTTGTTTTTCTCTGGTGTGTGTCCAAATGGATGCCAGAGGATTTTTTTTTTTTTTTTTGGTTACTGATTTAATGCAATCTTTGGAAGTAGGGGCCCTGACATATTGGCACCTGTCCTGCAGAAAGGCCAGCAGCCAGTGTCCCTGCAGATTGGGCTGCAAGTAGGTGTTCTTGCTGAAGAATTGCAGCCGGTGCCCCTGCAGTCGCCAGCAGTAAGCCCCATGACCCTAGAGTACAAAGCCACAAATGTGGCTTGTTTTTATCAGTTAGGTCATGACAGGATCCAGAGACTGACTCAACTAGAGTCTCTGTCATTGCCAAGAAGTCATGCACCACCTGAGAGATGCTAAATGGGCTTCCAGCACGCAGGCTGCCTTCTTAAGAACCACAGGACAGCCAGGGTTTCCTCCCCAAACCCAGGAGTTGGTTATCTGGGATTCCAGAACAGGGTGACTCCTCATTTAAGAATTGAGACATGTTTTGCTAGGGTTAAGGTCAGAGTTAGGACTGAGTTAAAAAGAAGTATTTTTATAATTGAGATGGAGTTCTGAAGAATGGATGACACCAGGTAATCCCTAATGTAACAATGGTCAGGTGAAAGAGGACAAGAGGGAGCTTCCGACTTCAGTCATGGAGTTGGGGACAGTGACAGACAGCGCACCCACCAAGAGAAGACAGGCAAGAAAATAGCTGAATGATGAGATCTAGCAGTTGCAGAATGTCACAAGAGATGGCACAAAGAAGGAAATACAGGCAGATGGAGAAAAACTGGATTTGGTCTGGAGTGTACTAGATAGAAATTCCCAGGAGGGAATCCCAACTGGTAACAAGTCCTGGCTTCAACCAACGGTTATTTTGAAAGTCCTCCAGAAGGAGAGGAGAGGGCAAGCACCGGGGTCAGTTCTGTCCGAATGAATGGGATGGGAGGGAGCTAAGTTTTAGTGTCATGGGTCCAGTGGGGACTGCTTTGTGCAAGCAGATAGGTCTTCTAAGATGGGAAAGGTTTTCTAGTTTAGCAGTTGTGGGGCAAGGAGAATCATTTTGTGTGGTCTTGACCATCAAAGGTCCAGGTGGGATGGTAGGCATCTGCCAGGTAAACCAGGTCTCCTATCTGGAAGGCTGTGTTTTCCTTCTCAGTGGGGAAGGGGAGGGAGGATTTAAGATGGTGGGATAAATGCCCAAGGGAGAATGCATGACCTTGAAGGGACTGAAGTTTGTGGGATTTGGGGGCAGAACCTCACAGGGGCTAGAGGAAGAAGCTTTATCCAGTCTCATCAGCTCTAGGAGTTTGGTCGGTTTCCTTAACGGTTGAGTTCGTTCCCTTTGCAGAGACTGTGAGTGATAAGGGATGTGGAACTTCCAGGGTATGTTAAGAAATGAGGTGTTGTGAGATAACTGAAGTGAACCCTTGGACAGAATAGCGGCTGAGAGGCCAAAGAGGAGAATTACGGCAGAGAGAAGGAGCTGGGTGATGGTAGAGGCTCTTTTGTTGGCAATAGGAAACTCCTCCACCCATCCCGAAAAAGTGTTGTTCAGAACCAAGAGATATTTGTATCTTTACCTACAGCCTATGTATTGTCAGTCTGCGACCAGCAAAAGCCCTCTCATTGGTGAACAGGGAAGGTGGTGAGCTGATGTTAATATGCAAGTAGATGTCTCAGTCTGGAAGAGCTGCAGAAGAAAACCTTTATCTTCTGGTCTCAGCCTGACTGGGTATTATGAGGAAAGTGAGAGTCTGATTAGCTGGGCAGAATGGGAAGTGTGTGTAAGAACCTCAGGCATGGGGGGTGGGGGGAGGGGCTTGAGGGTTAATGTATGTGTGAACATTATAGGGTGTGAGCGTTGAGTTTCTGTCCCTTGAGGTCCTGGTGGGTGAGAGCAGCTTCCCTGGCCAGTTTATCCACTGTTTTATCAGCCAGGGAGACATACTGTCAATCCTTTTGGCGTCCCCTGCAGAGACTGTGGTGGTGGGTAGCAATGCCACCTCTAGGAGTTTCTGTATATGGGTGGCATTGGTAATAGCTGATCTTCTTTGTGTTAGGAATCTGGGTCTCCAGATTGGAGTAGATAATGTTGTAGGCATACTCGGAGTCAGTATAGATGTTAACCTGTTTATCATTGGCCAGGACGGGGGCTCTTGTAAGAGCTGTCAGTTCTGCCTGTGGAGAGATGGGGGGCTTGTGGTGGGGGAGTGGGGTGTCCTTGGATAACGGCATATCCAGCTGCACGTGTGTGCAGATGTTGTTGGAACTACCACATGTGCCAGTCCACGGTCTGTGGGGAGAGGTAAATGAGATTCGTGAGAATGGATTTATGGAGAGACCCAGGATCTCAGAGCAGAGGTGATGGGAGGCTGTGGCTGAAGAGGTGGTAGATCCAAGGGAGCAGGGTTGAGTGAAGGGGAGAGTTCAAGGGTAAGGTTGGGGTCCAGAAGAAAGGCATGGAGGATGTGCACCCCAGGTGGGAGTCAGGAGCGGAAGCCTTGATGGCTTTGGAGACCCTCGAGGAACTGTAAAGTAAGCTCATAAAGCAGCTGTGTCGTGAGGATTTGTTACCTTCTGGAACTTGGAATGAAGCGGTAGTCAAGGTTTATAAGCGCAGGGCCGAGCCTTTTGCAACCATGTCCAGTTGTTTCAACAGATAAGCTATGGGAGACTAGGAATCCCATGCTACTGGACAGCTGCCAGCACTTGCCTCTGAATGCAGTGAAGGAAAGAAAGAAGAGTCCAAGGGGAGCAGAAGTGACAGGGTAGGGCCTGGGACACGGTGTTTCAGCTGATCTATGAGGCTCTAGCAGGACTGTAGAGGGAGAAGAGGTTCCTGAATGCGCCCCCTAGTGGCTTAGAGAGGGTGTGCTATGCATGAGAAGTTAGGGATCCAGATATGGAAAAAATGAAAGGCCCAGTAAATTATGAGGTCTTCCTTTGTCTTGAGTAAGGGGTGTGTGAGCAGCTCTGAACCCAAGAAGAGGATGGAGAGGCTCCTAGCGGGGAGAGACCTAGATAATCAACAGTGGGGGATGCAGACCTTGTCCGGAACACCCAGTAGCCTCAGGAACCCAGAGCACTGAGGAGTGTTATGGGTTGGCAGAGTGTCCTGGTGAGGTGAATGTCCTACAGAAGAGAAGGTTGTCCACATAGTGCAGAAAGAAAGTCAGACAAGTCCAGGGAAGGTAGAGCTCCTTTTGTAGGACTTGACCAAAGAAGTGGGGGTTGTCCTGGAAGCCCAGGTAGGAGCGTCCAAGTGAGTTAGAGTGTTGGGGTCTCCTCAGGTGAAAGTATACAGAGGAGTGGAGGCAGGGCATACAAGTAAAGATCTTTTAAGTCGAAAACTGAAAAGCAGGCAGTGCTGGTGGGCATGGATAAATGGGGGTGATAGCAGCTAGGGGACTGTGGGAAAATGGGCTTTATAGCCTCCTTAATTTTTCTAAGGCAATCAAGTAAAAATGTACAACTATCCATTTGCAGATAGCATTATTAAAAGCTAGAATTAACAACTGATTTTAGGAAAATTGAAAAATACAAAATCAGTTGGATTTTTTGTTTGTTTGTTTGTTTTAAAAATAGGATTACCGAGCCGGGCGTGGTGGCACACGCCTTTAATCCCAACACTCGGGAGGCAGAGGCAGGTGGATTTCTGAGTTCGAGGCCATCCTGGTCTACAGAATGAGTTCCAGGACAGCCAGGGCTACACAGAGAAACCCTGTCTCAAAAAAAAAACAAACAAAAAACAAAAACAAAAACAAAAACAAAAACAAACAAAAAAAATTACTAAGAACAATTCCCAACACGCTGCGACTCCAGATCCAGTGGATTTGGTGCCCTCTTCTGGCCTCCATGGGCATCTGCACATATGTGATGCACATAAATTTAGGCAAGTACATATACATACATATAAATAGAAGTAGAGTAATAATAAGTTCTTTGTTTTTATTTGATATGTTTGGGTGTTTTCCTGCATTTATGCCTGGTACCTGTGGAGGTAAAACGTCAGATTCCCTAAAGCTGGAGTTACAGACAGTTGTGAGCTACCATGTCGGTGGTAGGAATCAAATCTGGGTCCTCTGGAATACAGCCAGTGAGTGCTCTTAACTGCTGAACCACCTCATGTGCCTCCAGGGTCAAGTTTTGATACAGGCTGGCTTCAAAATCCTGATTCTTTTGCCTCTATCTCCCAAGTGTTGGAATTCCAGATGTGGGCATCCACTCCTGGCTCACTTGCATTTCTTTATATCAGGAACAATCTTTATAAAAGAGAAGGGGAAACTTACACTGACGTAATATAAATATAACTTAATACGTAGGGATACATTTACTCAAGGAAGTGAAAGATCTGTATCCTGAAAGCTAGAAAACATTGGAGTTGAAAAAGTCACAAATAAGTAGAAAGATATTTCATGCTATGAACTTGAATAGATTTGAACGTACTGTTCAAATGTATCTAGTATGTAAAATGATAAACACAACTTCTATCAAAATCCCAATGATGTCTTGCACAGAAACTGAAAATAGTATTAACATGGAGGCAGAGAAGACTCCTCCTAAAGCCAAGACAATTCTGAAACAAATAGGAAGGTACCACATGTTTTGTTTTTATTTTATGTGTATGGATGTTTTGCCTGCATGCAGGTCTGTACATCATTTGTGTACCTGGTACTCCCAGAGGCTGGAAGTGGGCATCAGATCCCCTGCAGCTGGAGCTACAGATCATTGTGAACTGCTATGTGGCTGCTGGAAATTGAATCAGGTGCTTTGGAAGAGCAGCAGGTTTTCTTAATCACCGAGTCATCATTCCAAACCTGAGATTTCATGTTTCTTGATTTCAAAGTATATTACAAAGCCACTGCAGCCTTTGTGCTGCTGGCACAAAAGGCACTTATCAATGGAACAGAATACAGAGCACAGAAACAAAGCCATGGATTACATGCAAATGCTGGCTGGCATAGTGCACTGTTTCGCTGCACGTTGCAAATCCTTAATTTTTCTAGACAAGCCTACTACAGGTTGGCTTGGAACTCACTAGGTAGCTGAGAATGGACTAGAATTCACAGCAGCCCTCCTGTCTCAGACTGCTGAGTGCTAGGATTATGTGTGTGAGCCATTATGCTTCAATGTTTATTATTTGTATGTGTAATGTGTGCACACACCTGTGTGTGAGTATAGAAAGAACATGAAGGGGAGGAGCCCTGCTCCATCACTCTCCATCAGTGTTGGGCATTTCTTGACAAGGGTTACCTTGTTTGACCGTTGTTGATCTACATTCACTTGTCATTATTCCAGTGTCAGCCTTTGCCATACCTTCTGCATACTTCAGACTGTTGCTAGGCTGGCCAGTAGCCAGTATGCCTGAGTGATTCTCTCCTTTCCCTCCACAGTGCAGGGTTATAGGCACTTGTAGCCACGCATAGTTTTTAAATTTACATGGGTGCCTGTAGGAAGAACAGCAATATGAACTAACCAGTACCCCCTGAGCTCATGTCTCTAGCAGCATATGTAACAGAAGATGGTCTACTCGGCCATCATTGGAAGGAGAAGCCCTTGGTCTTGCAAAGATTATATGCCCCAGTACAGGGGAATGCCAGGGCCAGGAAGCAGGAGTGGGTGGGTTGGGGAATGGGTGGGGGGAAGATATAGGTGACTTTTGGGATAGCATTTGAAATGTAAATTAAGAAAATATCTAATAAAAAATTGTTAAAAAAAAGAAAAAAAAACTTACATGGGTGCTTGCATAGCAAGCTCTCTTCCCTAGTGAGTCATCTCCCCGTGCCCACCGTCCAATTTTTTCTTTAGAAATGGAAACTTAGAGGCTGAGAAGATGACTGGGTCAGTGAGGTATCTGCTGCACAATCATGAGGACTTGAATTTGGATCCCCAGCACCCACATAAAAGCCAGGAGTGGTGGCTCATATCTGTAACCCTAGCACTTGGGCCAAAAAGACAAATAGAGCAATGGGGCTCGTTGGCTCCTCAGGCTCTAGAAAGGGTGAGCTCCAAATGCAGTAGGAGACCACCTAAAACAATAGGGATGGTCAGTAATAAAACACTCACTGCCTCCCTGTGCTTTCCACATAAGCACATGCATGGACACACACCCTCAAGCACGTATGTATGAGCATCTAAACAGCACATATACACAGGCAAGTGTGCCCACATACATGCATGCTTATGTGGATGCATAAGCACATTTTTGTCAAATGTTGGGAATACTTGCAATATTTCAAACTCAGTGTTTCTAGTGTTGGGGTGATCTGTGATCTCTACAAACCACACCCACACAAGTTGTCAAACAATGTGTTGTGTGTGCTCTAACTGCTCCACTAACTGGCCATTCTTTTCAGTCTCCTTGGAGCAATTTGAGACAACACTGTAATAAGACTGATGAATAGTTACAGTGGCCTGTGGGTGATCAAGTCAAAGGAAGATTTATACATTCCTCAAATTAAATCAGAAGCTAGATTTGATTTAAGCTTAGTTGAAAACAGCCACACAGACTAAATGTAGGGCCTCTTTGAATACCAGTAGTTAACCAAGCTGTCATGCAAGAGGAAAGGGTTCCTGAATAAGAGCTGCTTACGAGAAGTCTGAGGCTAGCAGAGGTGAATGCTCAAGGTTCAACATCCACTTCCAAAAAAAAAAAAAGGCACAAAGTGAATGCAGGAAGCTATCAACAAGACCTAGGCCGGGCTGTGGTGGCGCACGCCTTTAATCCCAGCGCTTGGGAGGCAGAGGCAGGCGGATTTCTGAGTTTGAGCCTGGTCTACAGAGTGAGTTCCAGGACAGCCAGGGCTACACAGAGAAACCCTGTCTCAAAAAACAAAACAAAACAAAACAAAACAAAACAAAACAAAACAAAACAAAACAAAACAAAACAAAACAAAACAAAACAAGATGACCTAGCTAAAATCACTGATGAAGTTAGCTACAATACTATTTTTCAATATAGCAGTAAGCAGCCTTAATTTGCACGATGATGTCTAGGGCTTTCCTATCTGTACAAACATCTATGCTTGACTTCAAAGTTCCAAAGGATCCGCTGTCTGACACGGGGACTGTGGTGGTTTGAATGTGCTTGGCCCAGGAAATGGCACAATTAGGAGGTGTGGCCTTGTTTGGAAGACGTGTGTCACTGTGGGGGGTGCTTTGAGGCCCTTCTCCTTGCTGCCTAGAAGCCAGTCTTTTCCTGTTTGCCCTTGGAACAAGATGTAGAACTCTCAGTTCCTCCTGCACCATGTCTGCCTGGATGCTGCCATGCTTCCCACCTTGATGATCATGGACTGAACCTCTGAACCTGTAAGCCAGTCCCAATTAAATGTTGTCCTTATAAGAGTTGCCTTGGTCATGGTGTCTCTTCACAGCAATGAAACCTTAACTCAGGGACCAATACAACTGGGAACTACACTTAAGGCAACAATCATCACTCTGAAAAATTCTTTTTAAGACATGCATAATGAATCTACTGTGTATTAAGAAAATGAAACAAGACCCAGATGACGTTTGTTTTATAGCGTGATATTGTGAATCTGTTAGCCCACTGATGAGATCTAATGCCCAGAGTCAGTGCTCATCTGATGGCTCAGCCTCTGGTTCCCTAGGAGCACTAATAAAAATGTTCAGGACTAGTGTTTACTTGCTCTTGCACATCCATTCTGCAGACCACGGGTCAGGAGCAATTGTGACGTTCAAGTCACAAGAAACTTTGCAAGGTTCTATAGTTGTGGATTCCACTCTTGGATCTAAGCCTGCTCTAGATGTCATTAAGATTCATGGGAGGTAGTTAGATTTCGGTAAGCATTTGGAAAAAAGTTGATTCCATCTTTCATAGTTGACTTGAAGCAGAAAATAAGATGTGAGTGAACTACTGCAGCATAGATAGGACTTTGATAAGGGGCTGGAGAGCTGCTTTAGCAATGAGGAATGTTTGCTCCTCTTCCAGAGGAGGGCAGTTCAGCTCCCAGCACTGACATCAGGTAGTCCATGAACACCTATAAGGCCAGCTGCAGGGGCTCTAACCTCTCACCTCCATGGACACCTGTATAACTGCAGGCTTTTCCACCCATGCCCCAGTTCCTGAAATAACAACTCTGAGACTTAATTATATATGAATAAATGCTAGGTCGTAAGCTTGGGCGTGTTCCCTGACTAGCTCATAGTTTAATTAACCCGTTTATTCTAGCCTATAAGTGCCACATGGCTGGTTACCTCTTCTCAGATTTATGTGTCTGCCTTCTCGGAGTTTGGGGTGAATCTCTTTCCTCACCTAACTCTATCCCAGAACTTCCCTCTCCCTACTGGAACTCCTACCTCCTATTTCCTGCCTCAACTCATTGGCCAATCAGCTTTTTATTGACAGGTGATGTTTCCATACAGTACACGAGATTCTCTCTACAGTTCCCTCTTTTAGTCCAAAAAAGCCTCTTTCTCTTTAAATGATAAACTATAAACAATAATAACAATTATGAAAACTATCAGGTAAGATTATGTTGCAGTCTGTCCCCCCTCAACATAGATGTAGCCATTTTGTTCCATGCCTGCCAGCTATTTCATATTGTTGCTGTAATATGTCCGCCAGTCATTGACACAGAAACATAATGACTCAGAGCAAGGCCATACTGATCACATATCCTGTTATGTTCTGTAGATTCTGAGATTTATTAATCTTAAGAAATTCCACAAAGGTTTACATAGGACTCATCAAATTAAAAGTCGATATGAACTGTTATGTCTAAAATATCTTGCATCAGAGCTGACCACCGGGCAACCCTTTCTGAACCTAGGAATGAGTTCACAGAGGCTCTTGTGGGGGTTTTATCTTTATAAGCTAACAGGGAAATATCTTCGATGCCAGAGCTGAGCCTACAGTCCTGATCAATCAGGATTATGGTTGTATCCAACAAACTATCCCTGTCTGACTGAAATAAGTGTTGGTATGGTTTGTGGGTGACTCATAGACCCCCCCAACAATTACATTCACAATTCCAGACTATATGTATTTAGCAACCTTGGAGAAACTATTGTACTATCTATCCTATCTTCGTAAGTTCAGAATTCTATACCTAAATCAATTTCTATCATAACTTGCATTACCAACCTAAAAACATCTTCTTAAACCTAAAAACAGCCGGGCATGGTGGCGCACGCCTTTAATCCCAGCACTCGGGAGGCAGAGGCAGGCGGATTTCTGAGTTCGAGGCAAGCACATGGTGGCTCACATCCATCTGTAGCTCCAGACCTACAGCATCTCAATGCCCTCTCTGGCCTCTGAGAGCACCACACACTCACATGGCGCATATACATCCATGCAGGTAAAACATTTAAGACACATAAAATGGGTGGGGAGCTGGAGAGGTGGCTCAGAGCATTTAAGAGCACTTAATGATCAAGAGGGTCTTGTCCTCATCTAGCCTCCTAGGGCACCTACACTCACGCACTCCATACACAACTAGATATAAGTAGCTTTAAGTCAAATGTGACCATTGACAAGGTAGCAGCACCTGAGAGCAACGCTCTCAATTTTGAAGAAATTCTACTGTGAGTACAATGCTAAAGTAAAAATCCACACAGCACCGCCCCAACTTAAGTAACCATGAGCATGACCAGGCAGCAGCCACCAATACCAATGCAGGACTTTCTACCAGTGACGAGATGACTTGTCCAAGTCTCAAATGATCATTAGCATTTTCCAGCAATAAAGTATTTGTATCTTAAGAAACAATGTTGTTGTTGTTGATGTTGGTGCTTGACACAGGGTCTTGCTACGTAGCTCTGGGGGGCCTGGGACTCAATATATATGAAGCAGAGAAACTGGATATCCACATCAAAAGAATTAAGCTGGAGCCACATCACACATAAGAACCAACGTAAAATGGACCCTGGGATGTAAGAACCACAAGAAGGAAGCTACTGGAAAACCGTGGACAAGCCCCAGGCTAGAGCTAGAGCGAAAGTCTCCTGTACATGCAAAGGAGAAAACAAACTAAAGGCAACAAACACACAAACAGGAAAAATATTCACATGCAAACATGTAAAGGACTTAAGATTCACACTACACGAGGACTTCTGACAACTCAGCAAAAAGACAAATAACCTGGTTAAAAAGTGAGAGAAGTGCGAAAACAAACTTTTGTTTTTGTTTTTTGTTTGTTTGTTTGTTTGTTTGTTTTTGAGACAGGGTTTATCTGTATAGTCCTGGCTGTCCTGTCTTTATTTAAAATATTTTCCCATACAATATATTTTGTCTTTATTCTTTCCCCCAATTTCTCCCAGGTCCTCTCCCTACTTTGCTACTTACAGAACTTCAAGTTCATTCTCTGTTTCTCTCAGGAAAACAAAACAAAAAAGGAAAACAATATAAAAAGAAAAGAAAAATCAAAACAAGCTAAAAAAATTCACTAAGAAAAAAATAAGAGAAAAAGCACACACAAAAACCTTGGAGCCCATCTTGTGTTGGCCAACTACTCTTGGACATGTGCTCCACCCTGGAATGTGATTGGTAATACAGTGATACTCTGTGGGGCAATGGGCTATGCACAGACAGCCTGGTTTCCAGTCGAGCTGAGATCTTGAACCCCGTGGTACCCAATGGGTAGAAATTTCCACCTACATGGGACAAAAGGTGTTTGATCATATATCAAGGAGCCCTGGCTCCTGTCAAAGTTACCACCTACACAGCCCCCACAGGAGAGGCATGTGGTTGTCACATAGACAATGGCATTCTGGCTAGACTCCTCCCCACGGTTACCTAGCAACAAGATAGCAGCCCACTTTAAGCTTTCTTACTCTCTAACTCTCCTCTCTCCCCCTTCCCATCTCTCTCTAAGCTTTCACCTCTCTTACTCTCTAGCCTTCTCTCTCTCTCTCTCTCTCTCTCTCTCTCTCCTCTCTCTCCCCCACCCTTCTCTCCTTGTGGCCACAACTGGCCTCTCCCTCTCTCTTTCTACCTTCACTCTTTCTCCCTGCCTTTCTGCAATAAAGCTCTAAAACCATAGACTGTCTCTGATCATGAAGGCCCCCTGTGCTTGAACAATAGGATAGGCTCTTAATGGGCTAGGCTTTCTCTTAAAGAGCCATGTCTAACCTGCTGCCAGGAGGCCTTCCTATGTTGCAGCCACTGACCAGACTAAGGACTCTCGCCTGCGTGGGACTCCCACCCACACCTCTCTTCCTTTCCCCTCCAGGCTGAGTGCCACCCTGAGGCCCCCATCTGTTCTCAGCTCCTCCGCCGTATCCAGCGTGGGATGCTGAAGACTGAGAACCTGGTACCTGGGGCTGCCCCTTGTCCACCACCCGCCCTGTGGGGTCAGTGGCCTAACACAGCCAGATGCCCACCCGGGGCTGTGTGAAAAGCGTTCTGCAGTCCTCCCGTGTCCGCCTGCCCAGAGCACAGGAACTCTGGCAGGATGTGGGCACTCTCTCCTACTCTCCTTTTCCCCTACACCCACAGCCCTGCAATACTCTACTGGAGAAAACTGATATTTCCTTTCCCAAAAGGCATTAATTGCAAGTAGCTTCTTAATTTAGGGATGGAGCTGTGTCTACTACCCCTCTGAGAAGACATTTTAAGTGTTCTACTCGGAGGGCTAGTGAGACACTTGCTGTTTAACAACAGAATTTGGTTCCTATCATCCATATTGGGCAGCTCACAACCAACCACCTCTAACTCCAGACACACACACACACACACACACCACATACACACACACACACCACATACACACACAAATCTAAAAAAGGAAAAATAGAAGATTGTGTGATAACTTATATATAACACAGCTCAAGGCATCCTTACAGTGAAAAAATGGTTCATATTTAAAACCAATAAAGAACAAAATCAAGCCTCAAGCATTAAACTGCTCCCCAAAACATCTTAGAACACTGCGAGGCTGAATGGAGTAGGAGCTTGTCCTAGTTCGCCCGGATAAGGCATCATGATGATCAAAAGCAACGTGGGAAGAAAGGGTTTCTTTGGCTTACCAATCTTATGGAGGCATTGTCTCAGTTAAGAGTCTCTCTTCCCACTATAGCTAGGACCATGTCTGGTTAACAAAAATCAATGAGCACAGAGGTCAAACATACAAACCTGTTGTTTGGCCTGCTTCCCAATTTACTTTAATATTGCTTACATTTGAATATTTTTAACACACCTAATTTTTAAATTATCTTTAAGAGATCTTGAATAGCCAGGTGGTGGTGGCACACACCTTTAATCTAGCATTCAGGAGACAGAGGCAGGCCTGGTCTACAGAGCTAGTCCCAGGAGAGCCAAGGCTACACAAAGAAACAAAACAGATTTTAATAATCATATATGGATAATAACACAGAAAAAGTTTGGGATTAAGTAATTAAGGTACAATCTGACCCAAGAACATTTGCTAACAAGTGACATTTCAACACCAGAGACAGTGTTCTGAGATTCAACACCTAGGCAAATTAAATTACTTAACTTTTTAATGACAACTGGAATTAAATCAACAGGAGAACAGTGTTTAGAGAAATTGCAAACAGGGGAAGCAGAATTTAATTGGCTAACTGCCCCCCCTGCATCGCTCAATAAAAAGAAAAGTTGAAATAACTTCACACTTTAATAGTATCTGAAGTAAAATTTCCCCATGGCAAGCTCAACTGTCACCGTTTAATGACAGTCAATGAAATTTTAACTTGACTTTTCTCTAAAAATGTTGGGTTGTTTTGTTTTTGTTTTTTTTTTTTGGGGGGGGGGAGGTCGAGACAGTGTTTCTCTGTATAGCCCTGGCTATCCTGGAACTCACTTTGTAGACCAGGCTGGCCTTGAACTCTGCCTCTGACTCCTGAGTGCTGGGACTAAAGGCGTGCGTGCCACCGCGCCCAGCTAAAAAAGTTGTTTTAAGTGGATAAATTCTGATGTCAGTAATTCTTTATAGAGATGAGTATTATTCTAGGGCTGTGATTTACTGACACAGAAACAGGTTCTCATATAGTAGCCATTTTAAACATTTTTTGGCTAAGAAATCTAAAGGCTTTTATGTTTCAGAGATTAAAAAAAACAAACAAACAAACAACAACAAAAGTTTTATTAGGAGTTTCAAATGCATATACCTGCTATCCTAAGTAGATGAGGAAAGTTATGTAGGCAAAAAAAAAAAAAAAAAAAAAAAAATCCTATGACTTTCAGACCAGCCTGAGATATATGCGATATACATTGGGAGATGTTACACAACGAGAACTCATCACTCGTGAGACACTGGTGAGGAACAAGGGAAAGAAGGGGAACAAAAAGAACGGGGGGGGGGGGGGGTGAAGGGAATTCTTAAAACCCTACACCTTGTCTACAGTGTCTCTAAAGCTCCCTCTGCTGGACACCGAATAAAGGGAGGAAAAAATGTAGACCCACCAGGAAATGACAGATGAAACTGAAACTGTGGTCATTCAAGTAAGAGGTCCCCTCCATAAGTCTTGGGCAGTTCAGTACTTGGCCCCCAGTGGGTGACTGTTTAGGGACAACTAGGAGGTGCAGCCTTGCTGGAGGAAGTGTGTCACAGGGAACCTTGGGCTCTGTGTGTGGGTTGAGATGTAGGCTGTCAGTTGCCGCTCCAGCATGCTCCGTACTGTCCCACTCCATCAGCATGGATGGTCTCACCCTCTGGAACTATAAGCCCCAAATAAACTTTCCTTCTACAAAGGTCGCCTTGGTCTGTGATATATTACTGCAGCAGCAGTAAAGTAACTACCATGTAACTCATACATATGTACTTTTTGCTTTGTTTTTGTTTTAGGAGTCAGGGTTTCTTTGTGCAGCCCTGGCTGTTCTGGGATTAAAGGAGAGTTGCTAACACATGTGAAGAGGGTTAATCACCACACTGGTATGCCAAAGGGCGAGTATAAGGAATGATGATTTAATACTGCAAAAACTGGCTGAAACACTTTACAAACTTCACTAGGACAAAAAGCTACACCACACTACTTAATCTACTCGCTTTCAATATTAAGGTTTATTTTTTTCCAGGATGAAGTAACAATTTAAATAATTACCAGAATTATGTATAAATGAACATTCAGACAAAAAAAAATCACTGTTCACAAGTAGCTAAGAAATATTTTGCAATTTATATAATAAATATATCTGTGTTTAGGTTAACAGGCACCATCTTGATAACAGAAAAGTTTTTTTTAAAAACCAATAAATAAAACATTCAAGAAAACAAGGTGTTTATATCTGAAATATGATACAGCCTCAAATGCTTTTCTTCATATAGCACCCAAATTTCCAAACTGTCTAGAAAGTTTCTGAAAATATAACTCCTACTTAAATCATTAAAATAGCGCCCAAGAAAAAGGTCAATTAAAGACAGAATTTATAATCTATATTCGTAATTCTCCATTCAATAAAATATCAATTACCAATTTATTAAAAGTCAATGGATTGTATATATGCAATCTGTTAATGGTGAAAGCCTGAAATACATACATTTAAAAGTCACTCTCCTGACAGGACTTAAGACACTGCATCTCTGGTGCGAACCTGAAAACTAGCAAGCACGTCAGCTGCTCCAGCTGTGTGTTCCACCCGTACTCCTGTCCCTCCAATCGGGAAAGACCCATCCAGGTTCCGGGGCTTTTCTGGTCATTTTGTTTGTTTGTCTTTGTAAATACATTTAGTAATATCCCAACACAAAACACTGATAATGATCCTTGGTAAACAAGGAAATCCCAGCAAAGTCTAACGCACAGCTTTGCTCCCAAAGCGTGGCAGCAGACTAGGAAACAGAGAAAGCAACCAAAGGCCCTCATTCACACAGTCTGGTGCTCCTCAGAGTCCACGACTGCCTGAGGATCTGCTGATGCAATCCTGAAGAAAGTGGCAACCAACAGAGTTTGAAGACAAATATCAGAGAATAAGTCTTTGATTGATAATTTTTCTATTTATTTCTGCCAAGGCAACTGAAAACACGAAAGCCTTCTCATCAGAGAGGTTAGCATAGATGTCGATTTCCTTTTCCTGTTTTTCTGTGGAAAGAAAAGGGGAAAAGTTAAATACCAAGGTACCATTTTTTTTAAAAGTGGAAAAAAAAATAGGATTGTACCATAACATTTCCCGAAATTCATATCAAAAGAAAAAAATTAATAATTTGGCTTCTAGGGATGTAGTTCTGTGGAATAGTTGCCTAGCATGCGTAAGGTTCATGTTCCCGAACCAAGAACTGGGGGAACAATGGCTTTCTTAGGAGACAGCGGTCGTCTGCCTTGGTCTCCCAGTGCTGGGATCAGTGGCACATAGCACTACTGTCAGCAAAAAAATATTCTTACACAGAAAATATCTGAAAAATACTCACTGACAATAAATGCTTCCCTTTTCAAGTAAGAATAAAATTCCAGCGCTGCGAACGTAAAATGCATCTATGCCCAGCAATAGCCTTTCCTTCCCCAGCTGCCAGCAGACATTTCTTTAATCTCAATTCAAAAGCACCCCCTCCCATCATTTTCCAGCCTTTATTTCAACTGAAAACCAAGTTCTATTTTCTGACTAAGTAGAACTTTTTGTTTCTTCTCTGTGGACTTTTCTTGCCAGGTTTCTGTTCCAAAACAGTCTTTCAAATAAGATTTTCTGATGACCTCATTGTTAAATAAGTGTATTTAAATTAAGTAAATGACTGGAAGAGTATAACAGGAAGAAAAAAAGTAAGATTACACAAAGAGTTGAGAATCACCTATGGGAAGCCTTTCACTCAGGTACAAACTTTACTTCTGTATTTACACAGTATCAAAACACCTTTCATTTTGGTAAAAGCTAAAGACAATATATGTCCGAGAAACCATGAGTAATTCTGTGTCTCAAATCATGCTGGGATTAAAGGTGTGTGCGCCACCACGCCCAGCTAACATTTATATTTTTATACTAAATTTTTGTATACCTAAAATTAAGTACTTAAAGCAATGCAAAATGTAACCAACAACAGTTATAAATATATTTCATTGAAAATGAAATTGTGTTGGCTGAGGGTTCTAAATAAATACAAAGAACAGCTATAATTACTAGTTTCAAATCTGTATCAATCTGTATACGTTATCGAGGCTGTGACGTCATTCTTCCTACTCTTTTTTTATGTGGCATTTTTCCATGATAAAACTTTTTAAAGATGTATCCATCACAGAAAGAGAGAAGCTGTTAAGTCTAGAACTAAGTGATGAGTGGAAACTGCTTCTCAGAAGAGAGACCTGGAAGGAGAGACAGAGTGATCAAGAACACACTAACCATGCAAAGCTAGCTGGGGAGGAAGCACTAGAACCCCCAAAGAGCAATTAAAAACTGCACACCAACATCACTTTAAAAAATATATAAAAACAGATTTCAAATCCATAGAACAGTTAGTTAAACTAACTGCTTAGACCTGCTTTAAAACAATCAAAAAACAAAAACAAAGTACAATAATTTTTACTGGTATCTGAAAGATGACTTAAATATACAATTATCAGCCCGGCGGTGGTGGCGCACACCTTTAATCCCAGCCCTTGGGAGGCACAGGCAGGCAGATTTCTGAGTTCGGGGCCAGCCTGGTCTACAAAGTGAATTCCAGGACAGTCAGGACTACACAGAGAAAGCCTGTCTCGAAAAACAAAAAAAAACAAAAACAAAAAAACAAAAAAAAAAAAACAAAAAAAACAAAAAAACAAAAAAAAAATCTTTGAACCTTTTACCACTAATTTATAACAATATGGAATTTTACCTAATGTAACCCTTTAGGTTTCCAATAAGAATCTGTGTTTTGTTTTGATTTTTAAAACTAAGAATGTATGGGCTGCGAGTGTGGGGTCAGAAGTAGACCTGTGTACTGCGCTCAAAACTCAGCACTGCAACAAAAAAAAAAGAAAAAAAAATTTTAAAGACTACTTTAATTCTTTTTTTTTAAAAAAAAAAAGATTTATTTTTATGAGAACACTGTAGCTTTCTTCAGACACACCAGAAGAAGGCATCGGATCCCATTACAAATGGTTGTGAGCCACCATGTGGTTGCTGAGAATTGAACTCAGGACCTCTGGAAGAGCAGTCAGTGCTCTTAACCACTGAGCCATCTCTCCAGTCCAAGAAAATGTTTTTAAATCAAAAATGAATCGTGATTTTTCTTTTTTTTCCGTTCAAGAGCTCAAAGCTTCCATTATACTCACTACTATTACCTACTCATTACCTTTTATCAGTTTGATATTTGAAAGGGTGCTGGGATTAACCATACCTCTCTCTTCCTCGTGTTTTTTGGCGGATGAACTTTTAGGTCGTCCTCTCCCTCGTCTGATATGATCTGAATGGCTGTTACTTCGAGATCTCTTTCTGTTTTCTAAATCTTTATTTACTGTAGAATTTATCTTCTCTCGCCTAACTCTCTCTGTTCGCCTCCTCTTGGCCTCGTGCTTGTTTTCTGTATGGATAAATAAAAGTGATTTATTTTAGGGCTTCGCAACAACAACTTGCCATGTTCTCAGTACCTTCCTTTTCCTTCCTGGCATATTCTGTATCTCTGTAAACTCTGGCCACAGTTCCCCCACACAGAACAATCAACAGAGTTCAGAGCTATTAAGTTAGGGAAAGTCTTTTAAGAGAAAACAACTGTCTTCACTTGGTAACTTAACTACTCCACAACAACCTTTCTGCTTTTGCCATCACGTTTCCAAGTTTAACACAGTGAAAACACATGGAGGGTGGGGTGGACCCACTGCTTCCTGCCCCTGACCTGAATTACAAAGTGAACTAAGTATGTCAAATGGGTAGAAGCAAAACTAGCCTGAGGCATAACAGGGGTTACAATAAAAATCAACCACAGAGCACCCATATAACATATTCTAAAAACACAGAAAATAAGAAATTTTTACCTAACCCACAAAGAAGGGAATCATTGATATAACAGAACTGTATTCCATAAATTGAGTAAACAATCCAGGAACTTTATTAATATAGTGATTTCACTCTGTAAGAAGCCACTCCCCCTATGCCAAACAAATCAAAACATTAAATTAAAATAATTTTTTTTACTTCAATATACATCTAACTTCAAAAACCAGAAAACTAATTTCCCAAATACCTAAAACTACAATGGTAACAGGGGAAAGATGGAGACTTCAGGACCAGTCTGAGCTATACAGTGAGACTATCTTTAAGAGCGGGGGGGCGGGGGGGGAAGATTGCACAGTGGCACATGCCCTCAGGAAGGAGAGGCAGGTGGATCTCTATGAGTTTGAGGCTACCCTGGTCTACATAGAGTTTCAGAACAGCTAGAGCTACATAAAGAGACCCTGTCTCAAAGAAAGGGGCAGCATAAGTCAGTATTAATTTCTTCTACATGTCATTGTAGAACAGCTTATCCTAGACCTAAGACTCAAGGATACTGGATTACATAAGAATAACACGAATATTCTATTATTCCAGACTGCAAAACGTCACCAAATATAATTAAGGACTTATTGAAAGATGTAGGATCTAATTGAAGAGGATTCTAATGACCATAATAGGACAATCTGAATACAAACTAAAACATTAAATATCCTAAAACCACAGTATATCACATTAAAAGCTCAAGCTACTGAGCCATATACATATGTACTGTATATGACTATATAAGCCACTGTGTGTAACCATTTGTACTGTATATGACTATATAAGCCTCTGTGTGTAACCATTTGGTGCCTCTCTATGACAGAGAGGAGACTTATTTGTTACAATGTCTATGGCCTTATCTTAGGCTTGTTCCCATCAAGCTTGTAACTCAAGTATCCTGCGTATACTAAAACTGAGTTCTGCCACATGGCTGGTTACCTCTCCTGAGTTTCATACATCCAACATTCTCTGCATCTGAGTAGCAAATCTCCTGCGCCTGTCTCTCTCCCAGAGTTCCTATCTCTTCCCAGAACTTCCACCTTCTACTTCCTGACTTTTCTAATAGGACATAAGCTTTTTATTTTAACCAATCAGTGGGTGCTTCAGGCAGGCAAACAACAGAGGCACAGGTTCACACAGTGCTTATAAACATTATGCCTATATGCCTATATATATGCGTAATATACATATGTGATATATACATACATAAAAATAATACTAAAGAACCTGATTTTATTTTTCTATCTGGAAGACATCATTTGGTAGCTGAAGAGCAGACAAAGAGAACGTCTTCATCTTTAAGTTATTAAACCTACTAAATAAATAAGTGCTAGAACAAGAGTGTTACCAATTTCTAACTTGCAATGAATTAAACATCAACAGCTGCTAACATCACTAAATGACAGACATGAAGTACCGATTGTAGTCAGGTAAAAAATAAAAACAAAGAAGCTAGTCTCACGGCTTTTGGTTGTTTATCTTAAGTAAAAGCTCATGATCTTGTTGTCTTCATAGCAGTCAGCTTAGAACTGGGCCAAGGGCTCATTCTCCTTTTATAGCCTCCCAGTTCTAATGCTCACATCTCTCCACAGCCAGAGTTCTCTTAGGTCTGCAGTTGGGCTCAACACACTCAAGTACCAGCACGACCATCTTTGTAATTTTAGCCTTCTTAGGGAAAATAGGCTTAGTCTGGCCGCTCTAGACACACTGTCTCCTGCCACACACCACTTTCCTGGGCACACCAAGAGTTCCTGCCCCTCCTGCACTGTCACTTTGCAGAAAGTCTGGCAGGGCTAAAGAATGTTTACCATGTTTGCAGTAGCAGTATCAGCCCTGAAAGCCAGTTTCATCATTTTAAAATCCAACTTTCAACTTATAAAAAACAGATCACTTAAGGAATGTGTTAGCCTACATCACTAGGATACAAGCACAGTGTGAAGGGTTTCTGTTCAGTAACTGTCAAAGCAAACTAGGAGTGTGGAGAAGCAGAAGGTAAGCATCAACTGATATGGTGGTCTGAATGAAGATGGCCCTTACAGACTCATAGGGAGTGGCATTATTGGAGGAAGAATGTCACTGGGGGTGGGCTTTAAGGTTTCAGAAGCTACAGCCAGTCCCAGTGTCTCTCCCTTCCTGCTGCCTGCCAATCCAGAATGTAGAACTCTCAGCTCCCACTGCCATGCTTCCTGCCATGATGATAATGGATCAAACCTCTGAAACTGTAAGCCAGCCCTAATTAAATGTTTTCCTTATTAAAAATTGCTGTTGTCATGGTGTCTCTTCACAGCAACTGAAACACTAGGACAGTTAAACATTCACTATTAAAAATTATCATTAATGTTTTATAATAGTACAGTGTTTTAAAGGCTTTTCTTTTTTCTTTTTTTCTTTTTTGTTTTTTCTTTCTCTTTTTTGAGACAGGGTTTCTCTGGGTAGCCATGGCTGTCCTGGAACTCACTCTGTAGACCAGGCTGGCCTCGAACTCAGAAATCCACCTGCCTCTGCCTCCCAAGGGCTGGGATTAAAGGTGTGCGCCACCACTGCCCGGCCCAAAGGTTTTTCTTTTAGGGATTTGAGAGACAACTTAGTAAAGCACTTATCACACAAGCATCAAGACTCAAATTTGATTCCCACCACCCATAGAAGATATGGGCATGGCGCATGTTCTTGTAATCCCAACACTGGGAAAGTGGCAGCAGGCTGATCCTTAAGCTTGCTAGCCAGGTATCCTACTACAATCAGAAAGACACAGGTCCTATTTAAATTATTCTGACTCGTAAAACAAAACTATTAATTCTAGATCCCGTGCCCTATAGTTTGCCCTGTTCTTGCCCTCCCTGGCCCAGTGACGTCTCACACACACACACACACACACACACACACACACACACACACACACACACACACACACACACCCAGTCTGTCTCCAGGACGAAGACCTGAGAAACACCTTCTGTGATGAGCAGTCAGGCCAGGGCTGGTGCGTAAGTTTACGTTCCTGTCTACTGCCTGCTTCCATGTCCTTTCCATATCGGCCACACCAGAGCAGGCTCAGTACCCTGATGGTGGCTATCAGCACGAAGCTCCCCTTTGAACCTGAGGGGCTGCTAGAGTTCCTGTGAAGGATGAGCCCCACAAGCTCCTCTTTACAAATCTGCTTGCACTGACACAGTTCCCAAAGAACTAGAGGATGGCTCCTGGGAGCATTTGTACGCACATGCAAATACCCACATACTGACACACATACATACACATAAACTTTTAAAATCTTTTTTAAGAGAAAAAAAAAAAGCCCAAATCAAAAATATACAAAGACACCATCATTACGATATTACATAAAATAAAAACAAAACAGAAAAGTGTTGGTGGAGCCGGGCGTGGTGGCGCACGCCTTTAATCCCAGCACTCGGGAGGCAGAGGCAGGCGGATTTCTGAGTTCGAGGCCAGCCTGGTCTACAAAGTGAGCTCCAGGACAGCCAGGGCTATACAGAGAAACCCTGTCTCGAAAAACCAAAAAAAAAAAAAAAAAAAAGAAAAGTGTTGGTGGGAACATGAAAAACTTGAGAGCTTTTAGGCATTACTTAGTAGAAACATAAAATAGTCCAGTCCTGTGTATTATAATAGTTTCTAAAAAGAATTACCAGCTGGGCGTGGTGGCGAACGCCTTTAATCCCAGCACTTGGGAGGCAGAGGCAGGCCGATTTCTGAGTTCAAGGCCAGCCTGGTCTACAGAGTGAGTTCCAGGACAGCCAGGGCTACATAGAGAAACCCTGTCTCGAAAAACCAAAAAAAAAAAAAAAAAAAGAGTTACCAAATGATACGTGCACACACACTCACATACATACATTCATTCATTCTCTCTCTCTCTTTCTCTCTCTCTCACTCACACACACACACAGACACACAACCACACATATAGGCACACACACAGACATGAACTATAGATAAACTTAACCATGTGATTCTTAGGCAGACTGTGGAGCTGCAGACAAAAGAAGCCCTAGTTAAACAGAGACTAACGGGCCATTCTGGTGACAGTTTGGAAGACCAAGCTCAGCTCATGAGTTTTCAGAGGAGAGCAAGGACTCTCTACTGGGAACTAGTTACAAGCCATGTTTGTTAAATTGTGGCAAAGAATCTGGCTACATTCTATTCCTATATTGAGATGCTGAGCAAGACTGAATTCAAGAGTAATTAATTAGTTTCTCAAGGAAATTTCAGCAGGGTAATGTTCAGCCTATGGAAGTTTCTGTTCTACAGGAGAGCGAGCAAATGAAGATTAGTGTGGCTTCAAGGCTTCAATGCTCCCCAGCCCGGCTCCACTTCCCATCCACTGTTTCTCGACCTCACGCTCCTACTTCCACGCCTTCCTTGTCCTGATGGACTGGACTTCTTAAGCTAAACCACAACACATTCTTATCTCTTAATGCTTCCTGTCAAATATATTGTTACAGCAACAAGAAAAGTAACTAATACGGTGCCAGAAAATGAAGAAACCACCAATGAATCTGCAGCGCACCTATGGTAGAACAGTTATTCGGTTTTTGGTGTGTGTGGGGATATTGTTTGGGTTTGTATTTGTGTTTGTTTGAAGACAGGGTCATTATGTAGCCCTAGCTGTCCTGGAATTCAAAGAAATCCACCTGCCTCTGCCTCTCCAGTGCAGGGATTAAAAGCACCACACATCGCCTCAGAGATATGTTAACAAGTTACTACATTCTCTCAAGATTCTCTTGTAAGGAAAGTGACCAGGAAAACTAGCTCTAACTAATAATACATTTAGTGGAACTGGTAAGGTTTCCAGAAAGGTTTTTCTTTAAGCATGGCTGGTATGCCTCTTTATTCTGTCCTCCCATTTTCTTCCTGCTGGGAACGTTAATGGGTACACATATGCAAAAGTTACCTTATAACAAGTATGACAGTCCACCCTTCCCTATGAGAAAGGAACCCAGTCCTTTACCCTGTGCCAGTCACTCCATTATCAACAGAGTGGTCTCTAATACTGACGGACCACCCAATAAGTACACGGGAATAACAAACAGGTCAAGAAAAAGAGGAACGTGTCCTGAGGGCAGCTTGGTTGACAGAGTATTTGCCTGGAATGCAGGAGGACCTAGGTTTGACCCCAGCACCACTTGTCATCTCAGATGCTGGAGAGGTGGACGTCATCTTTGGTTACAAAGTGATCTTGAGTTGAACTCAGGATACATTCTACCCTGTCTTTAGACAGTAATTAATTTATAAAAGATAAGTAAAAACTGCCTCAACTAGTAGAAGTCTTGAGCCTTCAAATGGAAGATTTGTATGTATACCAGTGAGCTTCCTACCACTGAGTTATACCCCTAAGCCTGAAAGACAACACTGCAATCTAAGGAAAAGTTAAGAGTAATATTAGTGCGAAAGTCACCGTGGATGACATAAAATAAAATGCCATGTGGTTTGGGTTTGTTTTTTGTTGTTGTTTTAAAGAACTTTCTAGGAGCTGGGTGTGGGGGCACGCGCCTTTAATCCCAGCACTCGAGAGGCAGAGGCAGGCAGATTTCTGAGTTTGAGGCCAGCCTGGTCTACAAAGTGAGTTCCAGGACAGTCAGGGCTATATAGAGAAACCCTGTCTTGAAAAAACAAAAAAATAAAAAAGAAAGAAAGAAAAAACTTTCTAGGTATGAGACAACTTCTGAGGAACACACATACACATACACACTCTTGAGGAACACAGGAAAACAGCAGGGACACAGAGAGGACAAATAAGCATACAATTATCTTGAGAACACGTCGAAAGGAAATTCCAACACAAAATTGTGCAAAAGACCTAAAAATAATCATAGACCAGCACTCACTGGGTGTTCTTTTAGAGAACCTATGTTCAATTCCCAGCACCCACATGGCAGCTCAGTACCATATATATACATATACACATACACATACATATATATGTCCATATCCATACATATATCCATACATATATATGTCCATATCCATTCCCAAGGGATCTGATGCCTTCTGGCCTTGGGGAGCACCAGGCATGAGACATAAATAGAGGAAGATAAACCCATATACATAAAAAGAAAAAGAAAAAAGCAAGTTTGAAGACAATTTTTATTACAGTTTGAGAGGAAAAAACACAGGGCAGGAGGAGGCAGGAGGAAGGAGATGAACGAGAAGAAAAGATATAGTAAGGTCCAAGAAAACAAGCAGGTCCAACAGTGGAGTTTGGCAAGCTGCTGCACATTACTGCCTTCAACATTACATACTATTTATTGCTTGTTCCCACTTGGCAGAGAGGTAAACGCCTTTGATCCTAGCTCTTGGAGGCAGAAGTAGGTGGATCTCTTTGACTTTGAGGTCAGCCTAGTCTACAAAATGAACTCTGGCTCAATCAGAGTTACATTGTAAGACCATGTCTTTTTTTTTTTTTTTTTTTCCTATTCCTAAGGAAATAGGAAGAGTCGTTATGCTCTTAGTGAGATCATGGAGACCATGCAGTTAGACTTCTCAGACGGCCCTCTCTCTCTCCAGGCAGTCACTAGCACACCTTCACCTCGAGCCTGCTCAGTTTTCTGAGTTCCAGCTCAAAAAGTGTAACCTTTCCTTACCCTTTATGTCTCTTTTCCCATGCCAGCCACAGTCCTAACCATGTTGCCCTCCCTGGCATTCTGAACATGCCCGCTCACTCTCTCCAATCCCTGATCCTCTGTGCAGCTGCCTGACACCCTCCACTGTTGAACCTGCTCACTTTCTTGGCCCCAAAAGCCCCACAGTTGCGTCTTCCTCTCAGCCGTCTCCTTCCTCCTGCCCGCCATGCTTTTCCTCTCAAACAGTAATAAAAAGTCTTGGAACTTGCTTCTGGGTCTGCTTTTAAATTAATTAACAAGACTAAGAACCCACAAAAAAGGGACCCCTGATGCTGTTCTTAGAGGCCAGGGATGAAGTAGATAGAAAGGATCTCTGTCTGTGCAGCCAGCCCAGGCGAGCCCACAGCTCCAAATCTTCCTGCCTAGGCCTCCTGAGTGCTGGATCTCTCTCTCATTAAGGTGAATTTATCATTTTAACATTTTTTTTTTGCCTTTGCTTGTTCATGAGTAATATGAAAAGTTGTGGTTTACACATTTAATCCTTCTCTCAAAAAAAAAAAAATAAGGTGGTCATTGGACTGACCTTACCTGAGACATCTTCCCACTGAAAGGAAACAAGTAAAGTGTTAGTCAGCTCCCAGGTAATTGTCTCAAATATTTTTTCTCACCTTTAAAGGAAGTTTATGGACTCAACCTGATTTAGAATTTGTTTATATATTTTTTTGGGGGGGAGGGCTTTGACATAGGGTTTCTCTGTGTAGCCCTGGCTGTCCTGGAACTCACTTTGTAGACCAGGCTGTCCTCAAACTCAGAAACCCACCTGCCTCTGCCTCCCAAGTGCTGGGATTAAAGGCGTGCGCCACCACTGCCCGGCTTGTTTATATTTTCTTCTACAGGTTTTAAAGTTAAAATTCTGGACAGGAAAAAAAGATCCAGCCAGTAATTAACTGTAAAATGATACCTCCGATGAGAATCTACATCTGGAAAGTAAGATATAGAACAAACTGAGTTAATTAATACTTCCCTTAATAATGGTAACTGGATAAATAGCTGATTCATAACTCCTCCAGGAAGGGTGAGGGTGAGATGGCTTAGTAGGGAACAGTGCTTTGATCCCTGGAACCCACATGATAAAAGGAAAGAACCAATTTTGGCATGTTGTCTTACCCTGCCTCCAACATGCATGTCATAACATGTATTCCCCACACACGAGCAAGTAAATGTAGGTGCAGTACAGATTCACAACTTGAAGAAACACTGAGCTTTCTTTAATTCCTCTTTTAGAGAAATACCTTCAGCATTAGATGTAGGTAAAGGACTATAAATGTTAGCACTTGGAAGACTGGGACCATCCTGTGCTAGGCCAGCAGTGGGTACATTGTAATATCCTCAATTTCAAGTTTATTTGAAAAGTTGTTTGGGGGGGGGGGGGCTCTGTGGGTAAAGATGTTTGCTGCACAAACCCGACAATCTGAGTTTCATCCCTGCACGGACTCCTGAGAACTACCATTTGACCTCCATGTTCAATGTAGCACATGGGTGCCAGCACACAGACATATACACAAAATAGTAACAAAATTTTAAAACAGCAGTGATAGGCATTAAGCCCAAGGCCTGTGTATGCAAGACAGGCATTCTCCCACTAATCTACATTTCTACCCCTGCAAACTACACTTTTTAAACTCTAGGTCAACAGTTCAACTTAGAAATGAAATCCTCAATTAATAACATTTTGAGATTATTATCTTATGTGTACATGTGTTTTGCCTTCATTTGTTTCTATGCACTACATGCATACAGTGGCCCCAGAGGCCAGAAGATGGTGTTGAGGCCCTTGGAACCAGAGTTACAGGTGTTTGTGAACCTCTTATGGATGCTAGAATTTAATCCAGGTCCTCTGGAAGAGTAGCCAGTGCTCTGAACTGCTGAGCCATCTCTCTTACTTATTCTTAAATACTTATTTCATACAAAAACAAACAAACAAACAAATAAAAACCTTGCAAAACACATCCCATTTGGAATAAGTCAAAGAATAACTGCCTAAGGTTCTAGGTTCCTGCACAAAACATTGTTTTGGTTTTTTTAAATTATTATTATAAATATTTATGTTAATTCTGCTGTCTGGAATGAGGAATGAGTCACATGCTCAGGTGGCTTCTTGTGAACCAATCCCCTAATGAATAAAGAAGCCAATCACTGGGTAAGTAGGCGGGACTTGTGGGTTGGACTGAGGAAGAGGAAGCAGGAGAGAGTTAGGTCCTTTTGGAAGGGGGCAGCAGAGGGGGAAGATGTAGCTGCTAGAATTTCCTGGTAGGAAATCAGGAGGAATCAGACTTTAATAAGGCTTACAAGATTAGGTTTTAGTTATTGTACCCAGAGATTGAGTTACCATTGTTTCTTTTCCTTCACACTGAGGCTTGTCTGGGTTCAAGAGAAGAAGGTAAGGCGGCAAAGTGTGAGTTTGCCAGAGGTGTTCCACAAAGGCCAGGGGGGAATCTGAAGCGTGGGGTTGGTGTGGGGTTGGCATTGTAGCAGCCTGCCAGTAGGAACCTAGGGAGCTGAGTGGAGAGTGTGAAGTTCTGAGTCAGTCTCCATAAGATAAAAACAGGTCCGCCATTGCCTGCCAGTGCACCGGCCAGGCTGCTGGGGCAGAGGCACATGCGCAGGAAAGTGTCAGGTTTTGTTTGTGTGTGTGTCTGTGTGTTTTCAGATTTATTTTTATGTATGTGAGTGCACTGTAGCTGTACAGATGGTTGTGAGCCTTCATGTGGTTGCTGGGAATTAAATTTTTAAGACCTCTGCTCGCTCAGGCCCTGCTTGCTCCAGCCCTTCTCACTCCAGCCCAAAGATTTATTATTATATCTAAGTACACTGTAGCTGTCTTCAGACACACCAGAAGAGGGTGTCAGATCCCATTACAGGTGGTTGTGAGTCACCATGTGGTTGCTGAACCTTCAGAAGAGCAGTCAGTGCTCTTAATCGCTAAGCCGATTCAACAGCCCCATGTAAAAAAGAACATTTTAAAGCACTTTTACATTGTGGCACACACCTTTGATCTCAGCCCTCAGAACTGGAGAATAAAAATACATATAAATGATCTGTTATATAAAGCAAGGAATTATTAAAAGTTTAAAATTGGGTTGGTGAGATGGCTCATTGGGTAAGAGCACCCGGCTGCTCTTCCGAAGGTCAGGAGTTCAAATCCCAGCAACCACGTGGTAGCTCACAACCATCTGTAACAAGATCTGATGCCCTCTTCTGGAGTGTCTGAAGACAGCTACAGTGTACTTACATATAATAAATAAATTAAAAAAAAAAGTTTAAAATTAATTTTGGTGAAAAGAAGAGAGATACGTGTTATAAATAAAGGTATGTTAAGAAATGATTGGGGGGCTGGTGAGATGGCTCAGTGGGTAAGAGCACCCGACTGCTCTTCCAAAGGTCCAGTGTTCAAGTCCCAGCAACCACATGGTGGCTCACAACCATCCGTAACAAGATCTGACGCCCTCTTCTGGTGTGTCTGAAGACAGCTACAGTGTACTTACATATAATAAATAAATAAATCTTTAAAAAAAAAAAAAAAAAAGAAATGATTGGGGCCAAGCCAGGCATGGTGGCACACGCCTTTAATCCCAGCACTCGGGAGGCAGAGGCAGGCGGATTTCTGAGTTCGAAGCCAGCCTGGTCTACAAAGTGAGTTCCAGGACAGCCAGGGCTATACAGAGAAACCCTGTCTAGAAAAAAACAAAAACAAAACAAAAAACAAACCGGGGCTGGTGAGATGGCTCAGCGGGTGAGCCTCCATGCTTTCCAGTGAACACTGTGCAGGGCAGATTCACTGTCTAGAACTTCACTGACTGTGGAGAGAGGAGGTGGTTTAAGTCCACAGCCTAGTTACGATTTATCCTAATTAAGATTTATCCTGAGCTATCTTTTATTTTATTTTATTTATTTGTTTTATATGTGTGAGTACACTATTGCTCTCTTCAGACATATGAGAAGAGGGTATCAGATACCATTACAGATGGCTGTGAACCACCATGGGGATGCTGGGAATTGAACTCAGAACCTCTGGAAAAGCTGTTGATGCTCTTAACCGCTGAGTCATCTCTCCGGCCCCTGAGCTATCTTTTTATCCTTCTGGCTAACAGCAAACTCTTTTGGACTTCTTTAACAGCCGGTTAGTTTGCACTAAGCATCAAATAGCATCAGGGATCTACAGCAGAGCTTTCCCTACTTCACTTTAAAACCACCTGAGATCCTTTCCACTAATGTATTTGAAAAGTGCCTAATTTGTAACTCTTTTGTTCTGTTACTTTTTAAATTTCATCAAGCTGTTACCATTTTGAAACATGGAATGTGAGGTAACCTAAATCTGTGTTCCTGGGCCATCTCATATTTGGCGTCAGAATAAATTCTCTCTACTTTTAGTTATGTCTTTGTTTTCAGCATACATATTTTGATATGTTCATAAAAACATAGTATAACTACAACTGAAAACAGTACATAGATTTTTAGCAGGCTAAGCATTATATACAATGCAATGACTCCAGTACTAGATTGCTCATGCAAAGCAAATAAAATGAACACAAAAGAATTGTCTGAGCTACTGGTTTACTCCAACAGTACTCAACCATGACTTTCGTTATCTTGAAATTAACCCAACTGTCATCAACATATAAACTGGTATAGAAAAGACTCTCTCACTCACACACATACACACACACACACAGAAAGAGAAAGAGAGATTAAGAAACAGATACAGACACACAGTCACACCCTACCATGCATGAATATTATTCAGCTACTAAAACTAAAATCTGTAGGAATGTGGCAGGCCAGAAGATGAAATAGCTGCTTTTCTTGTTGCAGCACAGAGCATGGGCCCCTGCAGTAAGGAAGCAGAGAGAGCACGTGTTGTCAGCTCCCCTTCTTTCCTGTAGTCTAGGACCCCACCCCAACAGAACTGTGCTGCCCACATTCAGGGTGGGTCTTTTCTCCTCAGCTAAACCTCTCTGGAAAACCCTTCAGACATGCCTGGAGACACGTCTCCTAGGTGATTTTAAGTCCAATAAAACTGACAATGAAGATTAATCTTCACCTAGATCATCACATTAAATGAAATAAGCAAAGGACAGAACAATGTTGTCGCTCGTGTTTCCAGAAAGTGGTTATGGGAAGACACGAAGCAAAGGAATAAAATTAGGTTAAGTAACATGTACCAAGATAAAATTTGACTGAAAGAATTAATTTTAGCATTCAATAGCTAGTTTGGTAACTTCAGTCTATAATAACTTACAACAGATTTCCAATAACTAAAAGAATCTGAAAGCTCCCACACTGGAAATAATAAGTGTTTGAGGAAATGCAAATGCTAATAGCCCTGCCATATATATTACATATATGATTCAAATGCTTGTGTTATGCCTCATAAATATATACACGTATTATTATGCATCAATTACATTTTTCAAATGTACCTCTTAAAATTCCTTATACACTGTGGATTTCCAAGGTAACTCTTTTTAAAAAAAAAATCTCATGTGTATATTTGTGCACATGTGTGTTTATGTCTATGTGTGTGAATACATGTATGTGCACAAAAAGAGACCAGAGGACAACCTATGGATGGATGAGTTCTCGCCTGCCTGCCCAGGTTCTGGGGTGAGTTCATGTCTTCAGGCTTACTCATCCATCGTCTTTACCCACTGAGCCCTCTCCCTGGCCTGACTCTATCTACCCTCTTTATCTTCCAAGAATTCGCCCCTTGTTATCACAGCTACCCCTTCCTCCTTCTCGATAGCAGAAGTATCCTTTCCTCAGAAGGGAGTAAAAACAAAGGTGGCCTCCAGTCACATTACAGGATGCACCTCACTTCAAATTTCTAGAAAGCATTTGTCATAAGGTGGCTATTTTCCATTTATCTGTTCACTGTCTACCTCACACTCATGAGACTGTACATTTCATGACAGCAATCATGAAATAAGCAATGCTTATACAACTTACTCTTACTTATTAATTTTTGAGACAGGGTCTGCTATGTAGCTTTGGCAGGCTTGAAGTCACAGACATCTATCTGCCCACCTTTGCCTCCCCGAGTGCTGGGATTAAAGGCAGGCACCACCAGACCAACTTACTCTTACTCTGACCTCACTGCTCTAGTTTTATCTTTTAATAAATATGCCTACTGAATAAATCCAAGTTGTCTACATTAACAGGAAAGAAACAAGTCTACGCAAAACTATTTTCTAAGTATTCTCAGGCAGGAAACTGTGAATAACAATAAAAATTCCGATCATACTGAACCGAGTTACATTTTTCCAGACACACATACACACACACACACACACACACACAAAAAAACCTTTACCCTTCATTTAAAAAAAAAAAAAAAAAAAAAAAAAAAAACCTTCTCTTTACAACAGATAGAAACCATTGCAGAAACCACAACCAATTAAATTAAAATGCAGAATTGTGGGAGCCAGGTCCAGATGATACATGTCCAAAGCCAGTCCTGCACCTTAGAGTTGGGATCATTGAGGAAAGGGGGACAGAAAGAGTCTAAGGGTCAGAGGGACAGGAAATCTGCTGTGAGAGTGTATCTCTTAGAAATGTCAGAAAACCATCCCCATGAAGTCTCACCAACACAGCTTGCCTAAACAAGAATTGACTAGGGATGAAACCAATAGATATACTCACATGGAAAGGGAGTTCATGTGGCCTCAATGCAAAGCTAAGGAATATTGAGAGAACAGGTATCCCTCCAGGAGGGGCACACCAACTAACTATCTGGTATCACACAGTCAGCCCTGAAAACACACACACAACTAACCTCACAGGACTCAGCAGGTTGTACTTATATAGCTCTCTCTCTCACACACACACACACCAACAATAATTAAAAAAAAAAAAGAGGTCAGCCATTTGAGAAAGAGAAGGGACTGTACAGGGAGGGAGTCAGGGGAGGAAAGGGAAGGGGGAAATGATATAATTATAATCTTGAAAAACAAACAAACAAAAAACTTCAAAGTTATTACAGATTTTACCAGCATTGTGAAAGGAACAAAAATAAAGACAGTGGCCCACCAAAAGGTGAAGTGGTAACTGGAGGCATAGCCATATTACCCATATAAGGAACACTAAGCAAGGGGAGAGGCGAGAAGGTAAATGTTAACTACTTTGTTTGAGAGCAGAGGCCAGACAAAGACCTAGGCTCTGTGACTCCGCTAACAGGACAGTAAGGAGGAGCAGCAGTGGGGGACAGGACAGCAGGGAGATGGTGCTGACAGACTGTTGCCCACATGTCAGAGCCAATCAAATGATAGACTTAGAAGCTGTCCTCCACTAACCCAACATCAATTATCATTCTTATTGAGCTATTTTTAATGTTTTTAAGTACAATTTTAAGTAGATAAAAATAAAATTAAAACTGTATTACCTACTACCAATATTATAAGGGAGTTCACATTTAAGGGAAATAAAGCGATGTCACAAGTTGATTTTCAAGAGCTAAGCTGCTGTGTTTAATTTTCACAATTACCTGTAGACGGCGGTGATTTCTCTGAATGTTTTGCATTTAGTAGTTTTCTGCTAATAAATATGTAACCACAGGGACATGATTTACACGCAACAGGAATCTGCAGGGAAAAAAGAAAAACTACATCACTCTTCTTCCATTGTTAAATTCCTCAGTACTTCCAGAGTGTCCTGGTGAATGAACTAGCTGAAGAGCCTCAGGTTAAACTGAAACCTTTGACTGAGATAGTTATCATTTCACAAGTACTCACATTTTCCTAGTGCTTACAACACCTGAATATCTGTGGTGCCAGTGTCATAAATACTAGATGCAATGTGAGTGTGTGCAGATAGGAGTGCCCAACAGAAAACCTTAACAGATCAGGCCAGGGGAGATTAGCTATGACAAAAGGCAGCGGATCCTAAACTGTTAACACTGACGGCAGTTTATAGCAAGTTTAAGACAAACAGAAGATTGTGAGGCTCCACTGGAATACTGAGAATGGAAGCTGCAAAGGTAAATGAGCTACGAGTCACAAAAGGAAGAAACCAGGAATGGACCCAACCAACTACTGATCTGCGAGTAGAATTCATACAACTGAGGGCTAATAACAGATAGGAGGGAAAACAGTTCTATTTTTGCATTAAAGCCCTGAACACTGGATTTTTCCCTTTAAGAGTTGTTATTATTATTATTATTATTATTATTATTATGTGTAGGAGGTAAATGGGGCACTGGGGAGTCCACTCTTTCCCCTGCTTTTACTCCATTTCAAACTCAAGTTGTAAAGCTTGCATTCAAACCCCTTCACTCAGCTGCCCTGGCTTTGCCTTACTGAGTCAGGGTCTCCTGTGGCCCAAACCGGCCTTGCTGTTTAGCAAAAGCGACCCTTGATTTCTTGATTCTTCTGCCTCTGTCTCCCACGTGCTGAGATTACAAGCACAACACAGAATCTTTAATTTACACTTAAAAGACAACAATCAGGTGTACAAGATGGCTTGCAGGTTTAATGATCTAAGTTCAACACCGGGTAAGAGGCAGGAGAAAGCCAACTCTCAAGAGTCTATTCTCTATACATAGATGGGAGCAGCTGTACACACACACAGAATTAACTAATTAGCTAATTAGTTAAAAAGGGAGAGGAGAAGGGCAGGACCTGATGGTATGACTTACACTCCTAGCACAGAAGACTGAGCCAGGGAGACCATGACTTCAAGGCCTGCCTGCCTGGCCTAAATCAGTTCAAGGTCAGACACTAACAAAATTAAAAAGTTAGGCATGTAATAACTCAGCAGTAAGATACTTGCCTGGTATATACACAATCCTGACTGAGTTCAACATTTAACACTACCAAATGAAAAATAAGTATAAATATCATATAAGCCTCTTTCCATAATTAGCAGGTAAAATTGGCTTTGAGACCCAGGTGCACACTTTCTAACTCAACTGATAAGATGATTTCCTTTAATGAGTCCCACTCAAGACACGATCCCATGTCTAAGCTAATCATTCTAAAGTCCTGGTTAAAAATGGAATGAACCTCTCAACTTCTGTCCCAGAAATTTAAAACAAAAACACTGCAACCAGATCCTATAAAAAGAAACTTCAGGCAGGCTCAACAACCTGAATAATGTTAGTCTCATTGAATTACAGCTCTAGGGGGTTTGTAAAACTGCAATAGACACCCATTAAATTTCATTTAACATTAAGATAATAATTTAATTCTAGCGTTAAACCTTTAAGTTTTTAATGGAAAAAATTCCAAAGTATTGTTTACTAGGATTTATTATTTATCAATTCACTCTTTGAAAAATATTATTTAGGTTGTACATTTTAAAGGAAAAAAGGGTCCTCTGTACATTTGCCCAATGTCATATTAGTGGTGACTACTACACCATGTCTAGCACAAAACAGACATTCAATAAATCCTTGTGGGTGAGGAGAAAATCCTATTAGTTATAAAAGTGGTAACACTGCTATAATCTACAAACAAGAATTTGGACTTGAAACCAAATAAAATTTAAAAGTAAAAAAAAATTTAATGATACCCCAAAAAAGAAAACAAAAACAAAAAACAAAAAGAAAAAGGGATTGGGAAAAACCAGTAAAGAAAACTCATTTATAGAAATCTCATTATTTTTGCTTTCTGAGGTTTTAGTCACCCAAGGTCAGTGAGAAGGATATTTAGAAAGAGATTAAGGTTGTCAATGCAAAAACACAGCACTTACATCAAAAGGAGTAAGAGAGCTAATTCTGGATCTAAATATGAGTAACCAAGGCCTAGGAACAGATCTAGGTTACCCCAAATTCTATGTTGCAACATGAAAGCAATCCCATGAAGTTTTTATATAACAGAACAAAGAGTCATAGATCAAAGCTCTTTCCAAGTACATTGGTGGGAACAGTAAGTTGGACGCTACAGCAAAGCACAAAAACCTTTGCTATAGGCCTCAGATGCTGTCTGATAAATCTGTTAGCCTTTTGATTGGTGGAAAACCAGGGTTCTAAGTTAGTTCATCTCAAAAGTGTTTTATCTCTTCAGATTTAGGTGTGACACAGAGAGAGGCAGGGACTGGCTGTCTGTGGATAAAGATAGCTCGAGCGTAACTGGGCCTGTAACATTCCATCCATACCACATCCCTCAAGGTTCAGTCAATCAGCCTTTGTGCACAGAGTCTTTTCAGGAAATGCTCATTCACAAGACCTCGTTCTGATTGCTTATGCCTAATTTACAAATTTCATTATAAGTGCATACATATACAAAAACACAGTACAGATAGGTTTACCATTGTCTGAAATTTCAGGCATCTACTACAGGTCTTACAATGTATCTGCCTAAAATAACACTCTAATGGTAAACAGATCACATACCCACAGCACACATGCTTACTGGATGTGACATACATGGAAAAACAGTGCATTGCTTTTAAAATGAAAGGAAAACCAAAAATGCACACGAAAATATCAGAAAACTGACAAATATAACATACCCAAAATAGTTGAGTAATTTTCCAGCCAGTGAACAAGACCTCCATGAAAATAAATAGCATGAATGTTTAGAAGTTATAAAACTATGTGTGGCTTTTTAAGGGCCCACATAAGAGATGTTGAAAGCTGCTAGAAATCTGGCTGCTTGCTTCCTTGTGCTAGCTTTTTAAACTCAGGGGATGTGCCTGTCTTGTCATCAAATGGAGAAATCTCACTTTAAAGCTTTGACACTGATGTTTCTAAACTATAATCTAATTCAATATTCATGAAATTTAGAATCTTGGCAATATTCTAGTGTTTTGTTTAAAATGTTACTTGCAATTATAATTCTTTTCTAGTTTAAAACTAAAAGTGTCTACTTTTTAATTAGAAAGCTAAAATTAATCTATTACTTCCTTCAATTCAAGTACTATTTATATATTAATATATACTTACATCAATATATACTAATATTAATATATTAATAACACACACTATAATTAATATGTATATATCAACAAAGGGCTCAAGGCCTTGGTTTTTGAACACTACCATTGGGGAATCACCAAAAATTAATTTGTCATCATGTATATTCTCTTCAGTATTAAGAATAAAAGATGCCATCAGGGCGTGGTGGCGCACGCCTTTAATCCCAGCACTTGGTAGGCAGAGGCAGTCGGATTTCTGAGTTCAAGGCCAGCCTGGTCTACAAAGTGAGTTCCAGGACAGCCAAGGCTACAGAGAGAAACCCTGTCTCAAAAAAAAAAAAAAAAATCAACAAAACAAAACAAAATAAAAAAAGAATAAAAGACCAAATAAAAAACCAATTTCCTAGCTTCTAAAAGATTAAATGTGTTCACTTTCCAAAATTTGCATAATGACTCCCTAAACCCCACTGTGATGGTATTTCCAAGTAAGGCTGTCCCAAAGATAATTGAGTTTAAGTGAAGTGGGAAGCTCCTAACGGGATTAGTGACCTTAAATGAGACTAGAGCAGTCACTGCCACAGGAGAACACCAAGGAGGCAGCGGGTATCTACAAGCCAGAATTCTCACTAGAACCCAGCCTGGCCTTGAACTTCCATCAGAACTGTGGCCAAGCAGATTAATGTTCATTACTCATATCCAGTCCGGGGTATTTTATTATTGCATCTAAAACCAAGCCAGAGCTGACTTTGGAGGAAGGAATGCAATGTGGAGCCTGGGAAACGGCTAGGCAGGAAATCTCAGTCCCAACCCAGGGGGCCTTACAGGATGCAAGCAGAGAGCAGACTGCCCCAGGCTCTTCTCTGCCTCCCAGGCTCCCAGGCACAAACCAAAAAGAAAAAAAAAAAGGGGGGGGGATATTATATTGTATAGCAAAGTAAATGTCATCTCTCCAAATAAAACTCTGGTTTGTTTTACAGCCTCAAGTCTAAAAGCTAACGTCTTCTGCTCTTCCTTTAACCAGGGTTTTTTTGTTTGTTTGTTTGTTTGTCTTTTGCCTTTTTCAATTTTCAGGGGTTTTTTGTTTTTCTTTTTAACTCATCAATGTGTGTGATTGTGTAGGTGTGAGCATCGCAGCACGGGTGTGGAGGTCAGAGGTTAACCGTACAGCCGTTCTCTCCTTCCACCTTTACAGGGATCTACCTCAGGTAGTCAGGCTTGAGCAGAAAGCACCTTTACCACCTAAAGCCATCTCACTGGCCAATAACCAGGAAATTAAAAACAGATATTTTCCCCAAAAGATTATTTTATGCCAAGTAAAACAAGGGACTTGTGCCCTACAGAAACAGAATGCATAATTCATACTGTAAAAGCCTTAACTGAAAATTATTTAAACATCAAAGTAATCTGCCAACAGACTGATCACAAAGTGCAAGTTTGCTACAATTTAGTTGGGTGGAAAGAATGAACGTAACTCTACATTTTGGAAAACATGACTGTTTTGATATTGCAGACTGGTATGCTCTATCGACTAAACTTGCACAACTTTCCATCATCAGCATTTTTAAACATTGCCTATAAATCATACTGAATAAAACATGTAACTTTTTTGTTTAAAGATTTTAATAAACCTACAAGGACACGCCCTAAATAATATACTTAAATCAGATTTTAAGTCTCCACCCATTTCCAATTACTCCAGAGAGAAGGAGGGGGGAGGGGAAGAGAGAGAGGTAGTCATTTTAGGAAGATTCAGGAAAAAGAAGTACAGCCAGATCTGCATGCCGGCATGAAGGCCTAAGGATGATTTTAATGGAATGAGTTTTTGTTCATCACACTATAATTAGGCGTACTTAAATGTAGGAAAAGAAAAATGATTTTTTTAAAAATTACGACTATTACTCCATGAGTTCAGTCTAAATATGAATGATTTCAAATTCACGAATCCGCATATTTAAAAAAAAAATCTGTAAGCAGACATGTCAAATTTACAACAGTAAATAGCACGAATGGGACGGGGCACACGCAGAGAGGAAGAGCCTCAACGCCGACTTTATTCGAACCGTGTTCCGTTAACAACGTAGTGGAAGGACTAGAAACCACACATCAAACTGGTTGGTTTTTTTGCGGCGTTCCGGAAGTCCACAAATTTGCAAAAAAGTTAGCACCATTACTGTCCTTTTGTCTGCTTTATGCTGCCACCCAGGTGGCGGGGAGCGACAGCTGAGAAGCAGCACCGCACTCTCCCCAACCGCGAACAAAGCCATGCGGGGCGGCAGGGGTCCGCGGGCCGGCCCGGGACCAGAAGGGGCAGCGCCGGGTCCCCGCTCCCAGGCCCCCGCCGCCCGCGGGCCGCCGCGCACCGCCAACCGCCGCCGAGCAACGGCCACCCGCCCTGCCCGCCCCGCCCGCTCGCGCCGGCCCAGCCCACCTGTTGGTCGCACTCGGGGCACGATTTGGTGGCCATCTTCACTTTCTTGGCTCGAGTTGCAGACATGCTCCCCTCCTGAGCAGCGGTGGAAGCAGCGCCGTGCCTCCGCTGCTCCACACAGCGCGTCCTCACTCCAGCCGCGACCCAGCCGTGGAGGCGCGCGTGCGCGTGCGCGGGGCTGCGTGCGGGTTGGAGGAGGGGGGCGCCGCGGCCCTTCCAGGGAAGTCCCATCGCCACGCCCTCTAAGGCGGTGGACCGCTCGGGGGCGTGGCTCCGACGAGACTCCACCAACCAACGCACAGGTGGGCCGAGCCCTGGTGCTGGGCACGCCCCCTCGTCGGCCCCAGAACCAGAGCCTGAAATGGTTACTGGCAACGGAAAACCTCTCTGCAAATGTCAGCAATGCTAATCCGAGAGAAATTATAATAGACACTCGATGAAACCCCTAGGCTTCCAGCGTCAGGGGTATAAACTTCACTATTCATTAAATAATTGCCTACGATCCACTATTAAGCACACCGAATAAGAAATGTCTGCCTTCAAGGAACAGTCTACAAGGCTTTGTTTTTGGAGGGGGTGGAGAGGTTGGTCTGGTTTCATCTTGTGTATCACTGATACTGAGTAGTTTAAAATTAAAAGCAAATTATTTGAAAAGTGAAACAAAATGCTGTGCACTCCTATCATCCCAGCTTTCACTGCTCTTGTTCAGATCTACAGTGAGAGAGCAGAGAGATATTTTTAAACTGTAGTTTGATGAAGAAAGGAGCATGAGCTGGGTATAAAGTTGCAGAAAAGGGAGGGGTAACACACAGAGCATCTGCCATTGTTAAAGAGACTCCTCATACTCTGTACTATAGGAAAGGTATCTCAGGACAAAGACACTACCTGTCCAAAAAAAAAAAATCTAAACGTGTGAAAATGTAAAGTCAGTTAAAAGAAGTGTGTGTGTGAATAGAGTCCTTAACACAAGGGTTCCCCAATCCCAAATAACCCCCTAAGGAAGTCTCCAGGATCAGCCTTGAAGGGACACAAAACTTCTGCCACTTTGGATCAAAGGGAGCAGATGACATCTGGAGCTGACAGCATTATCTTGGGCTACTGGTCTTGCAAGTAAGAGAAATGTAATGTTCACTGCCTGGACACACACACGACCTTTACTCTCTCAAGAGGGCACACTAAGCCCGGTGTGGTGTCTGCACGCTTTTAATCCCAGCACTCAGGAGGCAGAGGCAGTCGGATTTCTGAGTTCGAGGCCAGCATGGTCTACAAAGTGAGTTCCAGGACAGCCAGAGCTATACAGAGAAACCCTATCTAAAAAAAAAGAAAAAAAGAAAGAAAAGAGGGCACACTAGGGAGATGGATCACAGGAAGAAAGAAAGTGGGCTTAGAGTTAGTGATTTTTCTGTATCAGCTGGGGTCAGAACTCACAGTCCTGTTTGATTGCCAAGTTGGAAAAGAATTGACACACGAATGTGGGTGGAGGGCAGGGAATTACTGTTCCATGCCACTAAATTCCTGGAACAAGACAGAGGCCTTTTGTGTAAACAAAGTCTCTCAAAGTCTCTCTCTCTCTCTCTCTCTCTCTGCATATGTGTGTAACATTTGTGCAAAAGTTTTATGTATTCTGGCAGATTAAAAAAATGAATTTCTTGTCAAGATTCATGGCATTCCATTAAAATTTGATTATTTAAAAAGAGAGAGGTGTAAGTATGAGGGGCCACCAAGCCTTGTACTACAAGCTGCAGAGACCAGGCATGCATGGCAGGATCAGATTTCCTGCAAGGCGGCACCAAAAGACTATTTTCAAAAGCTGTCAAGGTGAATCCTTAGTTTCAACAGAGACCCCAAAATATTAGAGATGCCACAAGCATGGTACATGCATGAGGAAAAGCTCTGGGCTTGGAGAACTGGACCAGAAGCAGCATCACATGAGCTGTAGTTGGGATAGGGGAAGACTGGGCCTGTCCAAGGATCTCAGAT
The DNA here is from genome assembly GCF_000001635.26 of Mus musculus. NCBI lineage: Eukaryota > Metazoa > Chordata > Mammalia > Rodentia > Muridae > Mus > Mus musculus. Next base: position 85,434,639 of record NC_000074.6, read on the forward strand.
GAGTCCATCCCAAACCAAGAGGCTGAAGGTGAAGCTGAAGGGCATAGTGATTGATCTGAAGGTTTTAGTCTTCACTTGATCGTATCTTTCTTTACTGTGCTTCATTCATGAGAATATTTACTCTCTATTGCGGGGCTCTGGGTGTAGGGGAAGAGGGGAGTAGGAGAGAGTGCCCGCGACCCGCCAGAGTTCCTGTGCTCTGGGCGGCAGATGCGGGAGGACTGCAGAACGCTTTCCACGCAGCTCTGAGTGGGCATCTGGCTGTGTGAAGCCACTGATCCCACACAGCGGAGGGATGGGCAAGGGGCAGCCCCCGTACCAGGTTCTCAGTCTCCATCATCCCACGCTGGATACAGCAGAGGAGCTGAGAAAACACACTCTCGCCCCAGAGATACCAGAAGAGGGCAGAGGGAGAGAGGTTCCCATGCAGGCGAGAGTCTTTAGTCCAGTTCATGGGTGGAACACAGGAAGGCCTTCTGACAGGAGGTTAGAAGTGGCTCCTTAGAAGAAAGTCCATCCCATCGTCCAAGCACAGCGGGCCTTGATGAACAGTCTATGGTTTTAGAGCTTTATTGTAGAACGGCAAGGGGAAAAAGAGAAGGTAAAAGAGAGAGTGAGAGACCAGTCAGAGCCAAGAGGAGAGAAGGGGGAAAGAGAGAGAGAAGAAGAGAAAGAATAAGATAGGTGAAAGCTTAAGAGAGTAAGAGCTTAGAGAGAGTGTGTGAGGAAAGTAAAAGCTTAAGAGAGCAAGGAGGGAGCCGGGCAGCGGTGGCGCACGCCTTTAAATCCCAGCACTTGGGAGGCAGAGGCAGGCGGATTTCTGAGTTTGAGGCCAGCCTGGACTACAAAGTGAGTTCCAGGACAGCCAAGGCTATACAGAGAAACCCTGTCTCGGGGGAAAGAAAGAGAGAGAGAGAGAGAGAGGAGAGAGAGAGGGGAGAGAGGGGAGAGAGGGGAGAGAGGGGAGAGAGGGGAGAGAGGGGAGAGAGGAGAGAGAGGAGAGAGAGGAGAGAGAGGAGAGAGAGAGAGGAGAGAGAGGAGAGGAGAGAGAGGAGAGAGAGGAGAGAGAGGAGAGGAGAGAGAGGAGAGAGAGGAGAGAGAGGAGAGAGAGGAGAGAGAGGAGAGAGAGGAGAGAGAGGAGAGAGAGGAGAGGAGAGAGAGGAGAGAGAGGAGAGAGAGAGAGAGCAAACAGCCCTCTTATAATGGGATTGTTATCTTGCTGTTGCTAAGTAACTGTGGGGCGGAGTCTAGCCTGAAGGTCAGAAGCTTGGGGCATAGTCTACTTGACAGTTAGCCACGAGCCTCTCCTGTGGAGGCTGGGGGGGGGGGGGTAACTTCTAAAGGAGCCAGGGGTCCAGGAGACATGAGGGAACGCCTTCCGTCCCTTGTAGGTGGGAATTATCACCTCCGGGTACCAGGGTTCAAGGCCTCAGCTCAACTGGAGACTAGGCTGTCTGTGCATAGCCCATTGCCCCACACTGTACCATTGTGTTTTAGAACTATGTAACTTATTCTGGTTACTTTTTATTTTACAGAGACTCACAGTTGTGTTTTAGAACTATGTAACTTATTCTGGTTACTTTTTATTTTACAGAGACTCACAGTTAAGAGTGTGCTTGAGAGCCGGGCAGTGGTGGCACAGGCCTTTAATCCCAGCACTCGGGAGGCAGAGGTAGGCGGATTTCTGAGTTTGAGGCCAGCCTGGTCTACAAAGTGAGTTCCAGGACAGCCAGGGCTACACAGAGAAACCCTGTTTCGAAAAAAACAAAAAGAAAAAAAAAAAACAAAAACAAACAAACAAACAAAAAAAGAGTGTGCTTGTATATAAGCAGAAATTTGGACTTTGGGCATGTTTTGTTTTAGACACAGGATTTTATATAGCCTGGGTAGGCACCAAACTCACTGTATAGCTGAAGTATGAAGCCACAATCATCCTGCTTCTACCTCTCAAGTACTGGGATTATAGTCACTTGCCACCACACTTGTAGTTTGAAGACTGTTAAGACTTTGGTGACCTTTAGAGAGAGACTAAATATACTTTAAATTATGAGATGAACATGAGAGAGTTAATATACATGGGCTTTGATCCCAGGTGGAATCACAGGGTAAAGGGAATCAGAATCATAAAAAGAAGGAAATCCCAACATATGATACACGTATATGAATTGTAAAGACATTTTTCCTTTTTTTTTTTTTTGTTTTGTTTTGTTTTGTTTTGTTTTGTTTTGTTTTGTTTTTTTTTTTTGGTTTTCGAGACAGGGTTTCTCTGTATAGCTCTGGTTGTCCTGGAACTCACTTTGTAGACCAGGTTGGCCTCGAACTCAGAAGTCTGCCTGCCTCTGCCTCCTGAGTGCTGGGATTAAAGGCTTGTGCCACCACGCCTGGCTAAGTATACATTCTTAAAATGAAAGCAGACCTAAGAAGAAACTTTAGGGCCCCAAGTACCTGCAGCAAACAGACAAACAGATGAGGGAAAACTCAAAAAATTTAATAAATGATACATCTTAAGGCACTGGGAAAATAAGAACAAATTAAACCCCAAAACACTAAACAGGGAGAAATAATATCAAGGAAGAGACTGGTGAAGTAATACATGGCTTGGATTTTTTTTTAAAAAAATGTTTAATGATGTATATTTGTATGCTTCTGTGTATAGATATGTGCCTGTGAGTTTTGGTGCCCAGGGAGGACAGAGAGAGATTCGGTCTCCCAGGGTTGGACTTACAGGCAGTGAAAGACCTTGGAAGGGAGACCGTCACTCAAGTCGTGGGATAATAGCGGACCCCCAAGAACTCAGGAGAGAGCAAGCTTGATGCAAACCACATGAGGAAAGCAGAGCTCTGGGGACGACTCATATCCCACACAGGAGAAGAGGAGTTGACCCCGAGGGGAAAGGGGTCCCAGTTTTTATAGGCCCTCAGGGGGGAAAGGAGGAGGGAGTAGGGGATTTCCCATTCTAAACAATGTCTATCTTCAAGAAATGGGTATGGGAGGGGTACAAGGAAAGAGTCTGGTGCAGGTGCAGCAACTCCGGATTGGCCCGGCTATGGTTGCTGGGGAGATTTTCCGACTCTTCCCCAGCAACCAATATCACAAACACCTGGCAATGGGCTTCATCAGTGGGCACACACATGGGTTCAAGGAATGGTCAGAACATTGGCAGACACACAAGTTCAAGGAGTGGCCAGAGCATTGTGCACCTCTTGTTTTCTAAATCAGCGAAGCTAGTTCTGCTAACAATGAAATCTATCGTGCCAATTTCAGGGCTTCTGTGACCTTTTACATTCTGGCAGGATCTATTAGCAATTGTGAGCCACTCGGTGCTGGGAACCAAACAGTAGTCCTCTGCAAGAGCAGCAAAGGCTCTCAACTGCTGAGCCCTCTCTCTAGTCCAAAGGGTTGGAGTTTTGGACAAATAAACAAGATTGACAAACCCTTAGCCAAAGTAACCAAAAGAGAGAGGGAAAACTCTAATAAAATTAGAGGTAAAAAGGAGATAGTACAACAAATGCCAATAAAATCCAGGCAATCGGGGCTGGAGAGATGGCTCAACTGTTAAGAGCACTGACTGCTCTTCCAGAGGTTCTGAGTTCAAATAGCAGCAACCACATGGTGGCTCACAACCATCTGTAATGAGATCAGATGCCCTCTTATGATGTGTATAAAAACAGCTACAGTGTACTTACATAAAATAAAATAAATAAATCCTTAAAAAAACATTCAGGCAATCATATGGGTATAATTTAAAAGCCTATATTCTGCTAAACTAGAAAACCTAAAAGAAGTGGGTGACTTTCTAGATGCATAAAACCTATCAAAATTAAACCAAGATGAAATAAATAATACATACAGGTATAGCAGTGAGGTTGAAGCAGTAATAATTAATAATAATAATCTCCCAAATAAAGAAGACTGTCCAGATAGATCCCCTGCAGAATTATATCTAGTTATCAAAGATGTTATTAAGTTATTCAATAAAGCAGAAAGGTAGGGCTGGAGAGATGGCTCAGCGTTTAAGAGCACTGACTGCTCTTCCAGAAGTCCTGAGTTCAATTCCCAGCAACCACATGGTGGCTCACAACCATCTCTAAGGAGATCTGGTGCCCTCCTCCAGTGTGTCAGAAGACAGCAACAGTATACTCATATACAAAAATAAATAATCTTAAAAAAGAAAACATAAAAACAGAAAGGTAAAGAATGACTCCAAACTGTTTTTACAATGTGAATATTGTCCTGATACCAAAACCAGATCAAATACACACACACACACACACACACACACACACACACGAAAATTATAGGCTGATCTCCCTCAAGAACATACATGCAAAAAATCTCCATATATTCTCAAACTGAATTCATGAAAACATCTAAATAGTCAAGTTGTCTTCATTACTGAGATGCAGAATGGCTCAACAAACTGAATCAATACATGTAATAAGTCACATAAGTAGAATCAAAGGCAGAAATCATATGATTACCTCATTAGGTATAGAAAAGGCCTTTGAGAAAACCAAACATCCATTCATGGTAAAAATCATGATGAGACTAGAGATGAAGGTATCATATATGAACAAAATGAAGGTTTGATATGACAAACCTATGGTCAACATAGTGCTAAGTGGATAAAAACTCAAAGCATTCCCATTAGGTCCAGAACAGGACAAGGGTGTTCACGCTCTCCACTTCAATAAATACATTGCTTGAAGCCTTAGCCAGAGCAAGAAGACAATATAAATGAATAAAGGGGGCATTTATAGGAAAAAGAAGTCAAAGTATCCCCATTGAAGAGGATATTATTTGATAAATAAGAAACCTTAAAGTCAGTGCTGGAGAGATGGCACAGTGGTTAAGAGCACTGACTGCTTTTCCAGAGGTCCTGAGTTCAAATCCCAGCAACCACATGGTGGCTCACAACCATCTGTAATGAGATCTGATGCCCTCTTCTGGTGTATTTGAAGACAACTACAGTGTACTTATATACATAAAGTAAATAAATCTTTTAAAAAAAAAAGAAACCTTAAAGTCTGTGTGTGTGCTCGTGTGTGTGTGTGTGTGTGTGTGTGTGTGTGTGTGTGTGTGTGTGTGTATGAACTAATAAACACTTTCACACTTTCAGCCAGATGGCAGGATATAAAAATAACACACAAAATCAGTACTCTTGGGCTGGAGAGATGGCTCAGCAGTTAAGAGCACTGACTGCTCTTCTGAAGGTCCTGAGTTCAAATCCCAGCAACCACATGGTGGCTCACAACCATCTGTAATGAGATCTGGTGCCCTCTTCTGGTGTGTCTGAAGACAGCTACAGTGTACTTACATTTAATAATAAATAAATATTTGGGGGGGGGTTGAGGCAGGGTTTCTCTGTATAGCCCTGGCTGTCATGGAACTCACTTTGTAGACCAGGCTGGCCTCGAACTCAGAAATACGCCTGCCTCTGCCTCCTGAGTGCTGGGATTAAAGGCACGTACCACCACACTATAAATAAATCTTAAAAAAAAAAAAAATCAGTGCTCTCCCCATATACCAGTGACAACCTAAATGGAAAAGAAACCAGTAAAATAATCTGTCCCACTTGCATAGCCACTCCAAAACTAATAAATTTCCTGGGGATAAATCTAACCAAGGAAACAAAAGACCTCTACAACAAGAACCTGAAGAAATCAAAGAGGGCGCTACATGGAAACACCTCTCATGTTCATGGAGGTGAGCATTGTGAAACAATATTGTGAAAATAATCTTCCTACCAAAAACAATTTAAAAATCAATACAACCCCAATCAAAATTCCAAGCCATTTTTCACAGGCATTAAGGAAAAACAAAACAAAACAAAACAAAACAAAAAACTGCTTGTAATGCTCATTTGGGGTTGCCTTCCTGTCACTCACCTCGAGGGACTAATTGAGGGTTGACCTCCACGCACCAGAAAATAAACCTCTTGCTTTTGCATCGGTCTGCATTGTGGTGTCTCACTGGAGGGTGTCTTGAAATAAGTACCACTGACCGAGGGTTGGGGTCTTACAAAACCATGGACATGTGTTTCTTATGGGTTTGCAATCTCTGGATGCTCAGCTACATTTTTTGATACAGCCCAGGCTGACACCACTTATATTGATTGGGCTGGGCCTCCTGTGTTAATTAGAAATTAAGAAAATGCCCCCTCCACAGACCCGCCCACAGGTTAATCTGATGGAGGCAATTTCTAAATGTATTTCCTTCTTCCCTGGTGACTCAAGTTGACACATCTGGTAAGAGTGTTCAATTTCCAGGAAGGAGAGGACCCACAGTTGTCCTCTAACCTTTGCACAGGTGCTATGGTGTGTGTGTGTGTGTGTGTGTGTGTGTGTGTGTGTGTGTGCGTGTGTATAATTAAAATGTACTTTACATTTTTAAAAAAGTGGGGGTCTAGAGCCAGGTGGTGATGGCACATGCCTTTGATCCCAGCACTCAGGAGGCAGGGACAGGAGGATCTCTGCGAGTTCAAGGCCAGCCTGGTCTACAGAGCTAGTACCAGGACAGCAGGGGCTACACAGAGAACCCCTGCCTTGGAAAAACAAACAAACAAACAAACAAAAACCCAGAAGGGAGAGGGCTGGAGAAGTGGTTCCATAGAAGACCACCTGTGATTCTTTCCGATAACCTGGGTTCAGTTTCCAGCAACCATGTCAGCTGAGTCAAAACTGCCTGTTAACTCCAGCTTCAGGCATCCAATACCCGAGTGTGGCCTCTGTGAGTGATGTATATACACCAAGCTACACGCACACATAAATGAGAAAAAATAATTTAAAAAGAGGAAACAAAAAATGGCCATTAAATGCTTAAAATGTGTTCACCATCCCTAACCATCCGGGAAATACAAATTAAACTCCTTTAAGATTGTACTTTGGTGGGAACATGACAGCCAGCCCTAACCTGAAGGCACTGTGTTACTACTGCCTGCTCTGTCCCAGTCAGTTAGTGACATTTCACCTAGAGCTCAGACCTGTAATGGCTAACTCCCCTGTAATGGCTAAGGAAACCTCACGCGGAACCAGGCATCCCTTAAGGGCTCATGACCTTTGCCTGGGAATGTCTGTGAGGTCCTAGAGGCCCTAGGTGAGAATGGTATAATAGTGTTCCTGCTGTGAGGTATTTAACCGCTTCGCTTCGGCTTTTGTAAACCTATTTCAGTGGGATTGGAATGAAATGGTCCTTTTTATTTGTATATAATGGGAAAGAGAAACAACAGAGATGAGTAAGACAATTTTCTTGCCCAGGTGTGGATTCCACATGTAATTCTAAAGTACATCTTTAAATGTCACCCTGATTCACCTTTATAAACTGTCCTTTAGCCTCTTTCTGCAGGGCACATTGTAAGGCTGTCACCCTTCTGCCAATAGCAAGAATAAATGCATTTAATCTACATTTGAATTGAATCTAAGCATTTGAATTGAGTCTAAGTCTTTGGTAGCAGTCTTTGGCTTGGATTTGAACACACACACACACACACACACACACACACACCCCAGCCTCACCCAGTCCAATACAAATGACTTTAAATTCTGGTGTGAATATGGAGGAAGGGAATCCTTACATACATTTAGTGGGAATTTAAGTTGGCAAAGCCACTTTGGAGATCAGTATACAGGGTTCTCAAAAATTACAAGTAGAACCACCAGCTGACTCAGGGATACCATCCCCGGGCATATCCCCAAAGGACTCTCCATGCTACCACAGGGATGCGTACACATCCTTGCTCATTAATGCTCTATTCTCAATAGCTAGGAAATGGAATCAACCTGGATGCTCATTAATAAATGAATGGGTTGGGGAAATATGACACATAGCCACAATGTGATTTTATTCAGCCATAAATGAAGATGAAATTATTAAACTTACAGTAAAACGGATGGATCTGGAAAAAATGTCTATTGAGTGAAGTAACATGGACGCAGAATATCTAATGTGGTATGTTCTCTTTCATGGAGATCATAGCTTTGAATTTTTAGAGATGTATTCATCTGCTTATTTTTAAATTCAAAAATCTGTAGAGGCCTGTAAGCAAGAAAGGTGCCACAGGGCGTAGGGGTGGAGTGGGGTGATCAGAGACCTTAAATGAGAGATAGATGGTAGAAAACACGAATGTAAAAATGGAGGGAGAACTGGGCATGAGAAGATTTAAACATGGGTGTGGGTGTGGGGTGGGGACAAAGATGTGATACAAGGCTAGGGTTAGCCAAAATAAAGCTATACGAAGAGCCTACATGGAAATCCACTTCTTCATAAGCCAATTAAAAACATGATTTTTTAAAAAAGGCTCTGAACATAGGTAGCACCCCTTGGGCGGATGACCCTGATCCCAGAAGCAGGGGTTTGCTCTTGGCTTTTTCCTCTAAACTAGACCATTTCTCCCAGCAGGGAAGGGTTGGATCACAGAGTCAGCAGGTAAACAAAAGGTCACAAAGTCATGTGCCAGGAAGAACAAAAATATAAAAAGCAGTAAGCAAGCTCTGCCAGACTGAAAAGAGATATTTGGACAAAGGAAACTCCAATATCCCAAACCAAAAAAGGCAGTCCAAAAATCTAAAACTGAGATCAACCTGGATGGTAGGAGGATTTCTGGTGGCTAGATAAAAGCCAGCATTATTCCTCTGGAATTTGTGAAACCGATTTTTCATCTACCAAAAGATAGGTCCCCTACCTCTGGCAAAAGGGACACTGGCACCTATCAGCATATCAAAGCACATAATGGCCTCCTGGCACCCTCAAAGTTCCAAGTTCCTGTTACACATTTCAAATCCTGCACCTCCTCCTCTACCCCAAACTCCCCAACTCACAGGCCCAGACACTCATTCCCTTCTAATCCTGCTGTTCTCTCTCTCTCTCTCTCTCTCTCTCTGTCTCTCTCTCTCTCTGTCTCTCTCTCTCTCTGTCTCTCTCTCCTGCTGTTCCTTCTCTTCCTATGCGTTCTCTATTCTCTCTCCCTTGCTAGTCTTCTCTGTCTTGCAGATAGCCCTGGGCATGTTCAGATGTTCAGTCTATTTCTTTGTCTCTCTGCTTTGGACTCTTCCAGATGCCTCCAGCTGTCCCCTCTCTCATACCTACATTAAAACCCTTCCCTTTAATCATACTATAGAGTGGCCATGTTGTCAGCTTATATAATTTACTTAAGCTAATTTGATATCACGTAAACAATATGAACTGTAAGCTTATGTAAATAATGTAGCATACATAGTCATTATATAGATTTTTTTTTTAAGTTGGAGAAAATAACCTTGAAAACCTTGTTTTTAAAAAGACTTAAAAGTCAGGCAGTGCTGGCGCATGCCTTTAATCCCAGCACTCTGGAGGCAGAGGCAGGCGGATTTCTGAGTTCGAGGCCAGTCTGGTCTACAGAGTGAGTTCCAGGACAGCCAGGGCAACACAGAGAAACCCTGTCTCCGGGAAAAAAAAAAAAAAAAGCCAAAAAACAAAAACAAAAAACAAAATACAAAAAAAACTCAATGTTATAAGTCAAGTTAAAATGTATCTGCTGCTAGCTTTACTTCAACTTGATAAAAACTAGAGTCATTTGAGAAGAGGGAACCTCAATTGACAAAATGTCCCTACCAGATTTCCCTGGGGGCAAGCCTATGGTACATTTTCTTGATTGATGATTGGTGTGGGAGGGCCCTGCTTACTATAGGTGGCCCTGCTCCTGGGCTGGTGGCAGTCTTGAGTGCTACAGGAAAGCATACTGAATAAGTCCTGAAGACCAAGCCAGTAAACAGCTGTGTTTGATCTCAGCAATAGAAACCCAAACTAAGACAGTGACTTAGCAATGTAAGAGCTTGGTCTACAAAGTGAGTTCCAGGGACAGTCAGGGCTATACAGAGAAACCCTGTCTCGAAAAACAAAAAACCAAAAAAAACAAAAAAAAAAAAAAAAAAAAAAGAAGAAAGAAAGAAACTAGTGACTACTTAGCACAGCTGTTTCTATTATGTACAGAGTAATTTTCCTAGATTTTTATTTGTATTAGAGCTCCTGTAATCCCCACCATATGAAAGAAATTTAACTGAAATCTTTGAAAAACATCATTTTAGAAATATTACAGTCTCAATTTAAAAACCTCATAGTTAACATTTTTATATTAAGAATATCTATGTAGGGCCAGGCATAGTGGCATATGCCTTTAAACCCCAGTTTGATCTAAAGAGTGAGTTCTAAGACAGCCAGAGTTACACAGAGAGATACTGTCTTATAAAACAAAACAAGAAAACAAAAACAAAACAAAACAAACAAAAGAAAAAAACCAGTTACTTTTTAAAGAGACCAATAGAGGGCTGGAGAGATGGCTCAGCGGTTAAGAGCACTAACTGTTCTCCCAGAGGTCCTGAGTTCAATTCCTGGCAACCACATGGTGGCTCACAACCATTTGTAATGCAGATATGATGCCCTCTTCTGGCATGTCTGAAGAGAGCAATGGTGTACTCACATACATAAAATAAATAAATCTTAAAAAAAAGAAAAGAAAGAAAGGAAGGAAGAAAAGAAACCAATAACAATTAGTTCAAAAATAATTGAGCCCTGAGGCATCCCAACTGACAAAAAGTCATTTTATATCCTATGATTTTTGTTACCCATGACTATAGCACAAGTGAGATGAAATTAATAGCTTCTCTTTAAAAATCATTAAAATCACTGGGTGGTGGTGGCCTTTAATTCCACTACTCAAGAAGCAGAGGCAAGTGGATCTCTCTAAGTTTGAGGCTGGCCTGGTCTACAGAGTGAGTTCTAGGCCAGTCCATCAAGGGCTACACAGAGAGACCCTGTTTTGAAAAACAAGTAAACAAATAAAATGAGTTTGGAGGCAAAGTCTTACTAAGTATTTTCAGCTGCCTTTGAAATCATAAAGATCTACCTGCCTTTACCTCTCAAGTGCTAGCTAGGATTAAAGGCTGTGCCACCATGCCTAGTTCCAATGTCAAATTTTATAACCTAATGAGAATTTTATGACCTTAATGATCTTGTTTTATGTAAATAAACAATATTTTAGGACTTTATGAGACATTTAATAGACCCAAAGATACCAACCATTTTGATAGTTCTGAAGAAGGTAAACGGGCACCTGAGTTTATAAGTCCACACTTGAAGGCCTTTTACTACATCTTCTAAACACTTACATTTACACACACACACACACACACACACACACACACACACACACACACACACGAGAGAGAGAGAGAGAGAGAGAGAGAGATATTTAAGGAATGCCAATACATACAAAAAATTTAAAAAAAATTTCAGCATGGAGAAAGAGATGAATGAAAGAGAAAAATCTAAGTTGTCAGGTTTATGACCCAGTTGTTTTGGGAAATTTAAAATATTTTAAAAAAGACCTGCTCGTACCTGTGCTTCTGCCTCTGCCCCAGCTGCCTGGCCAGCCATGCACTGACAGGCAAGGGCCAACCTGTTTTTATCTCGGGGAGACTCTCCGGCCAGGAGCTTCCAGAACGTCTCCACCCAGCTCGCTGAGTTCCCACCAGCGTGTTGCTACCACACCAACCCTGTGCTTCAAATCCCCCATGACCTTTGTGGTGCACCTCAGGCAAACCCACACTTTGCTTTCTTGCTTAAACTCGCATGAAGGAAAACACAACACAAACTTAGCTCAGAAACGATGGTAACTCAATCTCTGGGTGCAACAATTAAAATCCTAATCTTGTAAGCCTTATTAAATCTAAATCCTCAGGTGGCGAATCTTGACGGATCCACCATCGAAACCCGGGAGACACTAGTAATTACATCTTGTCCTCATGCTATCCCCATCCAAAAGGACCCAACTCTCCTCCTTCTTCTCTTCCTCTGTCCAACCCAGAAATCCCGCCTACTCGCCCAGTGATTGGCTCCTTTATTCATTAGGGGATTGGTTCACAAGAACAGCACCTGGCCCATCCCCGACACATACAAGCAATTACACAGAAACACATATGATCACACATTACACAGTTACACAAGGCAGATGAAGAGCTCCCATCTCTAACTTTGGAGTAAGTGAGGTTAACTCTGATGGTATTGATAACCACCTTTTGCTTAGCTTGTTAATCTGTCTTGCCTCTAGTCCTAAAGCGGTCGTGAGGGGTAGATTCCTCAGACCTCAGCTGTTTAAGACAGTGTTCAGTGCTGGAATGATGGATCAGTGGTTAAGAGCACTTTTTTAGCCGAGAGTGATGGCGCACGCCTTTAATCCCAGCACTTGGGAGGCAGAGGCAGGCAGATTTCTGAGTTCGAGGCCAGCCAGGGCTATACAGAGAAACCCTGTCTCGAAAAACATACAAAAACAAACAAACAAAAAGAGCACTTGTTCTTTCAGAGGTCCTGTGTTCAATTCACATGGCAGCTCTCAACCATCTGTAACTCCAGTTGAGCATGAGGTCCTCTTCTGGCCTTCATGGATACGGCATACACACACACAGTGCACAAACAAACATGCATGCAGACATATGTTGAGAAGGCTAGGCTGATTCCATGACAGGCTTCAGATAGGCAGTTAAGGAGACTAGGCCTAAATCTCTCTTTCTAAGAACCGGGCAATTCCGGGCAAATCCAGAAGCTGCCTCGCCACCTGGACTGAGGCAAGGACAATGGGTCAGCGGCAGTTTCCAGACTTCCTCAGCTACTTCCTCAGTAACAGTCTCCAGACCTCCCCAACAGGTTCCCAGCACCCACTGGGATGGAATCAACAGATTACATAGCCATCACCTATCCTGGAATCCCCTAATGTGCTTTATTTAAATCAGGCCTGCAAGTTCACTTGGTTGTCGCTCTATTCTGGTAATAGGGAGACCTCAGCATGCTGGACTTCTGCAGAATAAAACATACTTTGTTTTTACATACTATTGAGTCTGGGGTGGCATTCTTCAGTGAATGGACCCTTACAATGTGAGCACAAAACACCCATACAAATAAAACTAAAATAAATATTATTTAAACACAGCATTTGATAGTTGCATCTATTAAGCCTAAGATTCTTGTATTATTGAACGTTTGGGATCCTGCATAGTTCTGGGGGCTGGTAAATGTATCACTTACTGCTCTGTGGATGTTCTGTGGCATGTGATCTGTGTACCATGACAAAGGCAACTTATGGAAAAAAAGAGTTCATTTGTGTTTACTGTTCCAGAGGGGTAGATTTCATCCTTCATGACGAAGCAAAGGCAGAGTGGCTAGAGCAGGAAGCTGAGGGGACACCAAACAGAGAGAACATACAGAAAGGAGTAAAGTGTTTTAAACCCCAAAGCCTTCCTTGGTGACATACTTCCTCCAGCAAGGCCAACCTCCTAAACTATTCCAAACAGTGCCACCACCTGGGGACCAGATATCAAACATCTTAGCCCATGGAAGATACTCTCATTTAAATCACTGGAGTAAGTTTCAGAAATAGTCTTTGAGCAGTAAAAAGAAAAACAGGGCAGCAAATATTATGAGAAAAAAAGTGTTGCTTGTCTAAGAAGGTAGAAGGGAAGGGCCAGGTGTAAAATGGAAGCACAGCTGGGGAGGGAGAGCAGGTAGGTACATTTGTGAGCCTCAGTTTACACAGTTTGGGCAATGGATGAACTCACAGATCAACACACTGAACAGTGAGGATAGGATTAGGAGAACTCAGGGGCTTGTTAGGGCAATGGGCAGAAAAAGCTGTGCTAAGGGCAGGAGTCCAGAGACAGAGAGCTGAGTACAGAGAAAGGGCCATCAGAACCAAAGCAATAAGATGAAACCCATAAAGGTCATCAGAACCCTGATGAGTTGTGAGGTTGCTGAGAGAAAAAGGGACTGCAGAGGGTTGGGGGGTAGGGAGAGACACCGCTGTAGGTGGACATGGCTTGAGTAGCTTTGGGGTGTGGTAGAAAATATTTAATCTCAGTCTGGGGCTGCTACCCCACCTTTGACAACCATTCGGTTCCCAGATAAAAGATACAAATGACCTTTCTACTTATAATAAGCCATTATTAGCACTAAGGTTGGCAGATATCTATCCTCTATGCTATTGAAATCTATTTCCTATTGATAACTGTCAGTTATGGTCTACTGTTTTGTTTGGGCTTTTCTTTTTTTTTTTTTTTTTTTTTTTTTTAAAGATTTATTTATTATATGTAAGTACACTGTAGCTGTCTTCAGACACTCCAGAAGAGGGAGTCAGATCTTGTTACAGATGGTTGTGAGCCACCATGTGGTTGCTGGGATTTGAACTCCAGACCTTCGGAAGAGCAGTCGGGTGCTCTTACCCACTGAGCCATCTCACCAGCCCTGTTTGGGCTTTTCTTAACTCCAATTGACCAGCCTTTCTTGACTCCTGACCCACGGTGTCTTTCTCCCTCTCCACCTTCTTCTCTCTCTCCTTGTGGTTTCCTCTAAGTCCAGGCCCCAGAACAACAAGTTTTATCTATCTCGATTCTGCTATAGGCTGAAGGCATCTCTATTCACCAGTCAGAAATAATTTGGGAGCTAGGTCACTTGTGTCTACATGCAGACTTGTTTCTGGGGCAACCGGGTCTTGGGGGCCTGCACTTAGCATTACGATACATAGCAACAGACTAAGCCTCAACAGGTGGAGGAGGGGGCGTAAAACAAAGTGTTCATGAGAGAACAGTTGCCCCAGGAAGTTTCAATTCTTTCCTTTCAGAGGTGCCTGTGAGAAGAGTATCAGAGCATAAAGACAGCCTTTAATAGAGTTGTTAAGATTTTATTAACTTTAGTCCCATTGAATGGCTTCTCAGTTAAGGTCATAAAAATGTTAACGTATATACAGAAGAAGATAGTAGGCTGGGTATTAAAAGGCTAAGAGAGCCCAAGGTAATTTTAGCTTTCAATCTGTAACATTTTAACTCTCTAAATTTACTGTTGAAGTTCATTAGATGAAGTGTTAACAAATGCCACCAGGAAGTATTGCATTTAGTTTATGGGTGATTGGCACCACTGGGGTCATCAACAATAAATATCTGATGAAAGCTAGCAAGAAGGGAGCCAAGAAGAAATGGGTTGATCCACTTGCTAAGAAAGATTGGTTATGCAGGGTGGTGGTGCAGGCCTTTAATCCCAGCACTTGGGAGGCAGAGGCAGGGCATCTCTATGAGTTTGAGGCCAGCTTGGTCTACAGAGAGTTCCAGGACAGCTGGCACTTCAAAGAGAAACCCTGTCATGAAAAATCTAAAAGGAGGAGGAGGAGGAGATGGAAAGGAAGAGGAGGAGGAGAAAACAAAAATTAAGTCAGGCTAATTATTGAGCATGTTCCAGTCAAAACTGGACTGATTAGCTTCTGTGTTATGGATTCCCCCCGGGGGTAAGGGTGCTCATTATTATTTTTTTAAGATTTATTTTATGAATATATGAGTACACTGTCACTGTCTTCAGACACACCAGAAGAGGGCATTAGATCCAATTACAGATGGTTGTGAGCCACCATGTAGTTGCTGGGAATTGGACTCATGACCTTTGGAAGAGAAGCCAGTGCTCTTAACTGCTGAGCCATCTCTCCAGCCTCATGTTATGGGTCTTATAAAGACAAAATGTGTTCCAACGCCCAAAAATGATAGGCCATGAGTGAAGTTTAAGTCCACTGGAAGAAGGTAATGGAAATCATGACCTGACAACTACAGAGAAGACCTCGAGAGAGGCTAATAAATGGATTCTGGACAGCATAGTGGAAGACATAGAAAAGACTTGCCAATCTATTTATCTTCATGATGTACAGAATGTAGAGGGGTTTGAATGAGATGTCTCCCCCACCACCACCACCATACTCTTAGAGATTTGACTATCTGGTCCTTGACTGGCAGTCCTATTTGGGTAGATTTAGGAGGTGTGGCCTTGCTATAGGAAATACCTCACTCAAGTACCAGGACAGGCTTTGAGGTTTCAAGGCCTCTTGCCACCCCAGTTTTCTCTCTCAGCTTCCTGTTTGTGGTTGGAGATGTAAGCCCTCAGCCCTCAGCTACTTCAGCTGCCATGCCTGCCTCCTATACTTCCTGGTCACGTGGTGATGGATTTATTCATCTGGGACCGTAAGCCTAAAACAAACCTTTCTTTTTATAAGTTGCTTTGGCCGTGGAGTTTAATCACAGGACTAGAAAAGTAAGCTATCTGGCATGTCTTTGTTAGAAAAGAGAGAGCACTGGAAGGCCTTCTGGAGAAGCTTCACTGTCCAGGGCCTTGTTCTAGAAGAGCTGCTGCTGGGGAGATGCACGCTCAGGTTGAAACAATGACCATCAACCACCAGTCCAAGGATTGGTGTAAAATCCAGACAAACAATACTTGCAGAAATTACACTACAGGCTTTAACTATCTCTAGTAAAAGAACAAAGCAAAATCTCTGTTTTTAAAAGACAGTTTTATATACACTAATAAGATTTTATCAACATCACTCAGAAATCAATACTTACAAAATCTACAAAATCTTGTAAATAAAGAGTCAGGACTCAATTTTATCTGGATGTAACAGAATCTTGACCTTAAGATTCATAACTATATATATATATATATATGTATATGTATATATATGCAACATATATTATATATATCATAAGAACTATAGTATAACCATCCTTTATAAGTTTCTTAAAAATATTTATTTATTTATTTGTTTGTTTGTTTATTTTTTGGTTTTTTCGAGACAGGGTTTCTCTGTACAGCCCTGGCTGTCCTGGAACTCACTCTGTAGACCAGGCTGGCCTCAAACTCAGAAATCTGCCTGCCTCTGCCTCCCGAGTCCTGGGATTAAAGGCATGCGCCACCACGCCTGGCTTATTTATTTATTATATGTAAGTACACTGTAGCTGTCTTCAGACACACCAGAAGAGGGCATGAGATCTCATTACAGATGGTTGTGAGCTACCATGTGGTTGCTGGGATTTGAACTCAGGACCTTTGGAAGAGCAGTCAGTGCTCTTAACCGCTGAGCTATCTCGCCAGCCCATATAAGTTTTTATAGAGATACTTTAATGTAAACCATTTTCTCAGCTGGACATGATCACATTTAACCATTGAGGGGCAGAGGAATGTGTGAAACTTTATATCTGGGCAGACAGAGTGAGATATGGAAATAACTTCCTCTGTAGAGGTGTGTGTGTGTGTGTATGTGTGGTGTGGTGTGAATTTGGTCAGTTTAACTCAGTTTTCTCTGAAACACCTTTTTATGGCAACTAAAAGCGGTGTTGCAGGAGGGTCTGGGGAGCAAGAGTGGGGGCAGAAAGAAACAGTGTGACAAAAGACATTTTGGTAAGCTAGAGCAGCAGTTTGGAATTCTGTGGATTGAATAGAGATGAGCTTTGTAGTATATGATATATATGGCCAGGTGGTGCTGGTACATACCTTTAATCTCAGCACGCTGGAGGCAGAGGCAGGAGGATTTTGGAGTTCAAGGCCTAGTCTACAGAACGAGTTCCAGACAGCCAGAGCTACTTAGAGAAAGTCTGTTTCTTATATTTTTTGGTTGTGAGCATAGCCTTTAATGTCCAGATAAATCCAGTCTCACGGCCCCTCCCCCCACCCCCCAAAAAGTAATGGTGTTGAGCTCAGCACTAAGAGCAGTAAAGACAGCCAAGGTGGGAGTAGCCTTTCTGTTTTCCAGGGGCTGAGAATTTAGTACTTGCTTTGATCTAAAAGTTAAACTCCAGGTACAGTGGTTTCTCCTGGAGATCCTTGGAGGCAGGTCTGGACCAGGTGCCCAAGCAAGGGGATGGCCTCTTGACTGCTTTTTTTTTTTTTTTTTTTTTTTTTTTTTTTAAGAAAAAGCCTGGGGAGCAGGAAAGAGCAGCAGGATGTGGCAAGAACGCTCAGAGGGAGCAAAGCAGCAGCCAGAAGCCTCAGGATCTACAGGAGCAGAGGGTTTGCTTAGCAGGTTTGCTGAGAAGGAAAGCCTGAAGCTCTGGCAGCTGTCCTCGCCAGCAGGCAGACAGAGACAGCGCCCCCGCCCCGCCCCCGCTCCCGCCCCCACTCGGGTCCCCAGCCCCACCCCCGGAGAGGCTGATCTTTAGTTGCGGAAAGGCAGCATACACTTATGAGAGAAAGCAGCGTTTGTGTGTGTGAGACATGTGTGGTGACAAGTGTGTGTGTGTGCGTGTGCGTGTGCGTGTGCGTGTGCGTGTGTGTGTGTGTGAGAGAGAGAGAGAGAGAGAGAGAGAGAGAGAGAGAGAGAGATGACCACAGCAAATCAGGAGTGGGATTAGATCTAGGAAACAATTGGGGAGTGTTTTTATGAAGAACTGGAGCCTGAAATGAAAAGTGATGTAACCGAAGCAGTAAGAGAAAGGGTCGAATGCAAGAGCCTCAGGTTCCGTTCCACTGCCTTAATGTAAGGTCCTTTGGAATCTAGAAGTCAGGGGCTGGTGAGATGGCTCAGCAGGTAAGAGCACTGACTGCTCTTTCAAAGGTCCTGAGTTCAAGTCCCAGCAACCACATGGTGGCTCACAACCATCCGCAATGAGATCTGATGCCCTCTTCTGGTGTGTCTGAAGACAGCTACAGTGTACTTACATATAACAATAAATAAATCTTTAAAAAAAAAAAAAAGGAATCTAGAAGTCAACTGTGTCACACTCTGGCCAATGGTAACCATCATGGAGGGGTACTGAGGCCAGACCATGCGTGAAAGGACTGGTATAGGCACAGCGTGCCCCAAAACCAAGTTCTTAGCATAACCCAGAGAGACAGAGGGCCGGAATAATAAGAGACAGAGTTAGAAGAAGAAGGAGGTTGAGGGAAAAGGGGAAGGGAACAAAGGAAAGGGGAGGGATATCTGTCCTAGGGGAATAAGAGACTACCTCTGAATAGAGAGGAGACAGACATGGCCCACAGGCAAATGGTAGTTTATAAGGGTGAAAGGGGAAACCTTATGTTGGAATGAGCTGTTGAATTTTAATTGGGCATGTTAATTAGCTCAGGCTGGCTAGAGCCTCTTCAATGAGACTTAGGTTTCTGTTGCTGTGATAAAACATGCCCAAAAGCAGCTTGATGTGGGAAAGATTTATTTTATCTTCCATGGTAACATTCCATCACTGGGGGAAGTCAGAGCAGAAACACAAGCAGGGCATTTCCTGGAGGCAGGGACTGAAGCAGAGACCTTGGAGGAAGACTGTTAACTGGTTTCATAAAACCATAACGAGGCACACTGTTGTCAAGGAGTCACACTGTCTGCAAGCATAGCCGAGTGTCAATAGTGGCAGGGGTTGGCTCTCTCCCATGGGATGGGTCTCGAGTTAGGCAGTCACTGGTTGGCCGTCCCCTCAATCTCTGCTCCATCTTTATCCCTGTGTATCTTGTAGGCAGAACACATTTTGGGTTGAAGGTTTTGTGGGTGGGTTGATGCCCCTCTCTCTTCACAGGAAGTCCTGTCTGGTTACAGTAGGTGACCAGTTCTGAAAAGGAAAAGTTTCACTAATCTTAAAAAGATTCAGGACTGGAAAGATGGCTCAGAGTTAAGACATGGATACAGTTCTCAGAAAACCTCCCCCTCCCCTGTCTCTCCCCTGCCCCTTCCCCCCACCACCCCAGCAGCTCACAGCTCTTTGTAACTCCAGTTCCAGGGACCCCAACCACCTCCTCTGCCTCCTAGGGAACCAGGTACATATGTGACACACACACACATATGTAGACAAAACACTCATACAGGTACATGTGTGATGCACACACACATATGTAGACAAAACACTCTTACAGGTACATGTGTGACGCACACACACATATGTAGACAAAACACTCATACAGGTACATGTGTGATGCACACACACATATGTAGATAAAACACTCATACAGAAGTAAATATTTTTTTACTGTTAAAAACAAAAGGAATGTTCACACTGGATTTAAAACTTAGTAGAAAACCATGATAAGCAAGATAGCATAGCAGTGAGACAAAGAGAGGTGAAGAGTCGGTGAAATAGAGTATGTGAATAATGTAGAATAATAGAATAATGTATGTGAACAGCTGTTCACACGTAGAGTCAGGTGATGTTTGACAAATAACTCAAGACCATTCATAGGCAAAGAATAGATCACTCAATGAATTCTGACAGGACAACTACATAAAGCCATGCAAAGAAAGAAAAATTTGACACCTCCCTCCACCCCCACCCCGTCCCCAAGAACTGGAGAGATGGGTCATCAGTTAGGGGCAGGAGTTGCTCTTGCGAGGACCTGAGTTCAGGTGCTAGCACCCACATGGTGGCTTACAACCATCCATAACTTCCTTCCGATCCAGGGTATCAGCTTCCTTCTAAGTAACCCCCGATTAGGCAATACTGTCTAGATATGATTTACAGCTCTCCTGACAGGGGCTGGGGAGAGAAGCAGAGCCCCAGACTCCTTGGCCAGGTTCACTCACTGGGAGCCAGAGTATGTGCTACAGGGGTAGCTGGTGTCTGCTTCCCCACGTGACTCACAGCAGCCCTCCTTCAGGAGACAACAGAGGAAGCCCTGCCTTCTTTGCCATCGCAGCCTGGAGTGGTGCCCCGGCCCAGGTGAGCTGGAGGGAAGCAGGAACGGACCCGAGCTTGGCCATAGGCTTTTGTTCTTAATGGGTTTTTATAGACTTGTTGAATAAATAAATGCTTCTTTGCCTGCTGCGGGATCTTAGCGCCAGTCCCAGCTATCTTAAACAGTGTCTCTTGTCATTTTGTCTGGCTTTTTTTTTTTTTTTTTTTTTTTTTTTTTTTTTTTTTTTGGTTTTTCGTGACAGGGTTTCTCTGAATAGCTCTGGCTGTCCTGGAACTCACTTTGTAGACCAGGCTGGCCTCGAACTCAGAAATCAGCCTGCCTCTGCCTCCCAAGTTAAAGGCATGCGTGCCACCACCACCCGGCTTGTCTGTTTCTTTGTTTTCACTGTTAAGTTTGTCTCTTTGGGAGCACATCTATGGAGCACTTTGTGGTCACCAACCCTAAACAAAATTCTCTAAACTGTTTTTTGTTTTGCTTGGGGGTTTTATTTTCTTTATTTACTTTTTTGTTGTTGTGCTGTTTGTTTTTGAAGTAGGGTCTTGCCTATACTCCAAGCTGGTCAGGAACTCTCAATCTTTCTACCTTAGCCTCCCAAGTACTGTGATTACAGGTGTACATTTCCATGCCTGGCTCTGAACTGGTATTTTTGTCTTGTAAATATACTGGGATTTTGTTCCAGAACTCAAGCATGTTCAACAAAATGTTATCCTACATAGACCCGTGTTCCTATTATTTACATGTTGTTTTATGGAAACAAATGTAATGCCTTAAACACCAATTATTTAGTTAGATTTCAGTTTTGTGGCTCAGGAAAGACTTAGCTGTGTGGGGATCACTTAGTATTTATCAAGAAGGTGGGGTAGACTGGCAGTTCCAGGCAGACTGCATTTCCATGCCTGGTGGCTTGGCAGGGATGGTGGAGCACAGGACAGCTGAGCCCATCTCTCTCTTTAGTACTTAGAGCCTGTTCACATGTCTTCAGTAAGATGGTCCAAGTTTTTCCATGGTGGCTCAGAGCTTCAGTAGTGACTGTTCCTGGAGACTAAGAAGGAATGAGAACCTCTTCTGAAGTCTCAAAAAACTTCCGATTGGCCTGAAATCTAGATGGGATGTCCCTGCCTAGGAAAGGAATAAGGTTTAGAAGGATGTAAATTGAGCTGACTGAGGCTTGACATCAAAGCCAGGAAAAAGAGGATCTGACCAGCCACGAGGTCAAGCTGGAGGAGGGCTTAGAGCTGAATAAACCCCTCTCGTGCTATGAGGAATGTAATTTTGTTCCTTCCCTATCACATCCAGGATTACCTGAGGTTCACATCTGTAGAGACTTAGACTATGGGAGCCTCAGAACTCTGTCAGTCGTCAAAAAGGTGTAAGGCCCCTTTCTCATTAGGATCCTCGCAGCCCAGGACAAAGTCAGGGTCACCAATAAGGCCCTTGGATGGAGGTTGGCTCTCCCTCACGAAGAAGGAAATTGTTGCTTCCAGCATCCCCCACTTTGCACGTTAGGTTCTTGGGGAGGCTTGTAACCCGGCATCTTTTGGTCATTCTAGTCTAAAATAAACTGGTCAGCATATTTCAGACTAGATAGAATCCTCACACCAAGGCTTATTTAAGTCTCGAAGACTAAACCAGATGGCCGCTAGATGGCACTTTCGCACTTGCGGAGATGAGAGGCGCAGCTGCTATAGCTGTGGCCTTAAGTTGGGTTTGTCTTTTGGCTCTCTCCTCATTCAGCTGTTCTGACGATTGATGATGATGATTCGTCAACTAGCAAAGACCTCGAAGACTGTGTCTCATAAAGTAGGGAAAGGGTTCTGGAGTCGCTGGACTCGTTTTTTGAAGCTTTCGTCTTGTAGAGTATGTAAGACATCTTACTCTGCCCCAACGTCTGGTTTTTTTGTTTTGTTTTTCGAGACAGGGTTTCTCTGTGTAGCCCTGGTTATCCCGGAACTCACTTTGTAGATCAGGCTGGCCTCGAACTCAGAAATCCGCCTGCATCTGCCTCCCAAGTGCTGGGATTAAAGGCGTGTGCCACCATTGCCCGGCTCTGCCCGGGCTTCAGAAGACGCTTGAATTGTAAGATGTAGTCTCAGAGTGGCTTGACTTTCTATAATCTCGGAGTCAAGGTTAGTATGGGTGCACATGGTTTCAGCTTGGGTAGGCTCAAAGAAAGCAGGGTTTTGTTTTTGTTTTTGTTTTTTTGGAAGCTCCTTGTGTTGTCTCCTGTAGGTTTGATAATGGCCTTTTCCATGGGTGGGGCATGGCCTAGGGAGGGAAGAGTCAGGAATAATTATTCTGGGGAGTTTGGGTGAGGTCTGTCCCTTCAGAGAACAAAACGGTCACCAGGTTGTTAATAATCCCACTCTCAGCCTTCTGGATGGGATGCAGGTTTTGGTTTTATCTCCTCTGTTGAGGGGGAACCCTGTGTGATTAATATTCCTGGCTCTCTTAGTGCTGCTCTGTGAGTACCGGGTCCTTATGCCCTCTATACCGAGAGATCACATCTTCAACTACACACGGACGGACGGCAGAGAGTAAATAGGTGGGGTGAGCCTCGCAAGGTGACACTTTCACAAAGAGCCCCATCCGGGTCTATGATGGACATTTCCAGTCAAGCAGCCTCAGCAGGATATAGAGAACCTGTCCTAAATTATGACAAATGAGGTTTAATTGTAGCATACAGTTGTAATCCAGTGTACCCTAGGGCAGCCAGGGTTACCAACCTGGGAGCAGAAAAGAAGGCCAAATTTTGTTAATAAAAAAATATATAAGAGGGGCTGGAGAGATGGCTCAGTGGTTAAGAGCAATGACTGCTTTTCCAGAGGTCCTGAGTTCAGTTCCCAGCAATCACATGGTAGCTCACAACCATCTGTGATGGCATCCAATGCCCTCTTCTGGTGTATCTGAAGACAGCTACAGTGTACTCGTACACATAAAATAAATAAATAAATCTTTAAAAAAATAATACTTTTTTAAAAACCAGAAAAATAAGAATTCCTTTGTTGCTTCTCATTTTCAGAGTCTGAGGAGCAAACCTAGGCTGATTTTTGATAATACATCCCAGAAGTGATTCTGAGTGTGTCCCATAACACGAATCATATCAAATTGCCCTTTAATTCCAGCACTTAGGAGACAGAGGCAGGCAGACTTCTGTGAGTTCAAACCCAGCCTGCCTGTATGGTCAACAGAATCAGTTCCCAGCCAGCCAGTGCTACATAGTGAGACATGTTGTCTCAAAAGAAAAAGAGGGAAGAAGGAAGGAAGGTTCATTTGGTGAAAATTCCACCTAAGGCAGCTATTTCTTGAATCAAATTTGTGCTCAAATTTCATTTCTCCCGAGAAGCTGTTCCACTTGGTATTATTAGCCAATTACATAAGACAGGCTCTGGACACTGATCCCCTGAAAGAACAGCCAGTGCTCTGAACCACTGAGCCATCTCTCTAACCCACTATCTTTTAAAAACATATTTATTTCTCTTTATGCATATGAGGTTCTGCCTGCATATGTGTGCTTGTGCACCGTAGGTGTATGCCTGGCACCCAAGGAGATCAGAAGAAGGCATGTGATCCCTCGGAGTTGCACTTGACTTTTAGCTGCATGTGGTTGCTGGGGACTGAACTCTGGTCCTCTGGAAGAGCAGTCAGTATCCTTGACCACGTCATTTCTCCAGCCCCTGGAATGAAAAAAAAAATATATGTATGTATATATGTGTGTGTGTGTGTGTGTGTGTGTGTGTGTGTGTGTGTGTGTGTGTATGTGTGTGTGTGTATGAATGAAGGATATGGCTCAATGGTTAAGAGCACACACTGCTCCTGCAGGGACCTGGGTTTGACCCCTTTTCGGACTCCACAGGTACCCATACTCACCTGTACGCATGATCACACACACACACACACACACACACACACACACACACACACGTTGTTAATATTCCTGTCCAGTGAGAGGTATAAGCATCTTCCCCTTCTCCAAAGTCCCAACGACAAACCAAGTACAATTCCACCAGAGCTCACCCTGGAGAACGGCTTAGTCCTTTGGACTTACAGAGTATAGCTAAGAAGTTGCCATCAGAAACATGCTTGGCCAAAAAGAAAGAGACCACTGCTCCAGTTAGTGTCTGGACAGAGCAAACCTTTGCTTCTGGTCCAAAGGTTGCTGTACTCACAAACAAAGGGCAAGCACATGGGACAGCAAGTGTGCTTGGTTTTTACTTTAATGTCTGCGGTGACTGCCATTTCCCCATTGGCTAGAGTCTGACCTCACAGTCTTTTGTGATTGGCTAGTTTTAAAAGAACTAGTCAGAGAATATGAAGGATGATGGGGAAGAGCCAGCCAGCCACTTAAGTTCCAAGAATGCTGTAGGACCTTTTTCTTTTAAATAAAAGTGTTATCAGGTATAGAAGTTTTTTTTTTAATGAATAAATGTTTTTTAAAATGGGGGGGGTGTAAAAGATTTTGAATCTTGGTCATAAACCAACGTTTTATAGTATTTAACAGAAAAGAGTAGTGTTTACAGTTTCTTACACTAGTTGCAGTAGTCTGGGTGGTTATACCACAAAAGGCCACACTAGAAAGTCTGTACCCAGCATAAACGACCCACCCACAGCCAGAGAAATGCATGATTCTTCCCTAGTACTTCCCAGCCTGTACGCATTATCTCCTTGAGGCCATGCAGAATTAGGGCAGAATGCACATAACTGTTAGGAGCGTGTGGTTACTCAACTAAGAGTCACATGATCCTCTTCAGCCTTCCTTCTATGAAGGAAAGTCAACAGCCAATAAGCCCAGTTATAATGATCTTCTGCAAGCAGAACCAACTGATCTGATGATGGTGACAGCTTAGCTTAGAGATAGTCCTGCACAAAACACAGACACACAGAGACACACACACACAGACTCACACATACACCACATGCATACATACATATTTATATACACACAACACACATGCATACACACGTACGCATACACACATGCTTACATACACACATGTACACACACATACACACAAATGCACACATGTACATGCACCCATGCATCCACATATATACATACATACACAAACACATGCACACATGCATACAGACACACATGCATGTGCACATGCAATTAGAAGTAAAAATTAAGCTAGAGAGATGGCTCAGCAGGTAAGAGCACGTGCTGCTCTTACAGAGAACCTGTCTTTAATTACCAGTGCCAATATGACAACTCCCAAATATCTGTAGCTCCGTTTCCAGGGTATCCAATGCTCTCTTCTGGCCTTCATGGGCATCAGGCCCATAGGGTACACAGACATAGATGCAGGCAAACCATTCATAAACATAAATTTTTAAATATTTAAGATAACTTTGTAAATTTTTAGATTGTATTAACCTGTGCTTGAGTGTATGTAAGTGCACCACACGCCTGCAAGCGCCCAAGGAGACCAGATGAGGGTGACGAATGCCACAGAGCTAGAGTTGCAGGCACTTGTGAGCCACCTGCAGTGTCTGGGAATTGAACCTGGGTTCTCTGCAAGAGTATTACGTGCTGTTAACTGTGGGGCCATTGCTCCAGCTCCATAAAAATAAATCTAAAACAAACAAACAAAAAACCCACCTGGATAATCAGTCTCTAAAATCCACATTATTCTAGAGGATTAGACTAAGGCACAGTGTAGTGCTGTGGAGTGACTCTCACGTCTCCATTTCAGTAGCCTCGACTCAGGCTCTAATGTATGCTAAGCTGTTGGGAAACATGTTGCAAGTGTGGTTTTAAAGGTCTTCTTGAATATGAAATGTAGGGATAACGAACCAACCCTCCTCCCCCAAATTGGCTGGCCCTGGGAAGTGTTTCCGGTTGGAAACAGCCAGTACATCATCACTTGCAAACACTGAGGCTGGGCAGTAGATGGCAACAGGACCTTGTAGTGTAGTTACTCAGAGTCGCCTCTTAGAGAAAGCCATCAGGTCACTGACTCTGGTGTTCACAGCCCAACTAACGCCAGCTCTCCACTTTCAGAACGCAGCAGCCCTGGGTACTTATTTCAGCATCTTGTGTATTTTGGCCTGCCTGCCCTTAAAGGATCTGAGAAAGCTCTGGTTCTTATCTTGTCTCACCTGCCTGCCTTCAGCATGCCTAGACACACAACCGAACATGCAGGTCAAAGAAAACAGAAAAGAGGAATGGAAGGAAGGAGAGAGGAAGTCGTGGAGAGCCTGAAATTTCTGCCATAGAAAGTAGTGTTTGGCCTGTCCCTCCTCCTGGCTAAATGACCCTAGGTAAGTACTTAGATTGGCTTCCTCCAACATATTTGGACTTAGCAGAGGTATGACATAAGTTGAACTTAACAAAGATATTTAGTTACAAATGACTGAAGCCTTGTGTAAACAAACTTATACCTAATAAAAAGATGGGGAAGTTATTTGATCAACACAACAATCTTTATGTTAGACAGGGCCTCTAGCCTAGGCTGGCCTCCACACTGCCCTCTTGTGTCAGTTTCTGAAGTACTGGGATCACTGACATGGGCAACCACACCCAGTCAGATTAACAGCTTTACAAGGTACCTGAATTCAAACCCAACAAACCCAACTGTTTCCACGCGCATTTTAGGCCTCCCTTAGCCCAGGCGTTGCCTCTGTTCATTCCTTCCCTTTCTCCCAGTCTCCCAAGGAGGAAATGTCTCTCCTTGTAGTTCTGACCAAAATCCCAGGCTTGCCCAGGGTCCAAACTCATCACTAAGTTAACTTCATGGGAGGAAGGAGGCTTGAGGAAAACCATCACACTCAATTTAGTTATACCAAGTGCCCGTTGTTAAAGGGGGGGGGGGGGAGGAGGGAATCACATGGCAGTGAAATCAATCAGCAGAAGCCAGGATGGCGGGGCAGCTAGCTCTCTTTCAACTCTTTCATCTCTTCATCCAGTACACCCTAGTATGTGTTCCTGGAAGCCCTTCCCCTTACACTCTCCACAACACAAAAGGTTTTACTTATCCAGTCTTTGGGTCCTTTCACTACATAGCCTTCTAGCATATGTGCCATTAAAGTATTCATAAGCTCTAAGATGTATAGTATCATATGTAGTTGTTGATCTAGTTTGTGTCTTCCCACTACAGACTTTGTAGTATAGTGATCACAGGTTCCCTACTATTAAGGTCATAGTTCACCATGTCCATATAGGCCTCCAAGATAGCTGCAAAATGGAGGAGTCCCCTTCTCAGCAGGGCTTCCTCGTCTCTGTCCGATCTGATCAGAAGAGCACAACTCCCACATCCTCCACTTGAGGAAAGTCATGTAGTCTTTGGCCAAATTGCAGGTTAAACTTCCTCTCTCTCCTGACAAGAACCTGCCTGGCAAGTTCCTGGAATTCCTTTTCATATAAATGAAGCATTGGCAGCACCTCTGCTCTAGTCAACAATGTTCACCCACCCTGGACATCTCTACCCACTCCCCAAGACCTAGATAGCTCTTCTCCACCCCAAATAAAGTTGAGCTATCTCCCTGAAGCTGATCCTGGAAGTCATTCCATCATACTTGTGGCTGTCTGAACCCTGCCCCACACCTCTGCTCCCCTCCCCCTCCCGGGCTAGTGGCCAATGACATCTGAGGAAGAAGAGGCCCACACACAGGGACAAGGATTAAACATTTCCAGAACCTAGTATAGCAACTGGCATGTAATATGTACTAACTAAATATCTTTAACTCATTTGATAATTATCTATTAGACACCATGGTATCTAATATTAATATTGTCAACTTGACAGCATCTAGAATTACCTACCCAGGAGACAAAACTTTAGGCATAACTGTAAGGGAGTTTTTAGATTGAGTTAATAGAGGTAACTCAGCCTAAATATTGATTGCATCATTCCATGGGCTAGGTGGCACAAGCCTTTAATCAGTGGGACTCAGAGGCAAGTGGATCTCTGAGAGTTCCAGGTCAGCTAAAACTACACAATGAGGCTCTGTCTAAAAACAAAACAAGAACAAAAACAACCAAAAAAAACCCTTATTTTTTTATTTCTTAGTAATTGTGCACAGATTTGCATATAAAAGAACCAGCAATGATTAGCCTCATTAAACAAAGCAATAACAGCAAAAAACTATGTAGAAGCTCATTAAACTAATTTAGTTTCTACTTGTAAAAGGAATCTTTCAAATCTTTAGTAGAATAAATCTATATCACTGACAGTCAAAAATATTAATTTCTTCCAGGTTCAGGAACAGTGTTAGTTATTAGAAATAGATTATGTACAATTGTTTCTCACATAGACAAGGACAAAATACTTATTTTGTCTGGGCAAACAGATATACACAAGGGTTTCAAATAGCAAGGTTGTCCAGATGCCAGATTTTTTTCAGATGTCCTTTTAAATGTGTAAGCTACTGAAAGGTCAGCATTATACTACTTATAATGAAACCTTTTAGGACTGGAGAGATTGCTCAGCACTTAAAAGCAATGGCTTCTCTACCAGAGGGCCCAGGTTCAATTGCCAGCATCCACACAGAGATCTGCAGTCTTCTGTAACTCCAGTTTCAGAGATCCAACAAGGACACTGCAAACATGTGGTGCACAGACATACATGCAGACAAAACAGCCATACACAGAAAAATGTTTTACAGGTTATGAGTGATGATGATGATACTGGTGATGAAAACTTGTCACAGAGGGATTCCCCAAAGCTCACAATTATCCATTTTAAACAGGTGCCAGTTGGTTTCTGGAATCCGTAGCTAAAGAAAGAAAATAGCAGTTTCTCAATGCATCATGAAAAGGTTCCATCATTTGTATTTAAGAGAGCAGAGTTTGGGTACAGCTGTGTGAGTTTGGGTACAGCTGTGTGGACGATCAGCTCCTCTTGTTACCCCTTGGTGGTGGTTTGAGTGAGACATCTCCCATAACTTTGACCATTTAAATACTTTGTCACTCCCCTACCCCACCCCAGCCTCCATTGGTGATGCTCTTTGGGGAGGCTCAGGAGGTGTGACCTTGGAGGAAGTAGGTCACAGAAGGTAGGATTGAAGAATTTAAAGACAAGAAGGAGGAGGAGGAGAAGAAGAAAAGAAAAAGAAGGAGGAGAAAAGAAAGGAAAGAAAGAAATGCTATCTTTTGCTTTCTCTGTTTCTTGCTTGTGCTTCAAGATATGAGACCCCCCTCCTCGTATGTCTGTCACCATGCTTTCCACCTCTGCCACGATGAATTCTTCTCCCTCTGGACTGTAAGCCAAATAACCCTTCTTTCTTTTTCTTTAAGTTGTCTTGGACATGGTGTTTTATCACACCAACAGAAAAGTAATTAACACACCCTGTGCAAATCACTTTATGCACAACACAGTCTCTAGGAGTTGTCTGTTTTTCTCCTCTTGTCCCATGGGGCTGCCTTGCATGTCCCCTTTCTCAGGGGGTTAACCAAGCTACTCAGCCTGGTGGCAAGCAGGACTGTGATCTGGCCTGATGTGCCCACTGCTCATATTTCTAGGCACAGAGCCATAAGACATTGATGCACTAAACTTAAAATAGTTGTTTACTTAAAAGACTTCAGCACAAACTAATATGCAAATGAGCCTTGGCTTATTTAAGACAGTTTCCAAGGATGCCAGAAGTCAGAAGTAGAAACACAATAGTTTTAAAACAAAACTTAAAATCTTGTCCTTTTTTAGTCAAGTACAGGATGTTATAGAGAGAATCACATCCCTGAGAATGTCTTGCTTCTCACATGAAAGCGCCAGCCGTGCAGATACAGAGCTGCAGAGCTCCATGTCACAGGGCAACAGCAGGATATCCAAGAGAAGTCCCCATGAGGATTCAGTATACTTGATGTAGCAGAAGCCAGAGACCTTGAAAGACCAACAACTCATTGCAATGAACATTTGCAAGTAAAGATGTGTGGACAGAAGGGTGTGTTGTGTGACACACCACAGCTTCCAGGACAAGATCTTTAAAAAAACAAAAACAAAACAAAACTATTCGTGGTGGGGGGAGTTTGCAAGGGTGGAGGGCGGGTACAAAGGGATGGGGGGATGGGTGGGATTCGGGTGCATGATGTGAAACTCACAAAGAATCAATAAAAAGTTTTGTGTGTGTGTGTGTGTGTGTGTGTGTGTGTTAAAGAATGTCTCATTCCATTAGACACAAAGCAGGTTCTAGTTTTTCTCCTGGTATCTTTACATTAGAACATTTACAATTTTTAAATATATGACTCTCATTTTATTAGGTTTTCTCCTGGTCATTTTTCTCCTATGTTCTTTTCATCCTTATATTAAAGACAGACCAAATTTTCCTAATAAATAATGAAAAATCCAACAGTTTCAATCATTAATATTGAAGTTTCAAAATGTCTGAGGATGCCAGGTGGCCAGTTATGCCTTCAGACTGCTTTATATTTTGCCCAGGTCCCCAGTAGATGAATACTCTATACAAAGCATGAATTATTTTTTTAGATAGCCACTCATTTCTACCCAATAATTGATCAATTACCTTCCTCAGCAACCTCATGATTTTCCCCAAATAGTTAGTGGATTCCTGGACAAAAACAGAGCACAGTTTTTTTTTTAAAGAGTTATTTATTATTATATATAAGTACACTGTAGCTGCTCTCAGACACACCAGAAGAAGACGTCAGGTCTCATTACAGATGGTTGTGAGCCACCATGTGGTTGCTGGGATTTGAACTTAGGACCTTTGGAAGAGCAGTCGGTGCTCTTAACCACTGAGCCATCTCTCCAGCCCCCAGAGCACAGTTTTTTAAATTATTCAGTTGTGTTATTTTTTAAATTTTTTTATTTTTTTATTTCGAGACAGTGTTTCTCTGTGTAGCCCTGGCTGTCCTGGAACTCACTCTGTCGACCAGGCTGGCCTCGAACTCAGAAATCCACCTGCCTCTGACTCCCAAGTGCTGGGTTTAAAGGCATGCGTCACCACTGCCTGGCATATTTTGAATTTTTGAAAGGTTAAATCGAGGTAGGATAGAAAGATCGGGAATTCAGGGGAAATGTGAGAGAAAAGAACCCCATCCATCTTGGAGTCTTAGAAAAATCAACTTCTTGCCACTGGAGAAGGGGGGATTTCAGTACCATTAACATTTTCTGTAGAGATCATGAACAAGTATTCCTAGAAAGAAGCTGAGTCTTGCCAAGGCTGATTGCTTTGAACGTCAGTGGTGTGCAAAGGTCGTGATGTTCTGGGTCCAGAGCCTAAGTGCTGTGAGGTGTCCACCAGAGAAGGCCACTTAGACGCTGGTTCAAGTCATGGAGAGTCCTTATTAGGTGGCCTGTGACTATACTGGGTATTTGGGATCCCAGTGAAGTCCGCAGCCTTCCTCAGGGTGAGCTTTTAAGCACAAAAATCATGTCTTGGGTTGACATACTTCAGTGAACAAGACCAGTTAGCCAGAAACAGAACTACAAAAGCCAAAATGCAGGGTTAGTACATTTGGGGACTTTCCAAGAATTATGGACTTTAATGGGTCAGGCCTTTGTTTTAGTTTTGGCAAGAGGCTCTGTCTACCTGCTGAGTTTTACAGCCTGAACAGTGCCTCCACCACAGAGTCAGTTGTGCTGAGGTCTGGGGGGGGGGCTTCTAATTACATAATTATGATTTATTTGGGCATATCTTTAGCCCCCTAAAAACCGTTTCTGATCTATCACTGTTTCCGATATAACAACCTGTGATTAACAGATAAAACCCTTTTGGAATCTATTAGTTTAGCAGACCATTAACAGATTTCCAGCCCAAAAAGCTAAGAATCTGATCAAGTGGTATTTGATGATTTTGCTGTGTGTGGTGGTTTGAATAGGAATGACCCCCATAGACTCATGTGTTTGAATGCTTGGCCACCAGGGAATAGCACTATTAGAAGATATGGCCTTATTGGATAAGGTGTGTCACTGGAAGTGGTGGGCTTTGAAGTTTCAGAAGCTCAAGCCAGGCCTACAGCAGGCACTTCCTGCTACCTGAAGATCCAGATGTAGAGAACTCTCAGCTCCTTCTCTTGCACCATGTCTGCCTGCATGCTGCCATGCTTCCTGCCATGATGATAATGAACTGAACCATAAACTGAAACTGTAAGCCCCAATGAAATGCTTTCCTTTATAGGGGTTGCCTTGGTCATGGTGTCTCTTCACAGCAACAGAACCGTAACCAAGACACTCCAGTTGTCTGTTACTCTCCTCTCTGATGCATCCATCAGCGTATTTTTAAAGAGTCTAATTTTATGACTTTCTTTGTTCTGTTACCATAAGAACTTCATGAAACAGCTTTTATGTTGGAACATAGAATTTAGGGTAACCAAATTGACAAGGCTAGAGACTCCTTTTACATATAGGTATTTTATGTTAAAACATCAATGATCCAGCTTAAGGACCAAATATATATAGCCTGGGATCCTGCTTCATTCCACTCCCCTGACATTGTCTGAGAGTCTCAAACAAACATAAGCCTATATTAAAAATGTCTTTGAATCTGAGTTACTACACTGGCTAATCCTGAAATTCCTTTAAAAATCGAAGCACAAATCCTGGTTAGACTTAAGTTGGGATCTCTCAAACTTCTAGGAGAATCTGTTGGGCTTCTTAGCATAGCAAGGGATGTCTCCTGTGCCTAATTCTTTTACAAAGACCAAAAGGTGGGCTGGAGAGATGGCTCATGGGTTAATAGCATGTACTACTCTTCCAGGGGACCCAAGTTTGATTCCCAGTACCCACCTGTAACTCCAGTTCCAGGGGGATCTAGCACCTCTGGCCTCAGTGGGCATCTGCGCTCATGTGCACATCCTCAAATAGGGATACACATAATTAAAATGGCAAAAACGAATGTAAATGAGTTAAATACCTAATAAAAAATGGAAAAAAAAATAAAAAAAATAAAAAAAAAGAAGGTAGCTTTAAAAAAAAATGGCAAAAACGAAAATGTAAAAGGAAAACAAAAAACATTTAAAAAAACAAAACAACTATTTTTTTCTATAACAACCAAATAGTACTTAGATACCTCATGCTCACTCAAACTGCTATCTCTGGCCCCCAGAAGAAAATTATTTTCAGAGTGACTGGGACAGAAGTAGAAAAGGAACGTATAATGCTATTTCTAGGTCTTCCGGTTGCTCCATTTTGAAGTGAGTGAAGGAATTGAACTTAAACTGAAGGAGCACGGACATCAGCAGGAAGACGGCATCAGGGCATCAGCACTCCTCCTGGGGACCATGTGCATGCAGCTCAGACAGCACCTGAAGCCAAGACAGCTGCACAGTCTCAAATACACAAAATTGCCCGCCTCGGATCACAGGACAGGCTTTCCAACGAACAAGTGCTAATTCACTGAAGAAATGTAAGTATTTGAACAAAGTCTAGGCTAGAAAGGGGGAACTCACTCCTTGATTTGGAAGACGAAAGCAGGGGTATGTGTATGCGGGTGCCCACAGAGTTCAGAAAAGGGTGTCAGATCCCCAGGAGCAAGAGTTACAGATAGTTGTCTGTCAGACGTGAGTACCAGGGAAATAAACTTAGGTCCTCTGGACTAGCAAGCAGCACTTTTAACCTCTGAAACAGCTCTCCAGCACCTCATAAGAACATTCTATCTACAAACATGAATAATAATTTAATAACTTAATAAACACAAACTCCCATGTTGCCCCTATAGCAACAGTATTGCTTCGGTCTTAATTATTTTTACAATGTACATTTAAGTCAATGGGGATGGACCCCTCCTTCATAGTCACCTTTGGAAGCCCCACCCCATCCCATATTCCAAACAACACACACACACACACACACACACACACACGCATACATACATATACACACACACACACTTACACACACACACTCACACACGCACACACACACACACTCACACACACACACTCACACACATACACACTCACGCACACACACACACACACACATACACACACACACACACACACTCACACACACACACACTCACGCACACACACACACTCACACACTCACACAGGAAGTCCCGCATTTGCCCTTTCAAAAGATCCAAGATACCAGATGAAAGGAAGAGGGTGAAGCTTCCAGGGCCCACTAAGAGAAAGTGCTTTCCCTGGGTTAAAAGAATAGGTGGGGCTGGGGGTTGGGTTCTCGCTCTGGTCTTGGGTAAAGATGAACCTCACTAACCTCTTCCAGCAACTGTAACAGTCATTACACACCGTGCTCCCTTCCCCTGTGCAGTGATTTGCAGAGCTTTGCAGTCAAACTTGCCTGCTTTGCTGAGTTAAGGCTGAAAGCAAACAAACAAGAAAACCCGGCTAACCTTCCCTCCTCTGAGTTTTTTATCTCTTCTTCAGATACTGAGCAACTTACCAAGCATGCCCATCCCGACCCTGGGCACTTTGGTTCACTCTCCAGTGACAGTTCCACACTACCCCACCCCACTCACTACCCCACCCCATCCACACTACCCCACCCCACCCCTTTCCCCATAACCATGCCCATTCCTCCATGAAATTGTGAACAGACTGCCCCTCCTGAGCCTGTCTGCTTTGCCTTCTCTCGAGCATCCCTCTGAGTCCTGTTTCCAAATTCCTGTATGATGAAGACTAAGCTTGTAGTAGAAGTGGTGGTGGCAAATGCCTTTGATCCCAGTGCTAGGCAGGCAAAGGCAGGCAAATTTCTCTGAGTTGGAGGCTCTCTGGTCTACAGAGTGAGTTCTAGAACAGCCAGGGCCACAGAGAAAAACCCTGTCTCAAAAAAGGGGACAGTTAGCAATTCCTCTGTCTCCACCCAACAGTTACTTAGCAAATGTTTGGGTAGCCATCGGCCACCTCTCTCCCTCCCTCTCTCTCCTTGTCCCTGTCCTTATCCATGCCCCGCCCCCATTCCCGGTTCCTTGCTTCCTCTCTCTGTCCATCCTTCGCTGTCCCACTTCTATTCCTCTGCTCCTTTTCAGGTCTCCCCTCCGATCCGGGCTCCCTTCCACTAGTAAGCTTCCTTTAGTACTAGGCTGTGGATGACTTAACTGTTTAGGGGAACACCTCAGCAGAGCACACTGAGTATATTATAAGTGGACTAAGTAAAAAGTACCTTAACATTCAGGCTAATATAAAATTGATATTTAAATTTTTGTTTTTTGATTTTGGGTTGTTGGTTTTTTTTGTTGGGTTTTTTTTTTTTTGGTGTTTTTTTGTTTTTTTTGTTTGTTTGTTTTTGGGTTTTTTTTGTTTTTTCGAGACAGGTTTACTCTATGTAGCCCTGGCTGTCCTGGAACTCATTCTGTAGACCAGGCTGGCCTCGAACTCAGAAATCCACCTGCCTCTGCCTCCCAAGTGCTGGGATTAAAGGTGTGCGCCACCACCATCTGGCTTCTAGCCTGACTTTTGCCAGTTGTTCCATCTATGTGGGGATCAGTCAGAGTCTTGCTTGACTGTGGCTTCCATGAAGCACTGAAGAAGTTGCCTCTGTGTTGACTCTTCTTTGTAGGCTGGACATTGGTTAGAGGTACTGGGTGGGTCTCCATGCCCTCCCTGAATAAGAGAGCAAGTGACTCCCTATACAGGATATTTTTAAAGATGACTCACAGTCCCCTGGTACTGTTGACTTTGGAGGACAAAAGGTAAAATATAGATTCTTTCTAATCCCTCTGTTCTCACAGTCCAGGCTTCCAAGTATTCAACACCCATAAGATCAGTTATACCAGGCTGGAACTATTAACTACTGTGTAGTATTTAGAGAAAGCCTGAGGAAAAATCAAGCACTTTAAACAATTTTATGTATAGGTGTGTGTCTTAGCTACTGTTCTATTTGCTGTGAAGAGACACCATAACCTGGGCATCTCTTATAATGGAAAGCATTTAGTTGCGTGCTAGCTTACAGTTCCAAAGGTTTAGTCATCATCACGGTAGGGAGTGTGGCAGCCAGCAGGCATAGTGCTGGAGAAGTAGCTGATGTTCAGTGCCTGACGTTCAGGCAGCAGGCAGATCGAGGAGTAGAGGCTGCATTGGGACTAGCGTGGGCTTTTGAAACCTCATACCCCACCCTCACTGACACACCGCCTCCAACCTTCCCCATACCTCCTCCTCCTTCCCCAAATCTTCCACTAACCGGGGACTGAACATTCAAACCTACGAGACTATAGGGCCCATTCTCATTTAGACTATCACAGGGTGAGTGCCTATGTGTTATGTATGTTTGTGAACCCATGCATGCCTGGTGCTAGGAGAGGTATTAGAATCCGTGGATCTAGGGCTGGAACGATGGCTTGGAGGTTAATAGCACTGGCTGCTCTTCCAAAGGTCCTGAGTTCAGTTTCCAGCAACCACATGGTTGCTATCTATAATGAGATCTGGTGCCCTTTTTTGGTTTGCAGATAGACATGTAGGCAGAATGCTTAATACATAATAAATAAACATGAGAGAAAGGAAGGAAGGAAGGAAGGAAGGAAGGAAGGAAGGAAGGAAGAAAGAAAGAAAGAAAGAAAGAAAGAAAGAAAGAAAGAAAGAAAGAAAGAAAGAAAGAAAGAAAGAGAGAATCCTGGATCTGGAATTACAGGCTGATGTGAACTGCCTAATGCAGATGCTAAGAAGCTAACCTGAGTCCTCTACAAGAGTTGCAACTGAGCCTTCTAAATTTTAATTAAACATACATTTTTGTTCTTTAATCCAGGCCTTGTTTGGAAGAGATGATCAATAACTACAATGAGCTAAGCAGAAGTTTAAGATCAATGTACTGGGGCTGGTGAGATAGCTCAGTGGGTAAGAGCACCCGAC
Organism: Mus musculus; assembly: GCF_000001635.26. Taxonomy (NCBI): domain Eukaryota; kingdom Metazoa; phylum Chordata; class Mammalia; order Rodentia; family Muridae; genus Mus; species Mus musculus. The sequence continues at coordinate 85,471,792 of NC_000074.6, forward strand.
TGCTCTTGCTAAGGTCCGGAGTTCAAATCCCAGCAAGCACATGGTGGCTCACAACCATCCGTAACAAGATCTGACTCCCTCTTCTGGAGTGTCTGAAGACAGCTACAGCGTACTTACATATAATAAATAAATAAATAAAAATTTAAAGATCAATGTACTGAAATTTGAACTTAGAATTTTAACATCATATACCTAATGTCTCATCTTTTACCTATGGAACCTGATTAACCTTCCAGCTTCCTTTCAAAATTGGAAACATCTAGCCATCCTAATCTTCATACCAAAGTTCCCTTTTGCTAAAAATATTGTGTAACTGTGGGTCTTTCTATGTCTACCCCATTTCTCAAATAATGGCACAGAATCTTGTATTTACTTATGACTGCCTTTGGCCTTCAGACTAGGCTTAGGCTTAGGCTTGCCCTTCGACTATCTCTTAACTTGCATTAACCTTTATAGTATTCTATGTCTGCTGCATGGCTGGTTACCTCTCCTCAGTTTCATACATCTGATTTCCTCTGAGTCTGGGTAGTGAATCTCCCATGCTTCTCTCATCCCAGAGTTCCTCTCCCTGACTGCAAGTCCTGTCTTCCTCTTCTCCTTGGCTATAGGACACAGGCTTCTTATTTAACAAATCAGAAGGTGCCTTATGCAGGTAAGGAAGGACAGAGACCACATCTTCACACAGTGCACAAAAACAGTCCTACAGTCTCCCTTTTTTTCCTCTAATACTATCTTCTATGTCTTTTCTTAAAACCTTGAGACATAGGAACATTAACAGATACATTTGCCATCTGTTGTGAGGAGACCAAAATGTCTTCTCGCACCCCCCCCCCCCCCCGTGCCCTTAATTAGGTTCTGATGAAAAACCAACATTTGATTTCACCACAGTTCACCCTGGAAAGACAGTGAGTTTCTTTGGTTTAGCTAGAGCAGGGTTGAGGGGTTACTGACAGGCCACAGAGAACTGTCCTCCGCCAGTATGGGTGGTGGCTTCCACAGAGCGGCAAAGGCGGAGCTCAGTCTTCCTAGTCTTCTCCAGCGTTTCTTTACCTCTGGCTGGAAGGAGGGGCTCAGAACTCAGTGAGGGTCCAGTGACCTCCGTCCTTACTCCTTCTATGGAGGAGAATCAACAGTCAACAAATCCGAGCAGACAGAGCTTCTCCAATAACCAATTAGAAATTCCCCTCTCCCCGCCAGGTTGCTTGTACTCTGATTTTTGAACACTTCACCCACCCTCAGGAATTGGTGTTAGGTGTTCCTTGGCTTTAGGCTCCTGAGAAGCCATCAAGGAGAGCTGGATGTGGTGGTGCAAGCCTTTTGTGCCTTTAGTTCGAGCATTTGCAAGACAGAGACAGGCAGGTCTCATGAGATTAAGGCCAGCCTGGTCTACATAATGAGTTCCAGAACAGCTGGGGATATATAAAGAGACTGTAAGTAAAAAGAAAGTGTGGGAAAACCCAGCTAGTTAAGGTCAAAGTGTACCATTATCCAAATAGCCTTCTGGGCTCGGTGCAAAATGGAATACTCCTTCTACCAGCAGTACCCCTACTCTGACCCTGACCCCCACACACCTAATGAATGTCACGTAACCTTGGTGATTACTTCCTTTCTTCCAAGAAGAACCTGGTCAGCTAACACTTGAAATTCCTGGAATGCCTCCCAATGTTAATGAGTACAACCTTTGCCCACCCTGGATATCCCTGTCCTCTTAAACCAAAACTGGATAACTCTTGAATCAGCCGAAGTAAAGTTGACCACCACTCCACCCCCACTCCCCACCGCCACCTGTAATCTCTGCCTCATTTGCCCTCATGGACCAATACCCACCAAAGATTCCTGGGGGCAGGAGGAGCCTCAGGAAAGAAGGTAGGGAGGGAGGAAGGAAGAGAGGGAAGGAGGGAGGGAGGAAGGAAGAGAGGGAGGGAGGGAGGGAGGAAGAGAGAGAGAGGGAAGGAAGGAAGGAAGGAAGGAAGGAAGGAAGGAAGGAAGGAAGGAAGGAAGGGAATAAAAAGAAGGTAAAGAGTGGCTGGGGCTGCACAGAGCCAAATGCTGGGATTTCACAGACAGGTATTTTTCACGTACTTCATGTCAGTGGCATGTCTCCTTTACTCCAATCTCCCAGATGGCTGGAACACCACAGAGTAGTTGGCCACTTTTTTAGTTTCTTACCTTAGTCTTATGCATAGAAGTTGTCTGGTCGCTATGGCACTGAGGGACTGAGTTAGAGTCTCTGATAGGCAGATAAATAGGTTAAGTGGAAACTTGTAGTTTCTTTGGAAAGTCAGTTATGTCAAATGATGGTTTGCTGGGGCACACAGGTGAAAGGATGTCTTGCTAAAGCAAACAAGTGAAAGACTGCTATCCTGAAGCAGACACAGGTGAAAGGATGTTTTGATATAGCAGACACTTGAAAGAACCTAGGATGAAGGAGTATAAATATGACCCCACAGACATGGGAGGCAAGCATTGGGCTTCAGCCTGGTGTCCTCCTTCTTCACCAAAGACATACATGTATTGGTTCGCCTTACATAGTGTTGTTGAGCCCAACTTGTGTCTGCCAGTGAGAGAAACTTGCCCAAGAACTGCTCGTGAGGTTCCTGCAGCAGGTTGCTGCTTCCATGGCCTCGCCTTAGGCTGACTGGTGAGCCTGGTGGTTTCTTCAGGATTGAACTACAGCTGCCTGGAGTCTGCCTGCCTAGAGGACTGGTCTACAGCTGCTGGATTGTATTTGGTGTTTGCTATGGGACTGAACTGCTGACAAAGAAGATCTTCAAGCTTGCCCCCAAAGAACTATTACTGAACAGGTCCACTTCCCCAAAATCCTAATAACTTTTCTCTTCTACTACCTCTGCTGGGTGGTGAGCTAGAGGAGAGGTTGAACCCTTATTAAAAGTAGGTTGCAAAAAATTTATGCCAACAGACAGGGAAAGGGGTTATGACTAGGTAATAAAGTGACTAACTTCCAAGATGGCTGCCTTCTTCTTCATCCTCCTGACCTGAGACAAAAACTTAAAACAATGGCATTGTGGGTGAAAGGACAACATAAACCCTCTTTGTCTCCATTTAAGGACCAGACTTGATTTTGAAAAAAATAGACATAAGGCACCAGCTCCAGGAATAGACCCTAAGTCCCAGAAACTAGGCCATAAGACACTAGCTCCAGGGGCAGACCATAAAATCCAGAATAAGATCTTAAAACTCCCTCCCAAAGAACAGCTTGGGGATAACCACAAAAATGGGGAAATGTCTTATCTCAGAATGGGCCATCTGTGCTGGGCAGCCCTATTTCATAATATAGTTAAACGTTCATGACATAGGAATGCAGGCCACTGACCACCTGTGACACCCCTAGCACCTACCAATGACATTTTAGATTACCTAATCCTTCTAGAGAATCCCCCGACCCCGTTCCCTAATAAGAAGGCTTGAATGCCTGGGGTAGCCATTTTGGAGAATGGTTGACCCCCTGCATGCTGGATGTTTCTGCAGAATAAACACTTTTTGTTTTTGTATACTATCTGAGTCTGGGGTCTTCCTTCAACAATTTTCAGATCCTTACATGGGCTTTTGCCCATCTCAGTAAGACCCATGGTTGCTGATGAACTGGCCCAGCTAGTTCAAGGCCTTATGGGGGCATGTTTACATAATAGTTGTTGGCCAATCAGCCAATCTGTCTTTCTTCAAACTGACCAACCCTGAAGACCCTTCAAAGACTTAAAAACAAACAAAAAACCCTAGCCCTTAAAGAGAGAATGGGCTCTCTCTCTCTCTCTCTCTCTCTCTCTCTCTCTCTCTCTCTCTCCTCACTTACTCCCCCATTCCCCACTGTGGATGAATGTGATCAGCTGCCTTACTCTTCTGCCACCATGATTCCCCTACCTACCATGATGGATTATACTCTCAAACTGAGCCAAAATAAACCATCTTCTTAAATTGTTTTTATTATGTATTTTCGCAACAGGGACAAAGATAAATAATAATATAACAAGTCCAACTAGGCTGTATTCTTTCCTGAACTTCAATTCTAGTGAGGGAGACAGACATGTAAATCAATGGCCACAGTCCAATTGCAATACTTTCTCCAAGAATAGTACAATCAAAGAGCCTGAAGAAGAAATGTCAGAATCAGAGAGATCCAAGAAAACTTCTCAGTAGATGAGGTGCTGCCTAACTGTAGAAAATCAAGACCCAAGATGGGGAGGAAAAGGGTGGACCAGATGACTCAACAGGAAACAGTACTTACTTTTGAGCATGGTGATCTGATTTCAATTTTCAGTACCCTATGGTGGAAGGAGACAAGAAGTCCCTCAGGTTGTCCTCTGACCCCAACATGTATACAATGGCACACACACACACACACACACACATACACACACACCCCACACCACCACCACCACCATCAAATAAAATTAAATAAATGTAGTCAGGCAGTGGTGGCGCATGCCTTTAATCCCAGCACTTGGGAGGCAGAGGCAGGCCGATTTTGAGTTCGAGGCCAGCCTGGTCTGTGAGTTCCAGGACAGCCAGGGCTACACAGAGAAACCCTGTCTTGAAAAACAATAAGTAAGTAAGTAAATACATAAATAAATAAAAACTCTTTTAAAAAAATGTCCTTCAAAGCATGTTGCTTCCAAGGAAATGTTACAAAACTTGACATGTTAGTATGGGGTGGACTAGATGGCCTTGGTCTCAGGATATCGACTCTTTGGAACAGGAAGTAACTATACAGAAACTAGGACACACAGATAAGCCAGTGCCTTTAAAGAGAGAGATGAATCAAAAAAGAGCTTTCTAAAAGGAACAAGGAGAAGGCTTGATTTTATCAGTGTCATAACAAGTTTGTTTGCAGAAATGAAGATATCCTAGAGACATTTGTGTCTCTCAATTTGACTCTCAGGCTATTGAAACAACAGACCTTAAAGAAATGAGAAGAACTTCCGTAGGATCTAACTAGGGAGAAGAGAAATGTGACAGCAAGCAGGGAAAACTCCATGAAAGAGGTTTCACGTAGTTCTAACAACCTGTCAGTCTCCCTGACAGGAAGAGACTGGAGCCCAGCCAGCCATGGGTCAATGGGAAGGACCACACTGTCTCCAGGACTGCTTATTTAAACTCCTTATTTAAACTTTTAAAATCATGTCAGGACCTCAAACCTTACTTATCTCAGACTTGAGGGGTTTGCTGGATATCCTTGTTCCTCTTTCAAATGTGGCCACATAGAATGAATCTTCTTTGTCTGCTTTTCATGATCAGTTAGGCTAATTTCATTGGCTTGTTGAGAACAGGTGGCCAAACTTGGCTTCTGACACATGGTATGACCTTCAAATTTTTGTTAACGGTGCCTGATAGGGTAATCATTATACAGTAAGTCCTCAGTAAATATGTGAGTGCTTGTGTTGCTTAAAACAAAGGCCAACTCTAGCCAGGGAGACCACGTATTAGGAATCCAAGTCCTAAAGGAAGAGGACTAGAGAGAGAGAGAGAGAGAGATGACTCAGTTAGGAAAATATTTTGCCATGCAAACGTGAGGACGTGGAGTTTGACCTCTAGCATCCAGGGGACTGGAGAAATGTCACAGTGATGAAGAACACAGGTTGCTAATCCTGATGACCTAAGATTCAATTCCCAGCACCCACAGGGCAGTTCACAACCATCAGTAACTCCAATTCCAGGGGATCCAATACCCTCTTCTGGCCTCCAGTGACACCAGACAGGCACATAGTGTACAGACATAGATGCAGGCAAATGATCCAAACACATCCAATAAATGTATTGATTGAGAAAAAAAATCTAGGTGTGGGAGCATGCACTTAGGAATCTCAACTCTAGGAAAATGAAAACAGGATGATCTCTGGGGCTTGTTGGCCAGCTAGCCTTGGCTCATTATCAAGTCCTAGATCCCTGTGAGATACTATCTTATAATAAAACAAGATAGTCAAGTCCTAAGAGAAAACATCCAAGGTTGACTTCTTGCTTACACACACACACACACACACACACACACACACACACACGAAAAGAAGGCAATAGGAATTTCTTCAAAAAAGATTTGTGTTACCTTTATATAACAAAGCAACACATGCTAATAAAAAAGGGGGAGGGGGAGGGAGGAAGAGGGTTGAGGGAAATAAGTGCCAAGCCAGGACACAGAGAATTCAGCATTTGAATATTGAAATGGAGACTAGGGACACAGTCATCTTTTGTGTCTTGGGCCTAATTTCCATGTTTGAAACCTGGGATTTAAAATGGCCTATTCAGAAAGAAAATTTACACTTCATTAGAGCAAATGTTCAACTGGAGTCCATGATTTCCATCCAGTTGTGAGCTGTACTTGTGAACCAGCTGTGCAGAGCAGCCAAGGAGAGTGGTGGACAACAAACGGCTTATTAATCAGTTCGTTGTATCATATGACACAGGCTGGGAACAAAACCATGACTCCAGTCCTGAGCTCTAGAGCCGTGTTTGTGAATCAAACGCCATGTTGGAGGCTCATTCATCAGCTATCCTTGAAACTCTAGACCAACTTCAAAACAAACCCAACTCCATCCTACAAGTGGGAGGTCTTGGAAGCTGTTGATTGTTGATTGTTGTTGAGTGAGGAGATAATGAAAAGGCCATTTTCAGTCAGTCTTTCTTAGACTCTTCAGAAATATGCTTGGATTCCCACAGTCCTGCCTCCCTGGGGACAGTTGGTCTTTGTTTAAGCAGCACATACTGGTCTTTATCCAGGCATTCGCATACTTACTGAGGACTTGCTGTGTAATGATTACCCTATCTATCAGGCACTGTTACCAAATCTGAGGGTCACTGCAATGTCAAGGACTGATCTAGACCTTGTCCCAGGCCAGTCAATGTTCTAAGTGCATTAAATCAGTTTTGTGTCACAAGGACCTTGCGAAGGGGAGGCTGATAGCTTTCATTTGCACAGAGAAGTTTGATAATTTATCAAGGTCACCCATTCTTCATTGGGAAAGACAGTATTAGAACCAAATGGTCTTCAATACAGTCCACACTCTCAACCACGTGATATGCTGCCTCTGAAGAAAAAAAAAGCCCTGATCCCTGTCATAGCCCACTCTGATAAGTGTGCCTGGTTATCCTGCCTACCTCTTCATTCAAGAGTTTCCGAAGGAGCCGCACACTACATGGCTAATCGCAGCTTCCCCCTGACCCCTGCAATTGTCTCCGGCTGCAACTCTGACCCACTGAAGGCCAGCAGGTTAGGAAGGAGATACTATTCAGGCTTCCCAGAAGCAGCCCCGTTTTCTTTTATCTGGCTTTTCAGCCTATGAGAAGCACCCACTTTACCCCTTTGCTGCTGTGGGGTAGTGTTCTCCACAGAGATAAAAATCAGAGTGAACAGAGTGGAGAAGAACATGGGTTCTGGTCCAGGCCTGCAGCACTCAGTTCCAAGAGTACAGGGCTCCTGGGGTTGCCCAAGACAAGTCCTTCTTTTGACTTGATTTATTTTTATTATTATTGTTGTTATTTTATTTTATTTTTTGGTTCCTTAAGATGGATAGTACTGGGGGCTGGAGAGATGGCTCAGCTGTTAAGATCACTTACTGCTCTTCAAAAGGTCCTGAGTTCAAATCCCAGCAACCACATGGTGGCTCACAACCATCCGTAATGAGATCTGACAGCCTCTTCTGGTGCATCTGAAGACAGCTACAGTGTACTTACATATAATAAATAAATGAATCTTTAAAAAAAAAAAGGATAGTACTGTGTAGTCCTAGCTGGCCTGAAATTAACTTTGTAGGCCAAGCTGGCATTGAACCCAAAGAGATCTACCTGCCCCTAGGTCCCCATTGCTGTAAACTAGGGTTGTATTGCCACTGTCGCCACCCCCATCCTGCTAAATGTAGCCACTATTTTTTTTTAATGACCTGGAGTGATGGCCAATATATACCTTTTATTTTGTGTGTGCCAGGGACAGGGCTCTGGATATAGACCCATACTTGTGCATTACACTTTTATCCAGACAAAGGACAGGAAGGGCATAGATAATTCTTCAAAACCATTCATTTTATCATCATAGTTAATCTCCTGTTAATGTTAAAATTTCCCAAAATGCTGCCTCAGCAGGGCAATGGTCAGAGACCAGAGTCTATTGAACACAGGAATGCTACACCCACTGCAGTGAAGTCTGCTTGACTTGATAGGCCTAGAGGCCTGGAAGCACTCACGAGGCAAAGAGTTTCAAGGAAACTATGCCTCCTGGAACCTTGGCATTCCCATAGCCTGTATTCTCAAACCCTGTCCCTGCGTTAGTCTGGTGTATGCTCTCTTTCAGTTTTGTTTTATTATAAGTGCCTTTAAAGATTGATTTTTGACATAGGTAAGCCTCTACCAATGTTCCAGTGTCCTAGAAAATCCTTGAAGCCGATGAGCTTGGAATTCAGTAAGAATTCAGTGAGAATGTTACCTATTCAATAACATTCAAATTTACTTCTAGTAGAGACTCTAAAAGCACTGTCTGCTCTTCCAAAGGTCCAGAGTTTAATTCCCATCAACCCCATGGTGACTCAAACTCATCTGTAACAGTATCTGATACCTTCTTTTGGTATGTCTGAAGACAGTGTCAGGGCACTAACATACATAAAATAAATAATTAAAAAAATCAAGTCAATGGTGAGGTGATTCAGTAACATGTAAGATCTGTTCTTGCAGAGGGCCCAAGTTTGGTTCCCAGTACCCATACCAAGCAGTTCCCAATTGCCTATTGATGTGTATATACGCTTGGACTTGACAAGATGCTGAAACACACACACACACACACACACACACACACACACACACACACACTACAGGTAGAGAATAAGATTAAGTGCACATGCATTTGGGAGAAAGAAAATTTTTTCTTAGATGTAATTTGAAATCCAGAGGAATCCACCCTCAGGAATAGGTAGTAAGTGGGAACTGTAGGCTATTGATTAGCAGATGGACTTATCTGGATGGAGTCTATTGGGTCCATGAGAGGTGGATCTGAGTGGGTTTCCTGTAGCTTATAAGTTTACAAAAGAGATAACAACATAAGCTAACAACATGTATAGTCTTTAAGATGAGCCTTTTGTGGGTCAGAAGGAACAAGAATTTGTGATTATGTAGTTGGATCGTATAGTGAAATGTTTCACTTGAGTTAGGCAAATTTATAAGAACTCGAATAGTGTTAGGACAGTGGCATAGCAAGAAGAAGAAATATGAAGCATTTAATTGATGGAAACTGAGTTTAGGTAAGAAGTTAGCTCTGTCTCCTAGCTGTCAACCTACAGTTACCTTAGCTGTCAATGTAGTCAGAAATCTGAGGAAGAATAAATTATAATCTAGTAGGCATATATTATTTTAAAAATGACAGAGTTCACCTATAGTCCAGTTTCTTATGGCCTCTATGGTCTCCATGGCAATTTGGGCAGAGTCAGTCTGGCTTCCAAGCCCAGAAGATATAGAGCCTTTTTCTCTGTGAAAAGGATACATGTGCTATAAGAAATGACTTACCTTGATATAGGCAATATAAGTCATTTGACTCAGGGTATCCAGTTTTGTCCATTGCGTTTCTCAGTGGTTATCACACCACAATCCAGGCAGTATCTTGTAGCTGTGTCCAATTCTTCTGAGACCTTTTGGGTCTCAGAACTGTTAGACTTCAGGAGATTCTATTAGTCATGAACTTAAATATATTAATAGTGAGAAGACTTCTGACAAGAGTGAGGGCTGTATCGATTGGTTATATCTGAATAGAGTGTACCATGATTTAATGGCAGTAGCAAAAATCATTATTTATCAAGATAGGATAGGAATAAAAATCGTAAGTAACTTTGACAGGTTGTGTAAGTAGAGAAAAACACATTTTGTATTAGTAGAAAAACACATGGCTTAGAGTTGGCGTGGACCAGAGTAAGAGAGCTGGCAGTAGTGGCTTGAGATCGTGGGGACAGAAAATGAGTTTGTCCCACTGGGTTCAGGCCTGTGACAGGAACTAAGCAGGCAGGCAAGCCTGGGGAATGGCTAGTCTGTGGAGTGAGGGACAGGCAGACACACACATGTGCAGTTGAGGCACCAGGAGTGCACTTGGGTGGAGGGGGAACTGGTGTGCAGCCCACAGCCTGAGGAGCACAGATCACTAGGAGCACAATAGTAGCGTGGGCCCCCAAGGCACACAGGGCTACAGCGCTGCTGAATGGTGGTGGCGGCGGGGGCAGCAGCAGCAGCAACAACGGTGTTAAGGGGGAAGTGCCATTCTGTGGTGCGCATGGCTCTGACACAGGCAAGTGGGGCAGAGCTTCCTCCTAGTAGCCGGAAGTCCCAGACCAGTACTTCTAGCTGCGAGCTGGCACTGCACCACCCCACGGTGGGCAGAGGAAGGGAAGCACCTGAAGTAGTTTGTTCAGTATCCCAGCAACATGCACGCTATTCTTGTAGTGCACAGTGGGGTTAGCCACTCACTTTCTGAGTCCCTGCCAGAGAGAGAGAGAGAGAGAGAGAGAGAGAGAGAGAGAGAGAGAGAGAGAGAGAGAGAACTCACAACACAGGTGTGTGTGTGTGCACATGAACAAGCACAGGCAGACGGTCGAGCGCACATGTGTAAGTGTGTGTGCGCACAGAAAATGGCTTTTCTTTTTTTTTTTTTAAGATTTATTTATTTATTATATGTAAGTACACTGTAGCTGCCTTCAGACTCTCCAGAAGAGGGCGTTACAGATGGACCATGTGGTTGCCCCCTAGAAAACAGCTTTTCAATTAACAGAGTCCAAAGGAGACCGAAAGAAAGCTGTTTTTCTTGTGGCTGTAGCAGGCAGTCAAGTAAGGGCGGTGGTGGGCAGAGCACAGGAGTCCTGAGTGAGAGAGAGCACAAGTGTAGGGGCGGCAGATGGTTGCCTGCTTGTGGGAAAGCAAGTCTCACAGAGTCCCTGGCAGGATGCAAAGAGTGGGGCCAGACCCGCTTTTCACATGGCAAACTTGGAGCAGAGCTGAGGAGGAAATACGAGAGGAGGAAGGGCAGGTGGGGCCAGACCTGCTTTTCCAGAGGCAAACCAGTGGTGACAGTAGCCATATTTTTGGGAGTGAACAAATGAGGGAGGGGGGTGGGGAAGCCTACACTGGCGAGAAAGTGCCAGGTTAATGGCCATGTAGAGATATTGTTTTCTGCTTACTGTGAATTAGATCAAGGCAGTCCAGTAAATAGGGACAAGGAAGTGAAGACTGACCCATGGGTAAGAGAATAGGGTTATTAACTGCCCTACCAGAGTCCTGAGGGCATTATAGATAAACAGAGAGATTCTAGCACAGGCCAGACCACCATGTTGTCATGTGGCGGCTGGGGGCTAAACTCTGGGCCAGTGTCCCAGTGCTATAGAGAACAGTTCACCCGGGCTCAGGGATTTCTCAGCATTGATAAAGAAATGGTCTCAAAGGAGAGAGGAAAATCTCACCCAAGGGAAAAGTCCTAGAAGGGGTCAGTGAAACGACTGAATGTCTCTATCCTCAAGGACAGTACAGGGGTAGCTCTGAGCTCAAGAACTCTCCCCTGGGACCATGGAGACATTTACTCTGAGCAGTGTGGGCAGTGGGCTTAGCAGTTCTCCAAAGTTTGGCTCGGGAGCATTGGCTCTCCATGTGATAGCAGGGGGATGCAAACCTGCAGAGTTTCTAAATCCCAGTCACAGAACCGTATGAAGTGTTTATAAAAAGATAAAGAGGGCTGGCAAGATGGCTCATCAGGTAAGAGCACTGACTGCTCTTCCAAAAGTCCTGAGTTCAATTCCCAGCAACCACATGGTGGCTCACAACCACCCGTAATGAGATCTGATGTCCTCTTCTGGTGTCTGAAGTTAGCTACAGTGTACTTATGTATAATAATAAATCTTTTAAAAATATATTAAAAAAAGATAAAGACCAGCACTCGGGAGGCAAAGGCAGGCGGATTTCTGAGTTCGAGGCCAGCCTGATCTACAAAGTGAGTTCCAGGACAGCCAGGGCTATACAGAGAAACCCTGTCTCAACGCCCCCCTCAAAAAAAGGGGGGGATATATTTTATGGACGTGTGATGAGGTATGGGAGAAGGGGGTGCCTCTGTGAGCCTATGCTGAGGCATCCCTTCCCCCCGAGGGACCAGCCATATGAATATAGAATAGAGTTTATTCAGGGAAGGAGTCAAGAGGGTAGTAGAGGCAGAGAGAGAGAGAGAAGTAGAGGCTGGCCATGAGCATATGGAGAGAGGGGGAGGGGAATAGGGAGAGAGTGGGAGCAAGGCAAGAGCAAGAAAGCAAGAGACAGAGGAGTGGGGCAAGCAGGCCCTTTTATAGTGAGTCAGGCATACCTGACTGTTGCCAGGTAACTGTGGGGCGGAACTTAGAATGCTAACACCTATAATTGCAGTTCCAGGGAACCTGTGGTGGTTTGAATTAGATGTCTTCCATATTACCAGGCATTTGAACACTTGGTCTCTAATATAGTGATGGGGTGTTGGTCTGCGTTGGTCTGAATATTGGAGAGTGGCTGGCAGGGAATCCTTTGCCCTGCTGGTGAGAGTGAAAGGTCTCTTGGGGCTCCGGTGTGGCCAGAACAACCAAAGCATTACAGTTTTCTGAGGGGAAGCTGGAGCTAGGAGGGCTGCTGGGCCTCTACCAGTCGCTGCTGCTCCTGAGCCAATGACTGGCAGAGGGAAGCAGCTAGAGGCTAACGTCAAGGCCCTGGTTGATTGGGCCAGGTAGAGGTCCAAAGCTTCAGGAAAGAAAATTGTTGCTTGGAGTGTTACAGCTCAATAAGACAAGGACTCTGACAAATGAAGAAATTACCACAGTCAAATATTTTTCTAATTATTTATCTATATTCTGACTGCAATCTCCCCTTCCCTCCTCACAGTCCCGCTCCCCACACTCAAATATTACACCACCCCTATCACACAGCTGTTGTAGATGTGTCTGGATGATGACATTCAGATCTTAGCTTTTGCCTTTTAAGATAAGGTCTTGCCAAGTGGACATGACCAGTCTCTCTACCTTACAGCAGTCTTCCTGCCTCAGCATCCCAAGTGCTGGAATTACAGTACTATCTATCATGTCAAGCCATTTCCTTAAACTGAATGTCTTAGTTAGGATCTATTGCAGTGAAGAGACACAGTGACTACAACAACTCTTATTAAGGAAAACATTTAATTGGGGCTGGCTGACAGTTTCAGAGGTATAGCTCATTATGGTGGGAAACATGGCAGCATGAAGGCAGATATGGTACTAGAAAAGGAACTGAGAGTTCTACATCTTGATCCACTTCCAACAAAAGGAGACTGTGTGCCACACTGGGTGTAGCTTGAGCATCAGAGACCTCAAAGCCCACCCCCATACTGACACACTTCCTCCAGCAAGGTTATATCCACTTCAACAAGGCCACACCCACTTCAACAAGGCCATACCTTCTAACAGTGCTATTCCCTATGGGTCAAGCATTCAAACAGGAATCCATGGGGCTATTCCTATTCAAACCACCATGCTGAATATGCATTAAAAGGGGGAAACAAGCCATCAGTAACTTCATTACTTAAAGATAAGCACGATTCATAATGGACATTGTACATTTCAGGCATTCTAATCTATTCAAATATTCACAGAGAAGATAAAAAAAAATCTCAGCTATCACTTTTAAGCCCTTTGAGCATCCCTCCTGGTGGACAGGAAATGCTGTCATCTTTGGTGACCTGTAAAGAAATGGGTTCATTGTGCAGAGAGTCAGTCTGTTTGGAATGGCTGTGCAACTTCTGACATTCTTAGAACATTAAGTAGCTCAGAAATCAGATGGGCATTCAAGAATTTCTGCACAGGCTAAAACTGGGTACATGAAGTATTATAGCATTTGAAACCAGCATTCGGATCCCTTTGATGTAGGTTTTCCCCTGAGGCTCATCCAGTCTGGCTCTGAGTCTCCTCTGTTATCTTGAATTTGAGAGCATAGAGAATTATAGTTAAAGGGAATTTGGGTGGTGGAAGCTAGTGGTCTGCTAAGTTAGTAGATTTAAGAAGGATTTTTAATCTGTTAGTGAGAGGATGCCAGGTCTGATAAAGAGGTGAGCAAGGTATAGCTATTTAGGGGGTTAAATTTAGCCCAAGATAAATTATAATCATCTCAACCTCTCCACATCACTGCAGTTGAAATCAATCAGCCTTTGCAGACTCAGCTCCTTTCCAGAAATTCTTCTTCAATTTCTATTTCCATAATAGCTGCACTAACGTATATTCCCAGGAACAGTGTATCAGAGTTCCCATCTCCTCCCTTCTTATCCACTGTGTGTGTGTGTGTGTGTGTGTGTGTGTGTGTGTGTGTGTGTGTGTGTGAGATTTGGTGTGCCTTCCAACTGGGTGAGATGACATCTTACTATAGCTTTGATTTGCATTTCTCTGATGATGACTCAGGGTATTGAGCACCTTTTCCTATATCCATGACCATTATCTTTTCTTGAAGATCTGTTCAGCTCATTTGCCCCTTTTTTCTCATGTGTATATGATATATGAAATTATGTGTGTACATGTATGGGTAGATGTGCATGTGTTTGGATAGCCAAAGTTGAAGACAGGCATCTTCTTTGTTACCTCTTGATCTTATCCATTGAAAAAGCGACTCTTAGTTGACCCCAAAGCTTGCCGATATGGTTAGTCTGAATAGGCAGTTTGTCCCCTTTTCTTTTTCTTTTTTTAAAGATTTATTTACTTATTACATGTAAGTACACTGTAGCTGTCTTCAGACACTCCAGAAGAGGGGTCAGATCTCATTACGGATGGTTGTGAGCCACCATGTGGTTGCTGGGATTTGAACTCAGGACCTTCAGAAGAGCAGTCAGGTGCTCTTACCCGCTGAGCCATCTCACCAGCCCCCCTTTTCAAATCAGAATATTAACCAGGGTTCTCTAGAGTCACAGAATTTATGGGTAGTCTCTATATAGTAAGGGAATTTGTTGATGACTTATAGTCTGTAATCTAACTTCCAACAATGGTCAGCAGGAGCTGTGAATGGAAGTCCAAGGATCTAGCAGTTGCTCAGTCCCACAAGGCAAGCAGGGGAAGGAGAGAGAGTCCATCTTCCTTCTTCTAATGTCCTTATTTAGGTCTCCAGCAGAAGGTGTGGGCCACATTAAAGGTGTGTGCCACCAAGCCTGGATCTGGGACTTGCTTTTTCCCAGATGACCTTGAACTCAGAGATCTCCCTGTCTTAATCTTCTGGGATTCATAGCCACTATGCCTCAAGATCTCCATGCCAAGATCCAGGTCAGAAACTTGTATCTACCAGCCTCCAGGTTAGGATCCCAGGAGAGCCTTCCAATTCTGGATTGTAGTTCGTTCCAGATATAGTCAAGTTGACAACCAGGAACAGCCACTACACTTAGTTTCTTGGATATCTGGGTATTAATTCCTTATCAGATTTGGATTTTCTGGGTTGCTTTATGTGAGGAAGCAGAGAGTTACTTATTTGTAAATTACTGCTGTATGTATGTGTGCTCATGATGTATGTGCGAGGGCAAAGGTGCCTCAGCACGTGTGTGGAGGTTGGAGGAAACCTGTGTGGAGACAGTTCTCTATCAGCCTGCCAGGCTTGCATGGCAGCCATCTTTGCCCCGGAGCTACCCCTTGCCCTCTTACTGTTTCTGTTTTTGAGGCAGGATTTCAAGTAGCCCAGACTGGTCTCAAACTTACTAGGTTGCTGAGCCCCCCTTTTTGAGACAGGATCTTTAGGGACCCTAAGGGCTTTTCCAGTCATACGCCGTCCTTACAGCCTCCCCCTCCCGCCTGGGGTCAAGGCTTTAAGTGTCTCTATCTGGCTTTGGGCTCACTAAGTCACTCTGTAAACCAGGCTGTCCTCAATCTCACAGCGATCTACAGCCTCTGCCTCTGGAGTACTGGGATTAAATACTTGAGTTATCATTTAATCCCAGCACTCGGGAGGCAGAGGCAGGCGGATTTCTGAGTTCGAGGCCAGCCTGGTCTACAAAGTGAGTTCCAGGACAGCCAAGGCTATACAGAGAAACCCTGTCTCGAAAAACCAAAAACCAAAAACCAAAACAAAAAATTACTTCCTGCTTCAACAAGCTCCCCTTACCCCACCAAGACCACAGCACCAGTGCCGCTGTCCTTTATCCTTCTCTGAAGCTCACAGGTCACTTAACTCTGGTTAGCTCTCACTCAGCTTCTCTGCTTTCACAGAACGCCATTCCTTTCTACCCAGCACTCATTACGGTTTGTCGTCACGTTCGGGTACGTGATGAGCCCGGTGGCATCTGCTTTTGTTACGAAACTGTTCTATGTGGGACAAGCTGTTCTGCTTATCAATGTCTTAGAACTCAGCACAGTGCCTACTACACGATACGTCTCCAATAAGACCTTGTTGAATTAAGGAATGACGAAAAAGCCTTGTGAATGCATGACCAGCTGTGTGGGTGGGCTGCCTTTGTTGTATGTTTGGAACACTCATCTTGCCAACCGGAAGGCATTCATGGGCTACTCAGTCAAGATTTACTTTCATATTTAGGATCTTTTGACTCCTGGCTTGCCGTGGGTATGGAGAGCAAAATAAAAGCAAAGTTCATGGAATTGCCACCCCCTGTTACACGAGCCATGAAGAAAGTTTTCAAAGCTCAGATAATTGTGATCAACAGTTCATATTTCCAAATTCAGAGTTACACAAGATTGATTCTAGAGTCCCAGCGAATCAGTGGGCTAGGGGGCGGGGCGTAGAGAACGGTGGGAGGCCAGGACTCTAGCACCTGATTTATGAAGCACAGGTCCTACTCCATGCCCCCTGGCTGGCCGAACAAGTTGTTTAAACCGAGGCTCTGCAAAGCAGAAGTAATTTTGCTTGCCCTTTTGTGCTTTGTACACAATTAAGGGTGGTTCACATGAGGTGTTTTGGTTGGTTGGTTCTTTTGTTTGTTTGTTTTGGTCAGTGTCCTTTCCTCTCCACCTCAAGAATGGTAGACAGGCCACCTACCACTGAGTCACACCTCTAAGCCTGGGAACTTTCTTATGCAATCTCACAGACACAGTGGCACTGGATATGGTAGGGACATGAGCTACTTGTGTTTTGCAACAGTGATGTGGGAGCCAGTGTAACTGGGCAGCATTCTGGGTGTTTTTTCTCAGTTGGCCTTGTGTGTACTCCTGAAAGACCTCCTCTCACACCCCTTATTTCTACTGATTAGGGTAGAGATAGCTGGAATGACAGACAGCACAAGCTGGAATGACAGACAGCACAGTGACTCAAAGGACAGTGTCTTAGCTTTTTATTGCTGTGAACAGACACCAAGACCAAGACAACTTTTATAAGGACAACATTTAATTGGAGCTGGCTTAAAGGATCAAAGATTCAGTCCATTATCATCAAGGTGGAAGTGTGGCAGCATCCAGGCAGGCATAGTTCAGGAGGAGCTGAGAGTTCTACATCTTCATCTGAAGGCTGCTAGCAGATACTGACTTTCAGGCAGCTAGGATGAGGGTCTTAAGCTCACACCCACAGTGACACACCTACTCCAACAAGGCCACACCTTCAAATAGTGCCACTCCCTGGGCCAAGCATATACAAATCATCACAGACAGGGATGAATTTACCTTATGTGAGGTCGAAGTTGAGTGGGGTTTGGGCGTGGAGGTATGTGTTTGCATGGCTCTTCAAAGGGGCAGAGTGAGTAATAACAGAACATTGAAAACCATTGAAGTACTTAGAGGTCCTACAACACTGGGAGAATCTTCAACCTGGAGACTAAATGCTGCGCAAAGAGACAAAGGCTGAGGAGGGGACCTTGTTAAGAGAGGTGTTGGTCAATTAAAAGCCCAAACATGAGAATAGAGAGTTATCCGGTGGTTAAGAGCACTGATTGCTCTTCTAGAGGAATCAAGTTTGGTTTTCAGCAATGACATGGCCACTCACAAATGTCTATAACTATAATTTCAGGAGATCTGACACCCTCTTCTGGCCTCTGTGGGCACTGCACCCACATGGAGCACAGACATACATGCAGACAAAACACTTGTATGCATAATATAAAATTAAAAACAAAAGCCCAGGCCGGGCGTGGTGGCGCACACCTCTGCACTCGGGAGGCAGAGACAGGCGGATTTCTGAGTCCGAGGTCAGCCTGGTCTACAAAGCAAGTTCCAGGACAGCGAGGGCTATATAGAGAAACCCTGTCTCGAAAAACCAAAAAAAAAAAAAAAAAAAAAAAAAAAAGCCCAGACAGCCTTTTTTCCTGCTTGCTTTCTGGGAGGCAGCCCACAGGGAAGGCCTGGCTCACCTCTCTACTTCTTTGCATCTCTCCCTTAATAAACTATTTCTTTCCTTGTAAGAGAAGATGACAGAGAAGCAGCAGCAGCCTCCTATACCACATAAATAACTTCTTTGCAGGGACTTGACAAGTCAGACTCGTTTACTAAGGAATACTTAGAGCTATCTTTGGCTTCTGTTCTCCCTGACACATTCCTCTTTCATGAGTAATCGATTTGTTTGATCAAAGTGTATGGTAGTCCCTTGAGGAGAGATCAACAAGAGTGTGGTGTAACTTCAGGATCCAAGTTCTGCCAAGTCCCACCAGAACTTTCTCCTCAGTTGCTCATGGTAGGTACTGCTGCCTCCATTTCACACATGAGGAGGACAGTGACATGCTTGAAGTCAGGTGACTCAAAAGTGGTTGTGTGCAATTATTCTCAGCCCACCACCACCTCAATTTCCTGCTTCTGTCTCCCCTATACTGCCTCTCCCCTACACTGAATAAATAGTGTCTCCTTTTCCCAAGTTTCATAAGACAAATGTGTTTGTTGCGACTGTGCAAACTCTGGGCTGTTTGGCCTCAAAACTCCCAGAATTACAAAATGTTCAAGACACCAAGGGAAAAAGGAGGCCATTTAACTCAATTTATTTTGCAGATAGGGAGTCTGAGGCAGAGGGAAGGAAATCAACTCCATCATGTCCTCCATCATGTCTTCCATCATGTCCTTCATCATGTCCTCCATCATGTCCTCCATCATGTCCTCCTTGCAGAAGTTTGTGGCTCAGCCTGTTAGCTTACATTTCTTTCTTTTTTATTTTTTTTAAGGAATTTTTTAAAAAAAGATTTATTTATTTTATTTTATTTATATGAGTACACTGTAGCTGTCTTCAGACACACCAGAAGAGGGCATCAGATCCCATTACAGATGGTTGTGAGCCACCATGTGGTTGCCAGGAATTGACCTCTGGAAGAGCAGTTGGTGCTTTTTTTTTTGGTTTTGGTTTTGGTTTTTGAGACAGGGTTTCTCTGTATAGCCCTGGCTGTCCTGGAACTCACTCTGTAGACCAGGCTGGCCTCGAACTCAGAAATCCCCCTGCCTCTGCCTCCCGAGTGCTGGGATTAAAGGTGTGCACCACCACGCCGGGCACAGTTGGTGCTCTTAACCGCTGAGCCATCTCTCCAGCCCCCTAGCTTACATTTCTACCTTTGCACCAATTGCACACTCAACCTAGTCTTGTCCCAAGCTTGCTCCGTGTAGTGGCTATTCCTGGTTTTCAGCTTGACTATATCTGGAATGAACTGCAATCCAGAATTAGAAGGCTCTCTGAGGCATAGTGGGTATGAATCCCAGAAGATTAAGACAGGGAGATCTCTGAGTTCATTGTTATCTGGGATTAAAGGTGTGTGCCATCACACCTTTAATCTGGACTATGCCTTCTGCTGGAGACCTACATAAGGACATCGGAAGAAGGAAGATTCACTCTTCTTTGCCTGCTTACCATGTGGGACTGAGCAACTGCTAGATCCTTGGACTTCCATTCACAGCTGCTGCTGACCATTGATGGGGAGTTGGACTACAGAATGTATGCCATCAACAAATTCCTTTACTATATAGAGACAACTATATAGCTGTTGTTTACTGTATAGTTCTGTGACTCTAGAGAACTCTTTCTAATACACTCCGCATGTGCAAAATGCATGTGTGGAGGGATCTACTGGCTGGATACTTTTGCCCAAAGTAATTGCCACCATGTTCTGTGTAGTCAACAAATATTTACTAAGTGCCTATATAGTGTTAGAGATGTTGTGAAATCAACGGACAGAAACAAAACAAAACAAAATAAAAACATTGTTTTTATCCTTCTGAGTCCTCTAGAAGTATCTAAATGAGGTAAATTTTAGATGCTAGGAAGGCTAGAAAGAAAATAAAATGGATACAATGGATGTGAGGTGGGCCTTCGGATAGAGAGGTGATGCAAAACTGTAGCACTTGGTGTGTGGTCCCTTCCTACAACCTCCCTACCCCCATCCCCCCACCCCACCCTCCCCATACACAGATTTTTGCTAACAAGAACGTTGATTCTGAGAAGGAGACTGGGTGGCATATCAAGTTTCAGTGGCCCTACTTCCTAACCAGCTGCCCCTGAGTGGCTAGGAGAACCATATGGCTGGGATGATGAAACTCAAGGCGAAGAGTGCATCACCACGCATCCCACGTCACTGTAGGTGTCCCGAGGTGAGGGTGAAGGGAGGCGGGGTGTGCATCTAGGGAGAAGCAGCCAAGTAGCAAATAAAAAATTCCAAAAGCCTCTGGAAAGGACAGTCGCTGCCTTAAAGTAGGGATTCTCTGTCACCAAGACCCCGCCCAGACGACCGCTCCCCACCCCCCGCCCAGCCCAGTCTGGCCTGCGCCAGGCTTTAGAGGACTTGTAGTTTATCCGGTTCATCACTGCAGTGTTGATACGGTCAAGACAACTACAAGACCCAGAAGTCAGCGCGCAGGCCCGAGGCGGAGTCGGCGGCGGTGGGTGTGCGAATACAGGGAGCCAGGAGGTGCTGGTGCCAGGCGCCAGGATGCGGTGGCCGGCCACCGGGTTTGGGAGCAGCCCAGGCTCACCTTAACCGGAGCGGTGCGGACGGTCCCGCGGCGACAGGCACGTTGCATACCCACATTAGGCGCAGCTCCGGCAACCTAGCGGTGTAGCGTCTTGGTGCTGCAGTGGCAGGGTGCAAGGTCCCAGTAACCAGAGGGTGGGAATACAGCCCTGGAGCTAGGCTGGCGCTGCCGGCCGAGAGCCTTGGGTTCTTGGGGGACTGGTGTCCACCTGGGGCTGTGCGTGACGTCTTGCTCTCCTTCTTTCTGGGCCAGGGCTAATCTCGGCAGGTTCGCGATGCAGCGGGCAGCGGTGCTGGTGCGGCGGGGCTCCTGCCCCCGCGCCTCGGGCCCCTGGGGCCGTAGTCACAGCAGCGCTGCAGCCGAAGCCTCGGCGGCGCTCAAGGTGCGACCGGAGCGCAGCCCTCGAGACCGCATCCTCACCCTGGAGTCCATGAACCCGCAGGTGAAGGCGGTGGAGTACGCTGTGCGGGGACCCATCGTGCTCAAAGCCGGCGAGATCGAGATGGAGCTGCAGCGGGTGAGCGCAGGGCCTGCGGGGGGCGAGGCCAGGGGGCGTTCATGGCGGGAAGAACTGTGGCAAGCTACTTTGGGGTCCTCCTGAAGGACCTCCAACCCTCCGAAACCCCCCACCCCCTCGGCTTTCAGCTTCTTCTTTGTGCCATTTTTGGCTAAAGCGAGAGAACGCCCCCTCTCTCTCCCGTCACCCACCAGTGCCCCGCATCTGGCACAAAGTGAGGCCTTCGACGGTTCACTTGTTGAATTGTGCCCAGTTATTGAGCGGCCTCTGCTGCCAGGCACTGCGTGTTCCCTAAGTGCCCTACCCTCGTGGATCCCTTGGAAGGGGGAAAACAAGCAAATATAGAAGTGAGAGTTTCAGATAGAGAATAAGTAAGTTCTTTGAAGTGAGACGAAGGGGCTGGGGGGGGGGGTGGCGAGGTGAAAACCCTGTTAAGTAGGAGCGGAGGGAGGAAGGAAGACTGTGTGACTGGCTGGTTTGTTCCCGAACCCTTTTTTCTGGCAGAGGCCTGCTGGGTGTTTGCCAGCCACAGTGGCTTGACAAGACCGGGACTCTGGAAAAGAGATGGGTAGAATTCCTTATTTTGTACCCCGAGAACCTTTGATTGCTATAGTGGGAGAGTTGGGTCCTTATGACCTTAATGAGGTGAACCTGGGACTTCATCTTGGTGATACCAGCCAGGGAGGCTGGCTTGAACTTAGCTGTGTCTCCCTGTCCCAACTAGGGTGGTTTGGCCGTATGTGAAACCAAGTTCTTTGTTCTGGGGCCAAGGTCTGACTATGTAGCCCAGGTTGTCCTCGACTCCACATCCTCCTACCTGCACCTGCTATGCGTCGGGGTTTACAGGCATCCAGGCACAGAACACAATGCCCTGCTAAGATACTGGGTTTTAAACTGGGTGAGATTTGGAAGGCAGAGTCAAGAGGGAACATCACTACTAAGATTAAAAAGAAAACGTTAGCTGGGTGGTGGTGGCACATGTTTTTAATTTTAGCACTTGGGAGGCTAAAGACAGGCAGATCTCTGTGAGCTCTAGGCCAGCCTAGTCTGCAGAGTGAGTTCCAGGACAGCTAGGGCTACACAGAGAAAGCCTGTCTGGAAAAATCTTAGGAAGAAGGGAAAGAAGGAAGGAAGGAAGGAAGGAAGGAAGGAAGGAAGGAAGGAAGAAAGAAGGGAAGGAGAGAAAGAGAAAGAAGAAAAAGGTCACCAGATCATTCTGATTCAAGATGTGGATGGATGGGAGGGTTTCTTGATTTTGTTTCCATACTCAGCAGATCCCAGTGTCTGCAGAGTAGCATGGTCACTCAGTATCCTTGAGTATGTAAGAAGAACTCTTAGAATCTCTCTCTTCTTTCCATTGGAATTTTTTATGAAGCCTACCTACATCAGATACCCAATTCTACTAAAAACGCTGTGTCGGATCCATCAGTGTCTATTGCTGACTCTTTGCAGGGCTGAGTTTATTTATTTATTTTTTTAGATTTGTTTTTATTATTTTAAAATATGTATATGTGTGTAGTTATGTGCACATAAGTGCAGGTGCCCATGGAGACCAGAGAAGTTTCTTGGTGGTACAAGCTTAGGCAGGTCGATTTCTGAGTTCAAGGTCAGCCTGTTCTACAGCTACACAGAGAAACCCTGTCTCCAAAAACCAAACCAAGCAAAGCAAATCAAGAGTTGGATCTTCTTGGAGCCGAAGTTCCAGGTGCTTGTGAGCCGCCTGATGTGGGAACTGAACTGGATTCCTCTGCTACTAACCTTCCACCATCTCTCCTGCCCACTGGGCTGTTTAAAGGTTGGCCCAGAGAAGGCTGGCTCCGTTTTTTTGTGCCTGACACACTGGTGGGCTAGAGACATAGAGCCTGTGCATTTCTTTTTCAAACTTTGATATCTGGGAGGCTGCAGCTGTCTCTTCTCAGGACAACAGTCTTCCTGCTAAAACAAAGCCAGGCTGAAAGTGTTCCCTGTTCTGCCCCACCACAGTTGGTTTCTCTGCATCCAGAGCTGGGAGAGATTCCAGGAATTCTTTCTATCTTTCGTGAAATAGCTGCTTTCCTGTTGGACCCGTAAAGCAGAGGATGGGGAGAGCTAGAGAGCACTGGCCTTAGTCTCAGGCCGCCATACTGTTATTCCCGCTCCATTGCCCCCCAGTTCACTATGTTTTGGGGGGATGTTTTAGCGGCAGAGAATGTGTGAGAATGGTCCAAGAGCAGGCAGTGCTGTGATCAAAGGCAAGAAGCTGGGAAGTTCTGGGTCTAGCGGCAGGTTAGGGATTGATGTAGTTAGTAGAAGTCTGTTTGGCGGAGGGAGGTGGGGTGAATTCGATAGAGAAGATAGACAGAAGTCATTTGGACGACTCAGGACTGGACCATGCATCCTGGCTGGGCATTCGAGCTAGGAAGGGTTTCCAGCGGTGGTAAAGCTCAGGTAGGTATATGTCTTGGTCACTGGGCCAGAAGCATCCTGACTTCCAGAGCAGAAGTTCCACACTCCCAAATGTTTGAGACGTCCAAGCTAGATGAGAAGTCCTTTCTGTCCACCCCTACTCTCTGATATTTGTCTTTGTTTTGAGACAAGTTCTCACTATCTTAACAGACCTGGAACTTTCTGTGTCAGGCAGGCTGACCTGGAACTCACAGACGTCTATCCAGCTGTCTCTGTTTCCCAAGTGCTGGGAAGAAAGCCGCACACCACCATACCCTCTCTGCTGCTCTCATTCAACTTCATTAGCCATATTTGTCAGTTGTTTCTTTTCTTTTTGGAGGTTGGGGGTTCGGGGCTGGGGACTTTAGATTTTAGAGCTCTACTAACTGGAGGCAAGCACTCCACGATTGACCTAGAGCTGTATTCAGAGCCCTGTTTATTTCCATTTATTTTTTGTTTGTGTTGGCTTAGTGGTTTTTTCCTATTTCTGTTTTGAATCTCTGATGCAAATTGGACCAATATTCCAAGGGATTTGATCTGGCTGAGAAGTGTGTATGGAATACGACTCCAGGCAAATTCCATGTATTCTCTGGGCATCAGTTTCCCATTCTCTGAGCTTTGTCCCGGGCAACCTGAGGTGATGTCTGTGTTAGGTCCCAGAACCTTATGTTAGCTATGGAATTGCTTCAGTGGGTGCTCCTGTCAATATCACAGGTCAGACACGTGGCTTCGGTGTTTGTCTTCAGGGTGGCGGACAGGGCTTAGTCCCAAGCTTTTTACTTCTCTGATAAGATAGCCTGAGGGACAAGGAGAACAGGGTAAGGGATGTGAATAGCCAGGCCAGGGAGGCCATTGCACCCTGACAGCAGCTCCACCAAGGGAGAGTCTGTTTTGGGGTTTCAGATCCCATTGTTCATTGGGAATAATAGCACTTTTTAATAAGCCTCAATTAAAGGGGTTTTGAAAGGATCTGACAGTTTCTCAACCTACTTCTTTTTTTTTTTTTTTTTTCCTCTTGCTTTTTTTAAAGGCAAGGATCAGGGCTTGGTGCAGTAAAGTGAAGGAATGGCTTTATTCTTCCAGTTGTAAAAGTAAACACCAGCCAGGTGGGGTGACTGGGGCCTGTATCCTACCTATTAGGAGGCTGAGACATGGGGGTTACTTGAGTTTAGGAATTCAGGGCCAGTCTGGGCAATATAGGAACATTCTGTCTCAAAGGTTAAAACTAGAAAGTGTTTGCCAGGTAAGCACGAGAGCATGTGTTTGTTCCCCGGAGCTTCCGTGAAAAGCCAGGCATTGGTTGTGTGCACTTGTGACTCCAGTGCTGGTGGATCACACCAGGAGGATCCTGGCATCCTCCTGACCATCCTGAGGATCCCTGACCAGACGCTAACCTACTCAAACCAATGGGAAACCCTGTTTCAAAACTTGAAGTGGCTGACTCCTGAGAAACCACACCCAAGGTTGGCCTGTGACCTCCACTTGTACACATATACACACATGCACCTACAGGGACATGTACAAAGTACACAAAACAAAAACAAAAGCTCACACAGGGCAGAAGGTTTAGAATTAGAAAAGACTGGTTACTTTTGTTGACATCATTGTGTGGTTATGAGGATAAAACGTGTGGAAGACTGCGTTGGCCTTTCTGAATCTCTCAGTGTGCAGCTTTCTGGGTCAGCTGTAGCTTTGCTATAACAAATGATCCTGAATGGAAAGAATTCAGCTTTACTGACAGTCTTAGTTAGGGCTTTGCTGCTGTGAACAGACACCATGTTCAAGGCAAGTCTTATAAAGACAACATCTAATTGGGGCTGGCTTACAGGTTTAGAGGTTCAGTCCATTATCATCAAGGCAGGAGCAGGGCAGCATCTAGGCAGACATGGTGCAGGGGAAGCTGAGAGTTTTACATCTTTATCTGAAGGCTGCTAGTGGAAGACTGATTCTCAGGAAGCTAGGTTAAGGGTCTTACAGCCCACACCCACAGTGACACACCTACTCCAACAAACTCCAACAAGGCCACACCTCCTAATAGTGCCACTCCCTGGACGAGTATATGCAAAGCATCACAGAAATCTTTTTTTTTTTTTTTTTTTAAAGATTTATTTATTTATTATATGTTAGTACACTGTAGCTGTCTTCAGACACTCCAGAAGAGGGAGTGTCAGATCTTGTTACAGATGTTTGTGAACCACCATGTGGTTGCTGGGATTTGAACTCTGGACCTTTGGAAGAGCACTCGGGTGCTCTTACCCACTGAGCCATCTCAACAGCCCCTTTTTTTTTTTTTATGATTTTATTCTGATGCCTTTATCCTTGGCATATAGATGATGTTTCTTTTCTTTATGTTGTATGTATTCTAATCCTTTCTCAATTCTCCATGTTAAAGCAAGCAAACAACAACAACAACAAAACCCTCAGAAAACAAACAAACAAATAAACAGGTTCTCTTGTAGCCTAGGTTTTCCATCCTGGAATGCAGAAATCTTTTTTTATTTTTTATTTTTTAGATCTATTTGTTTTAGATTTTTATTATTTTATGTGTATGTGTGTTTTGCCTGTCTGTCTGTCTGTCCATCCCATGTGTGCTGGTGCCTGTGAAGCCAGAAGAGGGTGTCAGATCCCCCAGAACTGCCACTATGTGGGTGCTAGGAACCAAACCCAGGTCTTTGGTTAGAGCAGGGAGTACTCCGATGAGTCACGTTGCCTTTCCAGCCCTGTTCCTTATAAATCTCCGCTTTTCTTGTTGTCTGCATGAATTAAAAAAAAAAAAAAAAAAAAAAAAAAGTCCGGGCGTGGTGGCGCACGCCAGCCTTGTCTACAAAGTGAGTTCCAGGACAGCCAAGGCTACACAGAGAAACCCTGCCTCAAAAAACCAAAAAAACCAAAAAAAAAAAAAAAAAAGGAAAGAAAGAAGGAAATAAAAAAGAAAGGACATTTAACACTCCTTGGTGTGGTAGAGGAGGTTTGTTGTAGACATGAGGGAGAGCATAGCCAGAGGCAGGGACATCTGGGGGAGTCCAGAATGGACATAACCCTGAGCCAGACCAGAGGAGAGAACTGGGAGAGTAAAGGGTGGATGACTAGAGAAAGGGTGAGGTACCTAAATTAGGGAAGGGAAGCCCAGCCCCTGGGCTGGAGGAGTTTAGGGTAGGGGGTGGGGCATCCCAGCCATACCCTGTAAAAAGTCAGGACTGGTAGATGCTGGAGATCTTGGCAGCCAGACCCACTTTGATATGTTAAAGAGGCGCTTTGTTAGGCATTTGTTCTCCGTTTGAGACTACCATTGCAAGAGTGTTACTCTGTGCTAAATCTCAGCTTCTGTTAAATGAACCTGTTTTCAGGACCTGTGGGATCTCATTGGGTTTTGTCTCCAGTGCTTCTTTCAGGACTTCCTTCCTGCTCTAGTCTGATTAATTGTCCATTTGAGTCTGGGATCTAGGGGCCTTTCAAATAGTTTCTGGGGCCTGGGAAGGCCTCACTTCCACCCTGTGCCCAACTCCTTTCCTGTACCCACACTTGGTCAAGATTTATTTGTGTGTGTGCACATGTATATGTTTGTGTGTGTGCATGTATGTGTTTGTGCATGCGTGCGTGCGTAAGTAGAGGTGCCCACAGAAGTCAGAGGCATAGAGCTAGTGTAGCAGAGGGTGTAAGCTGCAGGGCATGAGTGCTGCTCCTGTGTTCGGGTTGTCTGGCAAAGCCTTAGAGCGCACTCTCCCCACTGAGCCTTCTCTGCAGCCTCTGTACACTTCTTCTTCTTCTTCACTTCCTGTATTTGCTTTGGTTTTTCTCTTTGTTTGGTTCCCGCCTACCTTCTCTCACTCGCAGGCTCCTTATTTACTGTATTAGGAGTGTTTGTTGAATCAAAGGGAGACCCTGGCCTTCTTCAGCATATCTCATGAAATGCCTGGGCCATCCCTTGAACAAGAAAACTAACTTGTTTTTATCCCTGCCTCCTCTCCAGGTTTACCAGGGTGTGTATAACTGACAGGTGTGTGTGTGTGTGTGTGTGTGTGTGTTTGTGTGTGTGTTTGTGTGTGTGTGGGTTTGTGTGTGTTTGTGTGTGTGTGTGTTTGTGTGTGTGTGTGTGTTTGTGTGTGTGTGTGTGTTTGTGTGTGTGTGTGTGTTTGTGTGTTTGTGTGTGTGTGTGTGTTTGTGTGTGTGTGTTTGTGTGTGTGTTTTTGTGTTTGTGTGTGTGTTTTTGTGTGTGTGTTTGTGTGTGTGTGTGTTTGTGTGTGTGTGTGTGTGTTTGTGTGTGTGTGTGTTTGTGTGTGTGTGTTTGTGTGTGTGTGTTTGTGTGTGTGTGTGTGTTTGTGTGTGTGTGTGTGTGTGTGTTTGTGTGTGTGTTTGTGTGTGTGTGTGTGTGTGTGTGTGTGTGTATTTAACATGGGAGCTGGAGAAGAGCAGGGGATCCAGATTTGATTCCCAGACCCCACACTCGGAAGCTCACAACCATCTCTAAATTGAACTCCAGGGGATCTGATGCCATTTTAGCCTCTGAGAAAGCCTATACTTGCCCCTGCCTCCCAAACCCTAGGATTAAAGGCATGCACCACCACCTTTTTTAAATAGCATTTTTCTCGAGTGTGTGTGTGTGTGCACGTGCATATTTTCTTGCACATATAGGTGCACACATGTGTAGGGTGCATTAGTAGCCATATGACAACATTGCTATCGCTTTTTAGATGCTGCATACCTTAGATTTTGAGACAGGGCTCCCGTTGGCCTGGAGCTCATTGGTTCAGCTAGGTTGGTGAACCCCAGGAGTTCACCTGTCTTCACCTCCCCAGTACTGAGATGACAAGCATACACCATTGCATTTGAGGTTGGTTTGTTGTTGTTTGTTGTTGTTGTTGTTGTTGTTGTTGTATTAAATGTGATTCTGTGCGTTGAATTCAGGTGGTTGGACCTGAGACACAGGCACCAATTGAGCACCTCCTCAGCCTTCCTGTTTTGATAACTGCTTTTGTCTCGCCTTGTTCCCGTCTGACGTGTCCACCAGTCCAGTGTGGCCTTTAATGCTGTTGGACTGTGGACTGGAAGGGCGATGATAAATCTTTTTCCTTTTCGTCGGAAGAAGTATTTCACCACCTTCCACCCCTGCAGAAGTGAAAGTGACAAGAAGAGCCCCGCTCCCTTCCCTAGGCCCTCCCCTGTGCTGCATGGGATGCACTTGGGAGCTATATGTGTCCAGGTGTGTTAGACAGAGGGACTCACACTGTATGTCTGTTAGTGTCTCTGTTGAGGCGCTGCGCTGGGGGCACTGAAACACCGTGTGTTCATACAGGCCTGGATAAGCACTTTGGGCCCAGTCTGGGGTATCTTGGTGTTTCCCAGCCCATGTTGAGCTTGTCTGCCCAGAACGCTCTTCTTAGTGGCTGCTCTTGGCTATGTAGAATGGTCTGCTTGTCTATTCAAGGGGGCTAGTTTCCTGCCCCAGGCTCATCTGTCATGCAAAGTGTCTATAGTCTGTGGGCACAAAGCTCCAAGTATGGAGGTGCTTAGTCTTCCCAGGCTTGGTGTCAGCAAGCCCTGAATTGGCTGAATAGTGCCGGGGGAGAGCACAAGGAAGGGCCATCCTGGGCTAGATTCCAGGCATTATCTCCTCCTGTATTGTGCTGGCCTGGGGCCCAGGCCTACAGCTGTGTGTTGAGTCCTGGCTTTCATTGCTGTGACAGATTTATTTTTTACTGAAGAATAGGCTGTGGGGTACCACAGAAGTCATCTATGCTCAGGAGCAGTAGAAAGCTCCAGTGACTTAGAGGCTGATGCTGATCCAGAGCTCCTCAACTGGAACCCAGGCCAGTGCTAGGGCGCGCGAGCCTGCCTTCTGGACACTGTGCCTTAGGTAGGTAGGTGCCTCGTATCTCCCACACTCCCAGCCGTGGCGCCTGCCTATGGGATGAGCCTTGCAGCCCGCATTCCCCTCTCTCCTGCTCTCACCCAGACCCAGCCTGGGGCAGCAAGTGGTGCCACCACCTGCTGTGGTCTAGTGGTGTTTGACTGCCAGAGTAACGCTGCACATTGGCCATCTCTGAATAGCTCAAAAAATGGGACACAAGTTACGTGCAGGGTCCCCTGTCTCCCAGACACACCTTTCAGAGACTTGAGCTCTGTTTCTCGTGAAGCACTGGGGCCTTTTCTAGGCTGCTTTTCTTGGCCTGCTATGCCTTGTCATGTAGGGATGTCAGACTTAGGTGGCAGCTCTTTCTCTTTCTGGCCCACTGTGCTTTTTTTTTTTTTTTTTTAAGTTGAGAGGTATTCAACTGTAAAAAAGCATGGTGGGGAAGGGACAGATGACTCAGTAAGAGTGCTTGTTATGTACACATGAACCTGAGTTCAAATCCCCAGCTCCCAAGCAAAAAGCCAGGCATGGTCTCACCTGTACCTGAAACCCGAGTGCTGGTAGGAGTGGAGACAGAAGGATTGCCAGGGCTGGCTATTGATCAGCCTAGCTAAAAACCAGTGAGCTCAGGGGACAGGGGGGAGATATCCTGTCTCAGAGAAGCAAGATGGAGAGTTTTGAAGGATAGCTCAAATCCTCCTCTGGCCTCTACATGTTTGCCCATAGTCAAGCACACACCTGAGTGTGGTGCACATGTATGCACACACGTACACACATGTGGATACGCACATATACTGTGCACAGCTGGGACAGGAGGTGGGCAGGCTGTCCCAGCCTTCTCCTTCCTCCACGGTGACATGCAGGGCCTCCGTCCTGGACTAGCTGTGTAAGGCTGTGTTTATTCCTCATTATATTTTCAGTTACCTGGGCAGGTCCTTAAACCTGTCTAGTCTATGCCTCCAGGCTAATTCTGGATTTCTCAGGCTGTGTGTGTGTGTGTGTGTGTGTAATCCCATGTTTTCACATCTCCATGTTCATTTTTACCTTTGTAGCAGCTAAGTGTCTTTTCCTCATCTCCCAAGTGACATCCAAACATCTGTTAGTTCCTCTGTGACCCCTACGTCATTACCTCATCTGTCCTTACTCTTAAAAAAAGGAAGAAGAAAAGGAAACTAGCAAATTTGCAAAACCCGGATTGCAAGAGAGCAAAGCCAGGAGTTAACTCCTGGGATGAGTGTCTTCTGGAGGTGAACTTGAGCCCAGCATCTTTAGCCCCTTGTGTGTGGTTTCAGAGTGAACCTGCTTGGGCACAGGGGACAGGAGCATCTAGGCTCTCCACCCTTGACATTCCGCATGTTTTACTGCTGGCTTCTGTTCCTTCTCTACTGCCATTTTGGTCCCAGTGCCTTCTTTTAGACATCCCTGTAAGGTGACAGGCCATGGATCTGTCTCTGGATGTCCCGGCCACTGAACAGCTTTTCCAATTTGTCCAGAAAGTGGGGGCATACAACAGAGTAGTTGCTAATCACGCTGACTCCGAGTTCAAATCCTACTACAAATCCATTTGTGACACTGAACAAGTTTGTTAGTCTTTTGAAGCCTCAGTTTTCTCACTTGTGAAATGGGTTCCCTTGGCCTTCCTTGTGGAAATGGTTGTGAAGATTAACTAGGGTCAGGCATGTCACAGGCACTGTGCTTGACATTTGGGGAGGGATCAAAATAGGATTGCTTATTAATATCCTGTGGCAGTGCTCCAGCTTGTGTTAGGAATGTAGGGTCTATGAGTCGTTAAGTAACCACCTGCCACCTTCTCTCTGCAGGGTATCAAAAAACCATTCACTGAGGTAATCCGAGCCAACATTGGGGATGCCCATGCTATGGGCCAGCAGCCAATCACCTTCCTCCGTCAGGTGAGCCAGCCCTCAGCAACAGGCCTCTGGGGGCCCTGAAGTGGAGTGGGGGGAGGGGGACCAGAATTCCTAGGGGATGGGGAAGAGACCAGAACAGCAAGCACTAGCTAGCATCCCTCAGGGGTGTGCCACAGAAGTAGCAGCCCTTTCAGGTACCTGGTGTCCCTGTTTCTCTCTCTCAACAATTCCCCTTCCATTGTTATCAAAAATACCTTAACACACTTTGGGGTTGGTCTGGGATAGGACACTCCCAGAAAGGCTCTTCTTCATCATTGTTAGGTCTGGGGTCCTGGCAGAAGAGCTTCGGTGAGGGTTCAGGTATACATGTGGACAAAGAGATGCAAGCACAGGGGGGTGGGGGCAGGTAGCCCGGGGTGAAAATATAGCCCCAAGGGAGCCCCTGGGTTTGAGTGTTGGATCTGCTGCTGACCGACTAGTGGCCTTGTGCATGTGGAAATCCTCAGGGTGCCTTGGAGGGCAGATGGAGGTCAGCCTCCAGCCCAGCAAAAAGTGGAGGTTATGGCAGCCACAGCCACCTACTCGCATTGCCTCTAGGGTAATGCAGCTCCCTCCCAGGGACTCTAAGTGATGGTGGTGTCAGGCTTTATGTCTGAATATCAATGGCAAAATGTTGCTTGGGGGCTGGAGAGATGGCTTAGCGGTTAAGAGCACTGACTACTCTTCTGAAGGTCCTGAGTTCAAATCCCAGCAACCACATGGTGGCTCACAACCATCCGTAACAAGATCCAACTCCCTCTTCTGGAGTGTCTGAAGATAGCTACAGTGTACTTACATATAATAAATAAATAAATCTTTAAAAAAATGTTGCTTGGGCTGACAGTACAGGATCAGCAGGCAAGAGATAGGAAAAGCTTGGTAGGAAAATACCACTGGGTAGCCTGAAGTGAGGTAGGAGACAGAGCAGCGATAGGAAGCTTTTTCCTGTAGAAGGACTGGGCCTGTTTCTGACCAAAATAACAGTCCTATATGTGTAAGGTCCACAGGCTAGGGCAGGTAACAGACTTTGGGAGTGGACAGCTTTGTCCCCTTTTCCCAACCCGTGTCACCACCTTCAGAAGGGGTACAAAGTGGGGCTTCCCTCACCTTGGGGCAGAGGGCTTATTGGAGCCAGAAGGCTCCAGTCACACCCCCTGCAAAACAGGAGGACATGCAACAGGGTCTGAGGGATACCCTGCAATCATTGCTGAGTTTCAGAAGACTGGAGATGTGTGTGTTAGGGTCCAGCATGTGGAACTGGGGGACAAACAGTACCTCTGCCAGAGGAGAGGCAGGAAGAAGGCCAAGGTCCTTGATTGTAAGCAGGAGTGTGGATCTGGTCTTGGGTGGCGAGTAGGTTCCCCAGGTCACTTGCCTCTACAGGCTGTAAAGGACTCATCCCCAAAGCCAACCCAGCCCCGGGGCCACAGTTGTCCTAACTTGTCCTGCATGGTGTCAGCTGCTCGAAGCCATCATCTGTCTCTCTGATCTTCATAATGCCCCTGGGAGAGGGGGAGGCTAGGTTAGTGCTCATTATACAGAGGAGGAAAAGCCAAGAAGCTGGTTTGTCACCTGACTGGTATCAGAGATGTGACCGGTTCTTCCCTTTAGTAAGCCTGGCGTGGTCCCTCAGCTGCCAGCTTTAAACAGGTGTGCGTGGTTTTACTGGCACCTAGTCACACAAAGCCTTAAGCTAATCCTCTCAGTTTTCATGTGTTGGGTGATTTTGTGTTACAGGGAGGAAAAGCCGTTCCGGCTTTCAGATCTGGGGATTAGTCCAAAGGAAGACAAGGAGGAGGAGGTCTCAGGCTATGTGTCTTCAGGGGTCTTACAACCTTGTTCCTGTCAGCAAGGGTTTGCTTCCCACTGTGGCTTGGCCCCTTGCCTAAGAGACCCTCTCGTTCTTATGATCCTGGACGTTTGGGTCCAGTGTTTGTAGATGAGTGGGAACCAGGGCAGTGGCGAACCCTCATGTTCTACCATGACTTCTCCTTTGGCTCCCCACTCTTGGGCCAGGCCATGGTTGTGTTGCCTCTCATCCATCAAATTCTCTCCTGCTGCTGAGAGCCAGCATCTTGCTCTTTGGTACCCTGAGCTCCTTCTGCCCAGCCCTCATGGAGAGGCTGTGACGCAGTGTTTGGGGTTGTTTTCTTCTCACTTTACCTTGCTCGGTGTCCTGAGTGCTTGGGTACCATATTGTAAACTCAACTGTACCGTCTTTCTATAGGTGATGGCACTCTGCACCTACCCAAACCTACTAAACAGCCCCAGCTTCCCAGAAGACGCTAAGAAACGAGCGCGGCGGATCCTGCAGGCTTGTGGTGGAAACAGCTTGGGTGAGGCACAGCTTGCAAGGCCCTCGAGGATGTGAAGTGAATGTGGGTTCCAATGGGTCTGGGCCTATCAGCAAACACGTGACTGTTGAGTGTGTGGAAGGTGGCTGATGTTCAGAGTGTGTACAGATGCATACTCACCTTCCCGTGTACCGAGGCAGTGATCGATCATGCCATCTTTTGGTGAGTCAGGTACTTAAGTATAAGTACCTCCATCCTTCTGAATTCAGGCTTGTTTAGGCCAGCAAAGGTTTAGTTCAGTGACCATCAGGAGGCTAAATAGAATGTCAGTTCCCAGCGTTGCTCAAGTTTCTTGTGTCTGTGGCATTGTCTGAGGATAGGAAGCATCCGGACTCTCTCTGTCTTTTTCTCCAGTTTAATTGTTCCCATTACCCCTCCACTCCGCTGTTTTCCTTCCACCCTGCCTCTGTTCCTCCTGGTAGAAAGCCCAGGCCCAGGGCCAGCGGTTTGCCTCCTGATAGAGCACCAGGTACCTCAGGCTCCATAGAAGAGAGTCCTGGGACTTGACCCCCTGTGGATGTGAAAATGGTATTTTTCCTCCCTACCCTGCTTGAAATCCAACTCTTGGCCTCTAGCTCTTTGTTCTCATCTCATTTTCTTTCCTGTTTATCTCCTCTGCTCTTTCCCCAGTGCCTGTACAGCTTTCTTAAAGCTTTCTTAGGATGTGTGCCCTGATATTCTGAGGTCCAGAGCCAAGAGTGAGATAGATATTTTTTTCTGAATTGCTTTGTCAGCCCTTTGGTCTCTGCCTCCCTCCATGTTCCCTCCCCACTTTTCTGCTCTGTCCCTTACTGTGGGCTCTGTGCTTATGTGCTGGCCGTGGTGTCTCCATCAGCGCTCTTGGTTTGGGCACGGTGGTATCTCTGTTAGGAAAGGGCCGGTGTCCCCTGCTTCCCTGCCTGACAGCCTGAGCTCTAGACCATAGGCTGGCAGGGAGCAGCGTGTGTGGCAGGGCATTTCTTCCCCTGTACCCTCCACCCAGCACAGAGGATAAATGTGTTTCTCAGAGACCCAGTAGCCCTGAGATTTCCAGAAGCTCTGGGGAGGCAGGGGGAGGGAGCTGGCTTTATGTGTATCTACTGTGAGTGGGGAGGGAATGGCCTTTGACCTTTGTCCTGCCCACTAAATCTCATCTATTGATTTTTGTCCCTCTTTGTCAGCTAGAGCTAGGGGGTAGGTGGGAGGCCATGCCTATGGAAGGGCGCTCTAGGGGTGTCATAGCAGACCAAGAAACCATAAGGATTTTGTGGTCTACCGGGCCCTGTCCCAGGAACTCGTGAGTGCAGATGAGGGCAGTGCATTCTGAGCCTTCTTCTCATCTTTAAACGAGGATGTGTTTTCTCTCCACCTCCTGCCCTTGTAAGAAAGGCTAGTGTGTCTGCTAGCACTTCATGTTAGGTGACAGTACAACCAGGCCCTGCCCACTGCAAGGAACATCCCTCTTAAGCATGGATGCTGAGGTCTCACTGTCTGACTGAGCCTCAGGCCACCCAAAGTGTTTCCCGCCATAGGAGGAACAGGAAGTGGAATGTGTCTGTGTTCTCTGGAAGCATGCTGACCTAAGTGCCAATTATTGAATATGTATATGGAGGGTTTTAAATTTTTTTTTTGTTTTTTTGTTTTTCGAGACAGGGTTTCTCTGTATAGCCCTGGCTGTCCTAGAACTCACTTTGTAGACCAGGCTGGCCTCAAACTCAGAAATCCGCCTGCCTCTGCCTCCCAAGTGCTGGGATTAAAGGCTTGAGCCACCACCGCCCAGCGGGTTTTTAAATTTTTAAGCATTTTAATTTAATTTTATTTTATGTATATGGTCATTTTGCCTGCATATATGTCTTTACACCACTTACATACCTTGTATCTGTAGCAATGAGAACACTGGATCCCTTGGAACTAGAGTTACAAACAGTTGTAGCCACCATGTGGGTGTTGGGAGTTAAACCCAGGTCCTCTGGAAGAACAGTCAGTGTTCTTAACCGCTGAGCCATCTCTCCAGTTCATTTATAATTTTTTAAAAAATTTTATGTATGTGTTTTTGCCTGCTTTATCTGTGTGTGTCCCAGCTGTGTGCAGTGCCCACTGAATTAGAAGACAATGTCAAATCCTCCTGAAACTGGAGTTACAGGACGCAGTAAGCCACACCTGTGCAGAGGGTGAATCTGGGACCTCCGCAAGGACGGCAGGTCCTCTTAACTGCTGAGCTGTCTTAAAGTTCACCCATGCTTTCCTCATGACCTTTAAGATTGTTTTTCCTTAGCCAGGCATGGTGACTTGCCCTTTAACTCCAGCAGTCAGGGGGCAGAGGCAGGCAGATCTGATGAATTTGAGTCTAGCCAGAGCTACATAGAGACCCTCTCTTTAAAAAAAAAAAATGTTTCTTACTAATGCTCTCTTTATTGTCCATCTGACAAGCAATTCAGTCCTTATGTTGTGTCCTGGATACGAAATATCCAGGTGGGAGCTGTGGGAGTTGTCTTACCCCACTCAAGACACAGCTTAGAGCAGGCGCTCTTCCCCACACTGAGGGACACAAGTGGCTGAGAGGAATGGCGCCTCTGTGCTCATGGAGTGTCCTTCCACTTTTGAGAGAAGCAAACAGTAACAATAATCGGGCTGGAGAGAAGGTGCAGCCGTTAGGAGCCTGTCTTGCTTTCCAGAGGACTGGAGTTGAGTTCCGAGCACCCACGTAGGACTACTCACAACTGCCTTTAACTCCTGCCCCTGGAGGGTGTCTAGTGCTTCTGGCTTCTGCAGGCGCTTCCACTCACGTGCATACACCCACACACATATACTTACACACACACATAATTCTTTTAAAAGTGACTCCTAAGGATTTTATATGTGTGTGTCGTTTGGAGCTTTCATGACTTACCAGATAAGAGGCAGAGAGCTAGAGGACTATGTATAGAGAGAGATGAAGAGAACAGACTGGAGCTTGGTATGGTGGAGCACACCTTTAATCTCAGTGCTCAGAAGGCAGAGGCAGACAGATCTGAGTTTGAACTCAGCCAGGTCTACATAGCGAGTTCCAGGCCAGCCAGGGCGATATACAGAGACCCTGTCTCACAAAACCTGACAATAATGACCAAAGGTTGACAGCCAGGCTCGAGAGGGGGTGAGTGCAAGAGAGCTTGCAGATGCCCACCAGAGGGGGGCAGCACAGCGTGGGCTTCAGGACTGGGTGTGAGCCAACAAAAGGTGGGGCTGGGCTATTCAGGCTGGCTAGGGAACTTGGTACTTTAGAAACCAAGGCTCAATATATAGAAGATGCTCAGTAAACCCTGGGTGGGAGGATGTGTGGGTGGATGGATGAGCCCAAATAAGTAGGTAAGCATCTTGCCATAGCCCAGAGGAGTAAGAAAGAGGCCCCACCTTAGTGTTCACCGCCATCTTTATCCGCAGTTGACTACATGGCTATCACACTTACTCTATTGAACATCTTGCCTCTAATCCTCATCTTGCTTGTCGTCTCACAGGATCTTACAGTGCTAGCCAAGGCGTTAACTGTATCCGTGAAGATGTGGCAGCCTTTATCACCAGGAGAGATGGTGTGCCTGCAGACCCAGACAACATTTACCTGACTACTGGAGCTAGCGACGGTATTTCTGTATGTGCAAAAGTGGCCTTGTTTGTTTGTTTGTTTTTCATGACAGGGTTTCTCTACGTAGTCCTGGAACTCTCTTTGTAGACCAGGCTGGTCTCAAACTCACAGAGGGCTGGGACTAAAGGCATAAGCCACCCATTTGTATACCCAGTGTTCACTTAGGTGATGAACAACCTTGCAAGTTAGGACCAAGTGCTAGGCAGGCGGGATATAGGCTCGGTAGATAGAGCAGGCCACCCTCTAGTACTCCTGTCCCAGTAGCTTCTAGTCCCTGATAGTTTGCATGGCCCTGGGTACAACTGTAGCATCAGTTTCCTTCAGAGGCTCTGGCAGCAGGCCCTGCTGCCGGGGAGCTATAGGATCCCTGAGGTTGCTTGCTGGCCTCTTTGTTGCTCAGCACATGCTGTGTTCTTCCTTTGCTGCTCGGTCTCTGCTTACAAGCCGGTGTCATGACAGACTAGCATTAACACACATACATAAAGGTCACCCCCCGAGTGTTCAGTTTCTGTTCTGTAGTGAAAAGGACATATACTATAACAGCAGCAGGAGCCATAAAGGCCCTCGGAAAAAGACCTAAAGATGCAGCAATGTATGGGGCGGGGGGGGGGGCGCGGAGGCAGGGGAGGAAGTGCTTTCTAAGCCAAAGATCAGTGTATGCAAAGATCTTGATCTGGAAAGAGGCCCAGTGTTTTAGAAATGAGTCTCAGGTAGGTGAGCTCACACAGTGGGGGATAGTTACCCAAAAAAGGGCCAGGGAAGCAAGTCCTGGCTAAGTTCTGTAGGGTCCTAGAAGCCACGCTCAGGATTTAAATCAGAACATTGGCACTTCAGTAAAGGAAGGGAGTCCACACGATTTAATCAACATGCAGCTCAACTTTGGCCTGGCCAGAAAGAGCCAAGTAACAGTAACTGATGGAGCGCTTAGGAGATGAGGAGCCGAGCAGCAGCAGCATGGGGCACGTGGACTAGAATCAGTGGTTCCGTGGCTGAAGAGTCTGCTGTGGCGTGGGCCACGTGGACTAGAATCAGTGGTTCCGTGGCTGAAGAGTCTGCTGTGGCGTGGGGCATGTAGACTGGAATCAGTGGTTACATGGCTTGAGACTCTATTGTGGCACGGGGTGGGTGGACTAGAATCAGTGGTTCCGAGGCCGAAGACTCTTCTGTGGCATGGGGCATGTGGACTAGAATCAGTGGCTGTGTGGCTGAAGAGTCTGCTGTGGCTTTGGTGAGGTGGGCTAGAAACAGTGGCTGAAGTCTGAAAGTGTAGGCTTGTGGAGGGTTTTTATTTGTTGGCTGGTTCTGTTTATTCCTCAATGCTGAGGATCAAACCTGGTTCTTAGGATGGGGCAAGTGCTTCGCTTACTTAGCTGTGCACCCCCCATTCACTTTTGGCATATTTCTCTTAGGCTCTAGCCCTCTGCTAAGCACCATTAACTTGTGCATTCTTCCTATGAGCTGAGCAGTGGTTGCTATTATCTTTTCTATCTTATAGGGGCTCTTTGTCTCCTCACAGGCTCTTGTTTTGGAGTTGAGTGTGTGTTTCCCAGAGCCTTGCAAGTAGATAATGCATTAATCTCCTACTTGAGCCCATGAGGAAGTAGGCCCCGAGACAGTAAGTGCGCATCATACTGTTCAGTCTGGCGGGAGTCTCGCATCACGGAACTGAACCTCAGATGAACCCTGTGCATATGGAAAATGGAAGCTCTCCCAGCAGACGGTTTTAGCTTGCTGACTCCGAGAACCATTGCCATTTTCACCAACACCTCACACGACCCCACGGTTTCTTTTCTTCTTTAAGATTTATTTATTTTATGTATATGAGTACACTGTAGCTGTCTTCAGACACACCAGAAGAGGGCATCAGATCCTATTACTGATTGTTATGAGCCACCATGCGGTTGCTGGGAATTGAACTCAGGGCCTCTGGAAGAGCAGTCAGTGCTCTTAGCCACTGAGCCATCTCTCCAGCCCCTATGGTTTATTTTCTTAAGAAATATATAAATATTTACCCCACTTTGCTTAAAAATGGGTGGAAGTACCTATCACCTGGTAGCTGGTGGCACCATTTCACCAGTCTCCTATGTAGGAGTCTTAGGTGTGGGCCAACTGATGATTATATTGATAAAGTTGAGTTTAAATGAGAATACCAGGGTGAGGCATGAATAATTCTAGGGCAGGACCAGCTTGGAAACTGTTTTAGAAAGTGTTTGCTTGTTTGGGTGTCTTGAGACACGGTCTCACAATGTAGCCCAGGCTGGCCTCAAACTCATTATGGCCCTGCCTCAGCTACCCAAGCCCTGGGATTATGCATGTATTGCTGCATACCTGTCACGTGTCCAGTCCTCACTACATGCCATGCATTAGATCAAGAACTTTAAGACAGTCTATGTTTCGTACTGCCCACAGCAGCCCTCATGTTCCTGTTAAGGAAACAGAATCAGGGAGCTGCAGTAACCTTGATAGGCTTGCACTGGAGGCTGCAGCTAGACAGCCGGGGCTGCAGCTCATCTGGCTTGTCTGCCCATTGCCTCTTGAAGGATGAGAGAAGCAGCAGGAACCCTATAGATTAACTGTGGGTCTCAACCTCTTTGGGGAATGTTGACTGACCCTTTCACAGAGGTCACCTAAGACCACTGGAAAACAGATATTTACATACGATTCATAACAGCAGCAAGATTACAGTTCTGAAGTAGCAATAAAAATAACTGTAGGGTTGGGGGTCACCACAAGATGAGGAATTACATTAAAGGGTTGTAGCGTTCAGAAGGTTGAGAACTGCTGCTGTAGATTTTGCTTGTTGTTGCAGACAATCCTGAAGCTCCTGGTCTCCGGTGGTGGCAAGTCACGGACCGGCGTGATGATTCCCATCCCCCAGTATCCCTTGTACTCCGCGGTCATCTCTGAGCTCGACGCGGTGCAGGTCAACTACTATCTGGATGAAGAGAACTGCTGGGCTTTGAATGTGGACGAGCTCCGGCGGGCATTGCGGCAAGCCAAAGACCACTGTGACCCTAAAGTTCTCTGCATTATCAACCCCGGAAACCCCACAGGTCTGTACTTGACTCTCTGGCCACGTTCTTAGGGGCTTGGAGTGGCTGGTGTGCCAGACACTTGACTACTCAAAAATTAAGTTACGCAAGGTTTTCTCTGTTCCAGTTTCCCAGTTCTCTCCAGATTTGCTAACAGCTGTGAGCCTCGCCCCAGGCCACCTCAGGAGATGAGAGGCTGGTATCTTTTTTTTTT
The DNA here is from genome assembly GCF_000001635.26 of Mus musculus. NCBI lineage: Eukaryota > Metazoa > Chordata > Mammalia > Rodentia > Muridae > Mus > Mus musculus. The sequence goes on from NC_000074.6 coordinate 85,512,550, forward strand.
TCAGTTTTTGTTTTGAGCAGGGTTTTTATTCCTGACAGGACCTGTTCTTTTTCATATTTTACATCCAATTGTAAAGACTCATCTCCTTGAGGTTATTCACACAGACTATCACCACTCAGTCTAAGGTTGTTTTGATGCTAAGTTCCTCTTGTTTCTCAGCTGGATTCAGAATGCTGGTATATGAAGTTTGGCTTTTCCTTTGAGAGGAAAATTCAATATTAAAAAAAAAAGAGCAAGCAACAACAAAAAAGCCTGTTTCTAGACATTGAAAAGCACTCAAATTTTGTATATTTCTTTTAAAAAAGAAAAAAAAAAAGGATCCATCCCTGCCTGTTGTGACTCCCAAGCTGCTGGCTCGTGTGTCTCCAGGGCTCTTTGGATCAGAGAGCAAGCACTCCTTTCTCCTTTGTTGAGCTAAATTGAATTGAGGCCAGAATACATTAGAGTTGATTGTGGAATCTGCTGCTCTGAGATGTGAAATGATGCTGCAGTCTGCTGAAAACAAGCACTTTAATTCCTGCGTGCAGGCAGAGGTGTAACTGGTGCAAACACTGGTGTGTGTGCTCCCGTGCCTTGGTAGGGGAATGGAGTTCTACCCACGATGTACTTCAGGGAAATGACACAGAGTTGTATTCTCAATTGTGCTTCTAGGCCAGCATCACAAAGCGAGCTTTGAGAACCTCTCAGACCAGTCCAGACAGCAGTCTTTACAGCTGAGGAGAACCACTTCCTTAGGACTGTGGTTCCTAAACTTTTAAAGCTTGTTAAAGTGAAAACTATAGACTGTGCTCACTGACACTTTAATGACTGGGCTAGGGCTGGAGAATTGGCAGGTCTACTCAGTCCAAGATGACACTTGTGCTGATCCCAGGGCCACACTTGGAACAGCAAGTCCGGCAGCATTTGTATGCTGAGTCGGCTGTTGAGTCAGTACTTTTTTGTTTGCGTCTTTGGAGACTGCGTTCCTGTCTGGTCACATACTTGCTCTGTCATCTGGGCAGGCCTCAGACTCAGAGCAGCCCTTCTCCAGGCTCTGAGTGCTGGGACTACAGGTGATTGCCTCTGGCTTGTCTTTTAAGTCAGGATTTTTTACTCAGGCATTTATCTAAATCTTTTTACTTAGCTGCCTTGGAGAACATACCTCCTGTTCTAAGTAAAGAGATCCTGTGACTGTATATTACTATAAGTAATATTCTCTCTCCCTCCCTCTCTCTCTCTCTCTCTCTCTCTCTCTCTCTGTCTCTCTCTCTTTCTCTCTCTGTCTCTCTGAGACTAGGTCTTACTATATAGCTCTGACTGTCCTGGAACTTACTATGCAGACCAGGCTGGCCTTGAACTCACAGACATCTGCTTCACTGCCTCCCAAGTGCTGGAACTAAAGTCATGCATCACCATGTCTGGCCTCATGAGTCATCCTTATGAGATTAACTTTTAAGTGGGCAACCATCTTTCCTTGCTTTCTGGGGTCTTAATGCATGGAAATCAGTCAGCTGCTAAAAGAGGGTGGGTGATAGGAAATGGAAACTTTCCAACCACATACCATAGCCAGCTTGGTTAAAAGATGCCAAAGAGACTTGAGATGTTAAGCCAGGGTGCTTCTGGTTTCAAGACGAAAATCCAACTCAAAACTGAAAGACCGTATGGTGGAGCTGTGGAGCCCGGGCATAAAGCAGTAACCTGAATCAACATTATTGTGTTTGCTTCTCAGCTCCGCTGTCCTCTGAGTTGGGTTCCTTCTTAGAATCTGTCCTTGGAGGGCCTCAGCAACTCCAGCCATTGCTCATCAGATGAAACCTTAGAACACATCTTCTGTGATCTCACTGAGAGCCGTAGCCCAGGAGCTCACTGACTCTGGGCTACGGACTCTGATAAGACAGCTCTTTTACTTATTCACTTAGAAGCCCTCCTTAGGCTGGCCTCGAACTTGCAACCCTCCTGCTTCAGCATAGCAAATGCTTGTGTTAGAGGTGTATGTCATTACACCTGGAGGTTGGGCCAGGGCTATTCCTCTTATCTCCTGCTGGGGTGTCCTCATAGGACATCTGTGGTATGTTATAGGAGAGAGGAAGTGTAATCACAGATGTTTCTGTCAGTTTATAGGGAATTCCTTTTGCCCATCTTCTGGTTTGGCCCTTAGGCACTTCCTTCCAGCTTTCTGGACCTGTATCAAAGCTGTGTCTTATGTCTCCTCAAACAGGGTGTAACCTGACCCCTGTAAAGCCATATATGACTTTCTCTTATTCTCTCAACTGTTCATGTTTGTCTCTTTGGTGTCTTCATGTGCAGTGATTGCTGAGTCCCAAGCCCTGGGTAAGCATAAATTTGTCTTTATTTTCAAGTGTGCGTTGTGTGTAGCAGTGGAATTCTTATATCTTTCCCATCCCTTTTCCTCTACCAGTCTGAAGCCTTTTCAAGAGTCTGGCCCTTCAGTTCCTCTTTGTGTTCCCCTTTGCATTTTGTGAACATGTTTTGGTATATTCTAGTGCTCACATCTCTGCTTGTATTCCATTCGGATATAGTTAGGAGATCACAAGACCCCACTAAGGGTTTGCAGGCTGCATCTACCCACAAACTGGTCAGCCCCTGTCTGCAGGAGTAGTGCTGGTTCCATGTAGAAATCATTCTGTAGATAAATATATATACATTTTTTTCTTTTTAGCCACAAGGTAACATTCTACATGCTTTTCTCCATTATGTCTACACATGCAGAAATTATTCATGTGTATAGATCTATATTTGTGCATATATGTGTAACATACATATATGCTGTACACACAATAAAGAAATCAGCAAGCCCGACTGAGCTTCCTGGTCTTACTCAAAGCCAGAGGAAAACTCGGGGAAAGTTCCACTCCCACCTTCTTACCCTTCGCTCTCTGACCCAGTGGTGAGCCTGCAGGCTGCTGACCTAGTGTCTTGCTGTTTGAAGCCACTCTCTGACATGGGTAGTGGGTGTGTCTTCCCTGTGGTGTTGAGGCACGTCCTGAGGAAGCCAAGAACAGCAGTGTGTTCTCTCAGTGTGCAGAAGCAGCTGGCCGGAGGCACCAGCCTGGCTCATTCATTCGGTGTTCTGCAAGCACTGATTTGCGCACTCAGGGTAGATGCTGAGCTAGGATTAGCTTGTCACTTCCTTGTGGGCGTGTGCATCTGCCTTTCTCGGAAGACACCCACAGCTTTTCTTCAGTAACTCCAGTTCAGTTACCATCTCAACCAGTCCAGTTTGCTTCATTGCTTGCTGCTGGCGCGCAGTCCAGGAGCGTTAGGGACCTGATGAACTCCACTCCGTCAGTGTTAGTTCCTGCTTGCTGTGACACTCCCATGCCTTCCTGTCCTCCAGAGAAGACACACATCCTGCACACATGTGCACATGGCAGCCAGATGTGAAAGGCCATTCCTTCCCCGTGTCTGACTTCATTGCGTTGGTCAGGAGTGGAGCCTGTAGCCATGACTGGAGCTTGGCTTTGCTGCCTTGCCCAGGAGGTAGGAGGGTGGTCTCTTGGGATCTTCAGGGAACTTAGGACACCCAAGTGATTTGGGTGGGAGTATTATTTGGGGACAACTTACATAGCATTACAACCTACATTTTGGTTTTCTTGGGGATTTTGTAGGCCAGGTACAAAGCAGAAAGTGCATAGAAGATGTGATTCACTTTGCCTGGGAAGAGAAGCTTTTTCTCCTGGCTGATGAGGTAAGAGCAGTCCCGAGATTGGTGGGGACATTCAGAGAGGGAGGGGGCAAGCCCTCTTGTATAGGGGGAATTGTTATTATTCAGGTCTGATGGTTCTAGAGCCATAGAGAACGTCCTAGGCAGAATGATTCTGGGCAAGCAAAGGTGAGGATGTTCATTCTTATCCTATGAACTTGGGACATAAATTATCTCTCTGTCGGTTCGGACTCTAGTTGTATTGTACACACACACACACACACACACACACATTCTCTGTATATATGGGAGACTGAGAATTCACTGGGTAACCCAGGCTACCCTAAACTTACTGTATAGTTTAGGCTGGCTTTAGATTCACAGCAGTCCTCCTGCTTTAGTCTCACAGTGTTGAGACTACAGAATTTTAACAGATTATTTTAAACTTGGAGGAGGAGATGATGATGATGATGATGATGATGATGATGATATATATATGGTTGGAGCCTGGACTCAAACTGTGTCTTCCAGATCCTTCTCCTTTCATCTCTGTATGTTGACTATCTTCCCAGCCTTGAAAGCAGCTTTTCACCCTTGTAATTCCAGCAAGTTTACACCTGATTGGTTCAACTTGAGCCATAATTATTGGGCCAACCACTGTAGCCTGGGGTTGCAATGTGCAAATTGGCCAGGCCCAGGCCAGGTGCGAGTTCTCTGCCCTTCCCAAACTTCCACCTGGAAAGCCAGGGGGCCTCCCTGAAGGAAATGCAGGGGCTCCTACCTAAGAGGGGTGTGTGTGGGGGTAGCTGCCCTGTAGGGGAAGAGGCTGAAGCCACTCCTAAGGCACAGTTCCCTGCCTCTTGGTGGTCCCTGCCTTCCTTCTCATTTACTCTCCAGCACTTTGTGAGCCTGGGAGGATGTCAGGTCTGTAACTGTAACTTCTCGAATGCCAATCACGAGGCCTGGGCTTCCCGTTCTTTGTGTGATTTGGAGGAAACTGAGAGTCCGTCGTAGCCATTGACGCTTTCCCTTCATTTCAGCATGTTTATTGTCTCCTTTCTCTTTAAGCACCCTGCTCCGTTACCACATTTAATTTGCCATAAGTAATCATCGATCTAAAAACCTTACTTTCTAAAGATAAAGAAAGAGGCATCAGTGAGACCTGGGGATTCCCTCTGGAAGTGTGCTGACTGGGAGGAGGGCAGGCTTCTGACTGCCCCACTGACGCAGCCAGCCAGCTTCCCTGAGTGTGGAATAGGCGGGGTGGCTGTGAGTGCTAGATCCAGAGACAGGGAAGTGCGGGGGTGTGCTCTGGCAAAAAGAGCAGAGACAAACCTGGCAAGTGGCATAAAGGACATCCCACAGAGTTCACCCCAGAACAGAGGGCAGGGGACAGGAAGCTGCTCCCACTCATAGAAGAATGAACAACGCTTTAGGAGAACATTTGCTGGGGAGGATGGAAGTCCCTGGTGTCACCACTGGCCTGATGCATCAGACAGGCAGGCTAGAAATGGGTAAATGTAGAAGTCAGGGGAGCTCCTGGGCTGTCTTAGGATCCAGTCTGAGGCTTGTTCTGGAATGTTCCTTCAGGCACATTCTGACTTATGTGTGGAAATAGCATCGGAAGTGGGGCTGGCTGGCTTGTTCAAAGCTGGATTTTGTGGCCTTCACCTGACAACAGGTTAACTCCGTACCTATGCACCTCTCCTGGGTGTAGACCGTTGGCTACTCTGAGCCACAGCCTTCCAGAAGGACTCATGGCGACTGTCATGTTTCCCCTGCAGGTGTACCAGGACAACGTGTACTCTCCAGACTGCAGATTCCACTCGTTTAAGAAAGTGCTTTACCAGATGGGGCACGAGTACTCCAGCAACGTGGAGCTCGCCTCCTTCCACTCCACCTCCAAGGGCTACATGGGCGAGTATGTCTGCCGCTTCTCCTCTCTGCCACGGGCGGGTCTGTGGTCCCAGTGCTTACACTCTCCTTTCTGCCTGCTGCTCTACTTGTGGTCCACCCACATGGTTAGAAAGCAGCCTTCATCACTTGCCGCTGGTGTAAGAATCAGGAGACAGACTGTATCTCTCTGGCAAATCTAGTGGTATAAGAGCCATCCCTGTACAGAGGCTCCAGGGAAATGCAGCCAGGCTCAAAAGAAACCAGACTGTGGATAAGTGATGGGAATGAAAACAGGTCCCGTAGCAGCTCTGAGTCTGGAATCTTCTGCTCTAACGTTGCCTGAAGTCTGAAGGTCCATGAAGAGAGGAGTTAGATGGATAGGTACCAAGCTCTGTGTGCAAGACTGCCTTAGCACTGGGGTGGTTATAAGACCGATATTTGGGGCCCATATTTGTGACTAGTGTTTACTGAGCACTTACCCTGAGATCGAGGCACTGAGGACTCTGCCGTCACAAAGCCAGTGTGTTACCAAGGAGTGAAGAACAAGGCAGAGAGGAAAGCTATGCAGCCGGTGGAGAACTGAAGTCAGAGAAGAGGTAGGACTGCCAGAAGGTGGGACTGGAGTAGGAAGGGAGACATTTGGGGGAACATTCTAGGTCGAAGGAATAGCATATGAAGCCTGAAGAAATGTTTTGGTAGCCAGGCGTGGTGGCACACGCCTTTAATCCCAGCACTCGGGAGGCAGAGGCAGGCAGATTTCTGAGTTCCAGGCCAACCTGGTCTACAAAGTGAGTTCCAGGACAGCCAGGGCTACACAGAGAAACCCTGTCTAAAACAAACAAACAAACAAACATAAAACAAAAAAACAAACAAAAAAGAGAAATGTTTTGGTTAGGTCAAGGGAGCCACCTCCTTACATTGTTTTTGGTTTAATTTGATGTAGATTAAGTGTATATGAGTTAGGTTTCAGGGAAAGCAGCTCTAACAGAATAGCCCAAAAGTATAGAGGTTCAGAAAGGGTGACAATGTATTTTTTTTGGACATAGTTGTTCAGAGATCCCAGGAAGGCAGAAAGGCAGAGCCGGCTCCTTGAGGTGGTTTAAGAACGGTGGCTTGTGAGTCTGCTTCTTCAACATGTAGTAACCACCCGTCAGACGAGAAGGGAGAAAAGGAAAGAGAGTTCTTGCTTCTCCCTGTAAGAGAGTGACTTGTAGTGACATGTTCACCTAACACTGGCCAGAACTCAGCCACAGCTGCCTGCTGGGTATGGAGGGTGTGGCGTTAGAGATCTGGTGTCCAACCTGCGTTTATGAGGGCTTCTTCTAACTGGCGGTGGGCTCCTCCCTCTCGTCTCTCCAGGTGTGGCTACAGAGGGGGCTACATGGAGGTGATCAATTTGCACCCCGAGATCAAAGGCCAGCTGGTGAAGCTACTCTCGGTTCGCCTCTGTCCGCCAGTGTCAGGACAGGCCGCCATGGACATTGTTGTGAATCCACCGGAACCAGGAGAGGAGTCCTTTGAGCAATTCAGCAGGGTAAGTCAGCTTGACCTGTGTCCATCACTGCTATTGCCAGGGTCATGGTAAGTGAGCAGCCACCACTCCATGTGGCCCTGCATCTGATGGTGTGTCTGGGTGTGTCCACCCGCAGCCATCTTTCAAGGGGGCACCCTAATGTCTCTTGGTTGTTGAACCACTCTCATGAGTTAAGTCTAAAGATGTAACAGAGATGCAACAGTTTGGAAGTGGGAAGACTTCCTGTGTGAGTCAATGGACTTTTCTTTTTCTCTGTGAGCATCGTAAAAGTCAGTTCCCAGATGTGCCCCACCCCCCTTTGGAGAGGCGTGTGTAGGGGGAGGTTGGCTTGTTTGTTTTTTTTGACACAGGGTTTTGCAGCCAAACCATTTTTTAAGTCAAGATCCTCCTGCTTCAGCCTCCTAAAGGCTAGGATTATAGGCGTACCTACAGCACTCCCTTCTCCTCGACAGGACTCCCTCCTCCTCCTCTTTTTTGTAGTAAAATACAAACAACTGAACTTTTTTCTCGTTTTAAATATACACTTCTATCCTGCTGTAGTAAATACCTTTAATCCCAGCACTCAAGAGGCAGAGGCAGGAGAACCTCTGTGAGTTCAAGGCCAGCCTGGTTTATATAGTAAGTTCTATGACAGCCAGGGCTATTCAGAAAGACCCTGTCTAAACAGACAGATGGACAGATAGACAGTTCTTTTTTTTTTTTTTCTTTTTAGAGATTTATTTATTTATCTATTTATTTATTTATTTATTTATTTTTGTGTATGAGTACACTGTAGTCTGTTTTCAGACACACCAGAAGAGGGTATCAGATCCCATTACAGATGGTTGTGAGCCACCATGTGGTTGCTGAGAATTGAACTCAGGACCTCTGGAAGAGCAGTTAGTGCTCTTAACCGCTGAGCCATCTCTCCAGCCCCAGACAGGCAGTTCTGTTTCATTAAGGAAAGCCACTCAGATGGTTGTGCAGCCCTCTCTCATCCCATCCATTTCAAGAACTTTTATCCCCACTTGACACATGAGACCTAGTAAACACATAGTCTCCACTCTCCCATTCCCCGGTTCTTGGCAGCCAGCATTCTACTCTGTCCCCATGAATTCCCTAAGACACATATGTATAGGTGGAATTACACAATGTGTGTTCTTGTGTGACTGGCATATTCCACTCGGCACAGTGTCCTCCAGGTTATCCCTGTGGAGGCCTGCCCAGAACAGCAGAGGTCTCTTTGGGATTGAAGGCTGGGGCGTATGTCACTGTGTGGCTGCACCACGCTTTGTTTATCTTCTCATCCTCAGCTCTCATCTTAGTTTCCCTCCTGTACAACAGAACTTACAGGAATTCTGATTGATTCTCTTCCAGCTTTGGATGCTTGTCCAGCTCTGGGACTGTTGCCGACTCTGCTCTGCCTGAGTCTCCATCCGTGTACACCTCACTGACGGAGAGTACAAAGGGATAATCCCTAGATGACATGATGGGGCTGGTCCCCAGGGACACTCGTGACTCTCAGAGAAGTGTTTCTAGGGTATTCTACCCAGGGCCAGGGCCATTCACACTGATGGATGAAAAAAAAATCTATGTAGAAAGACCGGTCCATGTGTCTATGCCTACCTTCTTCCCCTAGCCATGTACAGTGTTTGTTACATGCAGCTTACTTTCTGTCAATCTGTTCACATAGCCTTGTCTAGAATCACTGATACCTGTGCTTTTTGTCATCATTAGGAAAAAGAATTCGTCCTTGGTAATCTGGCCAAAAAAGCAAAGCTGACAGAAGATCTGTTTAACCAAGTCCCAGGGATCCAGTGCAACCCCTTGCAAGGAGCTATGTATGCGTTCCCTCGGATTCTCATCCCTGCCAAGGCCGTGGAGGCAGCTCAGGTCAGAGCGGAGGGCTGGCTGGCTTCCTGGATTCACTTGAGCTGTCTCTGACATGGTTGGCTTTTTGCTTTGGTGAGCCATGGTGCTGACCTTAGGAGTTCTGAACTCTGTGTCCTCCTGGACAAACGCAGTTTACCATGCAATAGCTTCTTAAGAGTCCCGGCTGCAGCAGAGTATGGTGGTAATAGAGCAAGTAAGAGGCTAACCCCAAGTGAGAGTCCAGGTTGAGCCTCCACGGTGTACTCTCAGGGTGGAGGCATAGCTTAGCTGTTAAGACACTTGCTGCTTGCAGATGATGAGCCTGGCCTTCAGCACCTACATGGTTTCACTCACAGCCTTCACAACTCCAGCTCTAGGGCGTTAGAGATCTAGGGCATTAGCCACGCCCTCATCCTATTTCCAAAGACACCAAGCATGCATGTAGGACCCAGGCATACAAGCAGACGAGACACTCATACACATGAAATAAATACATCTAAAAACCACTAAAACAGCAAGGCATACTGACTCTGAAGGGCAGGACCCAAGAAGAGTGTGATACTGGTGTTGGAGAAGCAATGAGAGTCCTCACCTCCCCCAGCCATTGCCTCCTGCCACAGTGACTCCTGAGTGTTCACGATAGAAGCCTTGGGTTTGGCTTAATGAGTCTTCAATGGAGCTGAGAGCCTGCTCTTCCAAGTCCTCGTATGCTATTGCAGACCATGCTCTGAAGCTCAAGGGAAAGTAATGTGTGCATCCCTGGAGTGCCTGAGCACCTTGTTAGACACTGGGTATCCAGGCCCACCCGAGATCAGACCCCGCCTGCCAGAGCCCGAGACTTCCCGAGAAATTGTTGTATAACCCACACTGTTTGATGTTGGTTTCATTGCTGTGACCAAACACCTGACAAGGTAGAAAGTCAGAGAAAAGAGATGTCTTTGGCTCCCTACGTTATGGTTATGGCCCTCTGGTGGGAAGGCATGAGTCATGTGATGATGAGGCAGAAGCACACGGCTCCTTGCTCATCTCTGGGTGAGGATGCAGAAGCAGAGGAAGGGGAAGCCATTGCAGGTTTTCTTTCTCCTACCCCAACCGACGGGCACATCCTCCACATTTCCTCTGCAAATGCCTTCAGGCACGTGTTCAGAAGTGTGCTCCCTAAAGCCCGAGGCTTTTCTAATCCTATCGGCTTTCGTAGCCTTCCTCAGCACTGTCAGCGGTTGCTCCCGGGTGTATCTCCTGCAAGGCCCTGCTGGATTTAGATCCCAGGGCGCCGTTTTCAGATCATTTGTGTGACTTGGCACATAGATAGCCATCTGCAGCCAGTGCCTGTTGAACAGTTGCTGGGATGGGGATGGGAATACTGGAACCCTTGAATGCAGATCAGGGGTGTCACAGCCCCTGCCTGGCCAACAGTAGCTTCAGATGTCTGAGTCCCAGAACCAGCTTCCTGGCTGTGACCTGGAATCCTGCTTTACTTTGCCATCAGGAAAGGGAGAAGGAGGGGTCTGCCACAGAAAAGAGGCACTGACACTGCATTTTGGTTCTATCTGGCTTTGAGCCCTTCACGCCAAGTGAAGACTTATATTTATAGCCCAGGTGAGACCCCACTGTGTAGCTCAGGCTGGCCCTGAATTCAAGGCATGTTTTTTGTTTAAGCTTCTCAAGGGCTATGATTATAGGTGTAAACCAAAACCAGCTCTGTTTGGGTTTGGGTTTTTAATGTGTGCAGGTCTCGTGTACAGCCAGGCATGACTCTCAAGTTCTGTCCTCTTCCCACAGTCCCATAAAATGGCTCCAGACATGTTCTACTGCATGAAGCTCCTGGAGGAGACTGGCATCTGTGTCGTGCCTGGCAGTGGCTTTGGGCAGCGAGAAGGCACTTACCACTTCAGGTGTGACACTTTCTTTTGGGGGTGGTTGGTGTTGGTCCCTTGAGTTCTTGCTTTAGAGACTGCAGGGTCTGAGCCTCTCTTCTCCTTGAGTGACTCTCATCATGGCAGGCTCAGACCCTCTGTCACTACATAAGGAAATGGGGGTGCTTTACAGCCCCTCTAAGTCTTCCTGGACTGTCCCGCCTCTCGGCTGCTTCCTGCCCCTGCCACCCTCTATGCTTCTGAATGCCCAGGGCAAAGCCAGTGCCTTAGTTAGATTTCTGTTGCCATCATAGAGAGCTTTTCAAAAGCAACGTAGAAGGAAGGAAAGTGTTTATTTGACTTGTGGGTTAAGGTCTATGCTCAGGGAAAAGCCAGGGCAGGAACCTGAAGGCAGGACCTGAGACAGAGCACAGGGGAACGTTGCTTACTGGCTTGCTTTCCATGGCTTGCTCAGCCTGCTTTCGTATGTAATCCAGGACATCTGTCCAGGGGAGGCACCACCCATGGTGGCCTGGGTCCTTCCACATCAATCATTAATCAAGAAAAAGCCTCCACAAACTTTTATATTTTATAGGCTAATCAAATGGACGGAGTTAGTTTCTTGGGAGAAATTCTTCCCAGATAAATCTAGTTTGTGTCAATTTGACAGAAATCCCAACCAGGACAGCCTGGCACAGAACAGGTGTAGCTCCTTGGCTGCACTATAGGCCATGACACTATCCTGGGCCCCAAAGCCTCTTAAGGTACTACACTGAGACAGAATTCGGTCCACAAACCGAGAGGCTGTTTACAGCCATGCCTTGTCCAGCTCTGTACAGATGGATACATGGATTCCCAGAGTTGTTAGGCAAATGTTCCTCACAGAGGCCAACTCTGATCATAACACAGTTATTTCTTCACAGCTCCTGCAGCAGTGTCTCTTGTAGCAGATGCTAAAAAAAGAATTGTCATGAGTTGCTGACGTCTAGAGCCAAGTCTTTGAACAGTCAAAGATATGGGCTGTGTCCTCAGATGGACTAACTGCCTACCTGGCCCTTTTATCCTTGGTCAGGTTCTCTGCTGCGATCCACGGTCCATCTGAAACAGAGAGCTGGGGTGGCAGGGTAGCCCAGTGGTAGATCGTACGCAAGTGTGAGGTCCCAGTGTCCGTGCCCATCACGTCACCAAGAGTGTGATTGAGGTGGGAACAGTGTTGTCAGGACTGGAGAGAGAGGTTACTTTTGTGGGAACTGAAAATGTCTTTGAAGTGAAACCTGTGATTTGAGATTGGCTTACTGTCAGCAACTGAATACTGGGACACACCCATATGTCTCAGCACACACACACATACACACACACACACACACACACACACACACACACACACACATGGGGGCGGGATTCAATTTCTGAAAGAAAGGCTAAGAGTTGTGTTCTAGGATTAGAATATAGTTTGACCACTTGTCTAGCATGTATGAAGCCCTAAATTCAATCCCTAACACCACAAAACAGGAAGAAAAAAAAAGTCATGTTCTAGAAAGGTCTCTGTACTAGTCAGAATGTGTTCCTGGAGCCATATGTGGTGGGGCATGCCTGTAATGCAATCACTTTAAGAAGCTGAGGCAGAAGGATTACTGTCACCTCAAGGCCAGCCTGAGCATCAGGGTGAGTTCCAGATCAGCTAGTGTCATATGAAAACCTGTTTTATAAAAGAGGAAGGAAAGAGGAGGAAAAAAGGGGCCGAGGAAGGCAGATCTCTGTAATTTCAAAGCCAATCTGGTTTACATAGCAAGTTCTAGGACAGCTGGGGCTACGTAGAGAAACCCCGTCTTAAAATAAATATACAGCCGGGCGTGGTGACGCATGCCTTTAACCCCAGCACTTGGGAGGCAGAGGCAGGTGGATTTCTGAGTTCGAGCCCAGCCTGGTCTACAGAGTGAGTTCCAGGACAGCCAAGACTACACAGGGAAACCCTGTCTTGAAAAATCAAAATAAATAAATAAATATACAAACAACAACAGCAACAACCATGGTGCCGCCTTCTGCGGTAATGAAGAATACATTTTGGTGACTCAGAATCTGGTTTATTGCTTTCCGGGTCTGACTGTAGTAGAAATGCCTGTGTATAAACACTGGCATTCTATGTTGGGTGGTGTTGGGTTCATCCTGTGAACAGCCAGGCTGATATTGTTCGCCTTCCTGACAGAATGACCATTCTCCCTCCGGTGGATAAACTGAAGACCGTGCTCCACAAGGTGAAAGACTTTCACCTGAAGTTCCTGGAGCAGTACTCATGAGGACGCCTCAGGCACCGGAGCCAGACCCTCCCAAGACCACCCAGGCCTTCCTCAAGGACTCTGCCTCAGACCTCAGACAGGCCACCAACGCTGTTCATCTTCATTTCCCCAAGGAGACTTCTTTCTTTGTGCCTTGATGTTTGAGAGTTCTTCGAGCAAACAGTGGTTTTGCAATGTCTCACAGGCCCTGTTTTTGTTTTTGTTTTTGTTTTGTTTTGTTTTGTTCTTTTTTTAAATGCAACCAAAGTAGAGTCAACCTGCTCGGCAGATGTACTTGGATTCTCTGAATCGCTATTCTGTTTGGAGAGTTCCTTTGGGTCTTAAGCAGCCAGAGTACATGGAAATGAGATTATGTCAGATCTGGAGAAACAAGCAGGTGTTGGGAAATATGTGACTTGACATGATAAGGGCTGGGAATCCAGAAATCAATAGTGAGATCCATGAAATCAAACCCTGACCAGTGTGAAAATGTAGCCTTTTGGACAGTAAGCCTGCAAGTCTAGTGAGAACTCAGAGAAAGCTGACCATTCTGGTCTGAAGATAGGCAGCGCATCACAGGCAAGAATATCGAAGTCAGTAGTAGGACAGGGGTCACATCAGATACCAGCTCAAATTGCACTAGCTATCTAGAACAGTTTTCTCCAGGTTTGCCTGAGCCTTGATGCATACCATCGCCCTCTGCTGGTCGCAGCAGAGATAAGCAAGGGCTGAAAATGGAGGCAATCCTTTCCCAAGGCCCTGAAAGTTGTTTTTCATGGTTTCAAACTGAATTTGGCTCATTTGTAACTAACTGATCACGGTGCCTGGTTACACTGGCTGCCAAGAAGGAGCGCATGCAATCTGATTCAGTGCTCTCTTCACATCAGTTTCCTGCCTCCCTCCCTCATCTGCGGACAGCATCCTATCTCATCAGGCTTCCCTGTGTGTCACAAAGTAGCAGCCACCAAGCAAATATATTCCTTGAATTAGCACACCTGGGTGGGCCATGTGCGCACCAAGGAAACAGGTGCTATAGGGAGCGCCAGGCCAGGCTTGTCTCTTAACTGTCTCGTTCTTCAGTGAGAGTGGGAAAGCTGTCCGGAGCTCCCGCGCAGGAGCCTGGGTACCCACGCAGCGAGTCAAGGGAGTTTTCGGAGCCAGAGAGAGAAAGATGTGAAGGCTGTGGAGTAAGGCTGAAACCAGCCTCCTGCCCTATAGTCCCACACTGCAGGGGGTGCGACTTTAAAACAGAACTTCAAGTTGTTAACACTCACAAGCATTGCATTACTGTGAAGGAAGTAGCCGCATCCATAACAGGATGTGATGGTCTACAGCTTTTCCTTTAAAAGCTGAAAAGGTACCATGTGTGCTCGCTAGGCATATAATCCAGATATGCTCCAGAGTTCTGAGATTCTTCCATGAAAGGTTAACTAGAAGCTAGAATATTTTTTTATATTTTTGTAACAATTGGCTTTTTTCATGGGGGGAGGGGAGTAGAGGGTTAGTATTTATAGTCCTAACAAGTCCAAAAATTTTTATAAGTGTCTTCAGATTATAAATAACCCTCCAAATTTTGCAATGTTTACATGTTTTTTTTTTAAGATGACAAATATGCTTGATTTGCTTTTTAAATAAAAGTTTAGCTGTTCTAAGAGATTAACTTCAAGTAGGATGGCTGGTTATGATAGTTTGGATTTTCTACAGGTTCTGTTGCCATGCCTTTTGGGTTTCAGCATCACTCGAGTCGCAGCATGTGGGTGGGGCTGTGGAAACCTGGCCAGGCTGGACCTGGTCAGCCACACCTCAGAGACATTGTTTCCATTTGGATGTGAGCAGGCGCAGGCCTGCATGCTCTTTCCTACTTAGCATCATCAGTTCTTCCGCCTCCTTAGCATGGTTCTTTGTAACAGCCATGCTGGGAAGCTCTGAACAATAAAATACTTCCAGAGTGGTGACTGAGCAGCTTGGTCAATAAAAACTAAAAGTTGCGTGGGGCTGAGTATGATGGCATACACTTTAATCCTAGGACTGGGGAGGCAGAGGCAGACTGGTGTCTGCGAGTTTGCGTCCTGTCTGATTTACCTAATAAGACCTAGTCACGCTGGGCAGTGGTGGCTCACGCCTTTAATCCTAGCACTTGGGAGGCAGAGGTAGGTGGATTTCTGAGTTCAAGGACAGTCTGGTCTACAGAGTGAGTTCCAGGACAGCCAGGGCTACACAGAGAAACCTTGTCTTGAAAAACAAAAACAAAAACAAAAAAGACCTAATCACAACAAAACTGAAAACAACAGAAGCAATAAATGGTTGGGTGGATGTCACTGTTGAGTGGATCTGTGTATATGTGCATATATTTTTAGTATCTTATATATTTTAAATATGCACAAGTATAAATATATGTGTTCCTGAACAGTACATTTACCTAAGTATCACAAACTTGGTTAACCAACAGCTTCTGCTTCTTTTTTTTTTTTTTTGGATATTTTCTTTATTTACATTTTAAATGTTATCCCCTTTCCCAGCCCGGAAACTCCCTATCCCCACTCTGCCTGCTTCTATGAGGGTGCTCCCCCACCCACCCACTCCCGCCTCCCTGAGCTAGCATTCCCCTACACTGGGGCATCAAGCTTTCACAGGACCAAGGGTCTTTCCTCCCATCGATGCCCAAAAAGGCCATCCTCTGCTACATATGTGGCTGGAGCCATGGGTCACTCCATCTGTCCTCTTTGGTTGGTGGTTTAGTCTCTAGGAGCTCTGGGGAGGGGGCGGGGATGTTGGTTGGTTGGTATTGTTGTTCTTCCTATGGGGTTGCAAACCCCTTCAGCTCCCCCAGTCCTTTAACTCCTCTACTGGGGTCCCAGCTTCTGCTTCTTAGGGTTTGACCCTAAAGACAGGGAGTTGCTTAGTTGGAGAAACTTTGGAGGTCTTTTGTTTCTGTTTTTGTTTTGAGAGCCTTGCTCTCTGGCTGCCTAGTATGCTAGTACATCTGTACCCCAGGCTGACTTTAAACTACTGTGTAGTCTAAGGCTGACCTTGAACTCCTGAGGCTCTTGCCTTTACAGTCTACACTGGGATTGTGCCACCATTCCTGGCTCTAACAAGTTGTTAAAACTAATGTGGACTTTTGCTTTCTGCTGGCAGTAAAGTAAGAAGAGATTAAGGCCGGAGAGGTGGGGACAGGAGCTGGAGAAGCGATGGGTTGGGTTGTGCTATACGACATTGTATTGATCTTACCCAGGTTTCCCAGTTCACATTTGTCTTGGAATATGGCTTTCAAATTTAAAATTGTTTTTAAAATATGCTTTCTATATCTTTATTAAAATTTAGAAAGTATGCAAAGAAAAATAACTAGGACTCTAACTAGGAATCATTAGGAACCCACTCAACACAGTTTAAGCAAAGAAACTGACTATCCTGTGTAAGCTGTAGGGAAACTGGCTCTGTTTCTAATGTTTACTCTGGCAGAGGTTGCCTTGCCCCATTGCACATAGAAAATCTCATGGTCCCACGTGTCCTTTCCTGAGTCAGATATTTTGGCTTGTGAGAAGAGGGTGCTTTGCACAGGAAGGGGAGCCGTGTACAGAGGAGGTGGGAATGGCTGTTAGGATCGCCAGCCTTGCTGAGTAACATTGAGTCAGAAGAAACAACCCATGAAAAAGGGATGGTGCTACACTAACAGAGGCCACTTTAGTGTGGGTGTGGAGGATGTGTGTTCAAGAAGTGTATGTGTAGCTGGGCATGGTGGCTCAGGCCTTTAATCCCAGTACTCGGGAGGCAGAGGCAGGTGGATTTCTGAGTTTGAGGCCAGCCTGGTTTACAGAGTGAGTTCCAAGACAGCCAGAGCTACACAGAGAAACCCTGTCTCGAAAAAACAAAAACAAACAAACAAAAACCAAAACAAACAAAAAGAAGTGTATGTGTGTGCACACGAGTACAGGAGCTCACAGAGGCCAGAGGCATTGCATCCCCTGGTGCTGGAGTTGTGTAGTGAGCTGCTTGTGGGAGTCACAGCTAGTTGGTAGCTAAGTGGACAGAGAAATGTTTTGTAGCTTCCCTCACAGGAGCCCACATAGGAACACACACCAACTCTCTAGGGAGTAAATTATATTTTATTGTACAGTTGAGTGTGTTAAATACAGATCAGAAACTACAGATATTATTCTAGATGGGAGGGGAGGGGGTAATGTTGAGATGGTCTCACTGTGTAGTCCTGGTTGGCTTTGAACTCCTGCCTGCTCGCCAGTCCTCCTCTCTTCAGTGACTTGTGCTCCCCACCATGGCATGCTTTGTCAGCAGAGGCCTGGAGTGAGACAACAAGCCTTTAAATTCAACCAGATTCAGGCTCTTATGACACAGGCGGACTATTTCCCAGAATATCCCATGAATGGTCCCACTGGCTCTTCACTGGGAACCTTGTGAACCAGGCCTCTGCTGTCCCCATTGCTCTCAGAATTATTCTCCAGGTTCCCACGGGCATGACCCACTAAACTATGCCTGTAGTACTCAAAGGCTTTTCTAGCCCAAAGTTTCAAAACTCTTCCATGTTCCTCCAACAAACCAGTTCCAAACAGGTAAGAACTATATGGTTGGGTTTATCATGGCAACAGCCCCACTTCATGACAGTCTTTTTTTTTTTTTTTTTTTTTAGTATTCTTTTTTCCTGTTTGCCATGATAAAACACCTTGAGAAAGGAAGAAAGAGTTTATTTGGGCTCACAGTTTGAGGGCACACAGTCCAAGGTAGCAGGGAGTCGTGGCAGCAAGGCCTTGAGGGAACTGTCCACCCTGATGAGTGCTTGTATTGAGCCCACTTTCTCCTTTTTATTCATTATGGGACCTCAGACCACAGAATGTTATGTCCCACATTAAGGGTGTGTCTTCCTCTCGCAAATAACCTAACAAAGATTAAACACGTATATGACCAAATACTTGCTGTCATGGTGCTTCTAAGTCCTACTAATTGTCGTTCAGGATTGACCACAGCACTGAGTATGAGGCGCATGGACTTGTAGTCCCGACTCTTCTGCCTCTTCTTCCCTGGTACATTACAGGGTGTGTACCATACCCAGCTCCAGACCCTTGGATTTCCAATGATTCAATATAATGTCTTCAGATGGGTTCCACACTGTTATGTATGGTATGTTTTTAGTCACTGGGTTTATAAGATATCTTAGAGTGTGTATGGATTAATACTAACAAAGCATTAATCACTGGAACATGATAGACTCATGCTGTAGAATGTCTTGGTCAGATAAAAATATGTAACATTGGCAGCTGTCCAGATGACTTACCATGAAGCCTGAAGATGTTGGTTTGGTTCCTGGAACCTATATGGTAGAAAGAGACTGTACTGACTGCTACAGGTTATCTTCTGAGTTCCACATGCACACCATGGAGCAAGTAAGTGCAGGGCCATGTGGTGGTGCACACCCTTAATCTCAGCACTCAGGAGACAGAGGCCGGCAAATCTCTGAATTTGAAGCCAGCCTGGTCTACATAGCAAGTTCCAGCCAGTGAATGCTATGTAGCAACACTCTATCTCAATAGCCATGAAGTGGGACCTCATCCCTTTAGCCACATCCTTGGAAGGAAGAGGCCAGCCTAGTCTACAGAGTGAGTTCCAGGACAGCCAGGGCTACACAGAGAAACCCTGCCTCAAAAAAACCAAAATAAATAAATAAATATAAGAAAAGATAAGGAAGCTGTGAATGTATTTGAGACAGATGTAGGTCTCTGAAGAAATGACAGGAGTGTGGCCAGTAGAGTTTGCTTCTCTGTCCCTAAAGCCTTGACGAGAATCTGAACGTTAGTTGGATCTCCTTTCTTCTATGGGAAGAAGCTTGTTTCTGTACTAGGGCTTTCACAGTGAACTGGTTTAGACATCATCACTCGAGGGCTGATGATCCAGGTTGTGACTGAAGTAGCTGTCTTTACTCTTCTGTCACCGTGAGAAACCAAGCCAGCTTGCAGAAGGGAGGGTTATATAATGTTTATGGTTCCAGAGGAATGAGAAGCAGGCATACTGGCTGGAGCAGTAGCTGGGTACACATCTCTAACCACAAACAGGAAGCAGAGATGGCTAACTTAAAAGGGGAAGAGTCCTTTGAAAGAAGTCTACCTCCAGTGATATACTTCCTCCAGCAAAGCCACAACTCATCTTCCATAACTAGCTACCAACTTGGTGGCCAAGTATTCAGCTGCCCAAGGCTCATGGGAAGAGATCTCATTCAAACCACATACCCGGGGACCTAGACTTTGAAGTTCCAGCTATAAGATATATCTTTCTGGACCAATGGGTGATAAAAGAATGGGAGTATTTTGTCCTACCATGCTCTTCTTAAAGAGTTGTTTGGAGATGTCGGGAATCAAAATATTTGGGACCAGGGCAAGTTCTACCTTCAGAAGGAATAGCTCAGTTTTCCTGATGTATTCTGTAGAATTAATCTTTAGATGCCCTTGAAAAGGCCACAATTTAAAGATTCCAGCTACAGCTAGTGGTGCACAGAGGAACCCAGCTCCTGGTGGTATCAGGTTTGGCACATAAGGTCGGTACTGGGCTTTTACGTGGCTATCTCACTAATAAGTACCTATATTTTCTCAGCTATCTACACAGCACTGTGCTTGACTGAATGCATCCTGTACCCCTGTACCATGCTCATAATTTCTTGTACAAATTGACTAGCAAATAATGGGCTGACATCAGCTTCAGGTGTGTGATGTGGGCTGATATCTTAGTATCTGTTTATCTTGCTTTCACAGCTGGAGATTTTTAGGTCTCCAGGTTGAAGTGTAAGACCAACAAAGCACTGCCTTTATGTTTGGTCATTACACAATCCACTCCACCTGTGAGACAGTAAAAGAGCCGAAATGTTTTTGAATATCAGTGATCTGGAATTGGCCATTGGTTTCTGGACCTTCCATGACTTACTTCAATCTTTGTCCAAGTTATAAATTCTGCATCCAGTGTCCTCGTTTATCCTAAGTAGATGCCATTAAATACAGATTCCCATTTTATGGGTTTGGTTCTATTGTGAGTTATAGCACAGCTTTCTATATTTAAAAATTATACTTAAGTGCAAATCATTACTTGTTTGAGAAGCCAAATAATATCATCTTAAGAGCCTTGATGGTTTAGAAAGAAAAAAAAAGGTTATAAAAAACTTGCTGGTGTCCAGCACTACAGGATTGTATTCGTTTTTAACATATCTGAGAGCCAGGCATGATGGCACAAGAGATTAATCCCAGGATGAAGTGGGAGAATCACTTGATTCTAGGCATTGGAGATCTGTTTGGCCCCATTTTGGCCCTGGTTTGGGCCTTGAGGACAAACCCCAGCCTGGCTCAGTTTTGAGACCTGTCTCAGTCACTACTGTATCAGGGTGACTCAGCAAGACCTGTTTAGCCCTGCCTCTGCCCCGCCATTGCTGATGTAGAGCTTTGCCATTGGTCCTGTCAGTCATTCTATAACCTGTCATTCATTCCATAACCTTCATCACCCCTCCCCACCTCCTACATCATCTTACCCGACCAAAAATCCCCTTCCCTATGTTCTGAACTTACATCAGCGAGAGGCTGATGCCATAAAGTTGAGTTCCTTCTTTGACAGACTCCGGCCTGGGTGTGTTTCTTTTGGGCCATTGGCACTCACCATCCCACTTAGCCCAGGTGAGACCCTGGAGGGATCTGGACCTCTCTCCTCTAGCCTGAACCTGCCGGCAAGGAGCCATCCGAGATCAGCTTGGGCAATACAGCAAAAACTCATCTGGGGAAAAAAAAGGCCAAGCATTGTAACTCACGTCTTGCCTAAAACTTATAATCCCAGCATTCAAAAGCAAAGGCAGGATGATCTTGGAAAGTTCAAGGCCATAGAAAAGAGAAGCTTCGGTTTGCCTCCCAGTCCTGCATTACAGGGCTAGACTGTTCTTTCTGAATTTGTTTTCAGGTCATTATTTCAGATCCTCCACATCTAAGATTTAAATCAAATAGCACGAAGCACTTCTGTCAACATTTGGATTGCCAGTGTTGTGTACACTAGGAATTTGTGGGTGTTTGGTACTACAGGTCAAATCCAGTGACTTACTCATACAAGGCAAATGCTCTGCCACTGAGTTCCATGACCAGTTTCAGGGGAACCAACACTCTCTTTTGGCTTCTACACAGTCACCAGGCATGGTCAGAGAACACAGGCAGATATTCAGAATAAACACCCATACACATCAAACAATAATTTACAAACGTAAGGAAGAGCTAGAAAGATGGCAAGTGAAAAAGCCAGTAAGCTATACACTGGGGACTGGAAATGTGGAGCCACACCTCGTACGCATGGTGCGGTTAGAACTAACTATACAGCTGAGCTGGGAAGCACAAGAGCAGTGTGTGCATTGAGTGTCCATCCAGGAGAGGAACTGATATGTGAGCAAATTGTATTAGACTGGCTTGCATAATAGGAGCTGAATAGGCCAACAGTGGCCAACTGCATGCTGAGGAAAGCCAAGAGCACAGTAGCCCCTCAGACCAGAGTGCTGGACACTTCAGCAGTCCCAATCTGGCACTGAAGACCTGCAGATCCTAAGCTCAGTCTGAAGCTGGATTCCAATGTCACTTAAGGGTAGTGGCAGTCGGGCAGCAATGGGATTAATACACCCACTTAGCAAGAAGCAAAGGCAGGCAGACAAGCAACACTGGTTTTCTGGCCCTCTTTAAATCTAGGCCAACTGCTGGAGGGTGCTGCCTGTCTGGAGAAACAGCTTCTTCCTTTAATTCCTTCCAGAACTGCCCCCACACACATGCTGGCCATGAGACATGTTTCTTAAGTTATTTAAGATCCTATCATGTGGACAACTGGACTCACCATCACAATGGGCAAGGCCACTGCTTGGTTAGGTGGAATGAGCAGATAGGCAGCCCTTGCACAGACTGGACAGACTCAGCCAGCTTCCAAGTTGAAGAGAAACTTGTTTGTGCTACTGTCACCAAACCAGTTGGTGATGACAGTGGTGGTGGCTATGGTTAAGTCTTGCAAAATATTATCCTACCTAAGGATGTGCCAAGAAAGGAAGCTGCTGAGTTGTGAAAAAAATCCCTTTAGTGTGAAGCTACACTATGGAATTTGGTGGTTACTTGTGCCCCAAGTTAAGTCTGGCTACTTATCCTCAATATGCCAATAGAGAGAGCCCAAGTGGAAAGCAGAAAAGTATCCAATGTAGTCACATTGGGAATGGGATGAAGAGATTCAGCAAGCTCCTGAAGTCCATCTTCAGGGTCCGTAAGTAAAATTAAAAGTTTAAAAAAGGGCCAAGGGCCGGGCGTGGTGGCGCACACCTTCAATCCCAGCACTTAGAGGAGGCAGAGGCAGGAAGATTTCTGAGTTCGAGGCCAGCCTGGTCTACAGAGTGAGTTCCAGGACAGCCAGGGCTACACAGAGAAACCTTGTTTCGAAAAACAAACAAACAAAAAAGGGCCAAGGAGGGCTGGAGAGATGGTTCAGCGGGTAAGAGCACCGATTGCTCTTCCGAAGGTCCTGAGTTCAAATCCCAGCAACCACATGGTGGCTGACAACCACCTTTAATGAGATCTGACACCCTTTTCTAGTAAGCCTGAAGACAGCTCCAGTGTGCTTATTTATAATAATAAATAAATCTTTAAAAAAAAATAAAAGGGGGCCAAGGATACACACATCTAAGCAGTTCCAGTCAAGGTATGGTTGTGCCCACAACTGGCCCATTGTCTGGGCTTCAGTCTTATCCTGTCAAGGGACTGACAGGCTGTAGAACTGTGTGAAATCTCTTTCCAGGAAACACACTCCACCTGGCACCCTTTCCTTCCCTCAGCATCAAATTTCTAAGGAAATTCCCGTTTCTTTGGGGATCTATTGTTTCCTCAGATCGAGGCAAAAGCTGTCATTTCTGTCAGATGGGTTACAGTATCATCCTGAGGCCACCACAGAACCAAGAGAGATTTTCTGAGGCAGATGAGAAGTGGCTTGCTACCGAAGCATAGACTTCATTCCTCTAACCAAATCCTCTTTATAGAATGCACCCGGATTCAGCACCTTCACAGACCCCTCGATACACTGATTCCTGCTTCATAAAGGGACTGTAGACACCAAAAGAGGAAGGGGAGTTCTTTCACATAGATAAACACAAAGGTACAGCAGTGGAAGGTTAATCAGAAAGCCAGGGTCAAGATTTTACCAATCTATTCCTCAATTCTGGGGCTACCTGTGTTCCATTTTAGCTGTAAGAAAGGTACATACCACTGGGCAGTGGTGGCGCACACCTTTAATCCCAGCAATTGGGAGGCAGAGGCAGGCAGATTTCTGAGTTTGAGACCAGCGTGGTCTACAAAGTGAGTTCCAGGACAGCCAGGGCTATAAAGAGAAACCCTGTCTCGAAAAACAACCAACCCCCCCACCAAAAAAAAAAAAAAAAAAAAAAAGAAAGGTACATACCTTCATAAGTTGGTTCACATTTCTCATCAAGAACCTAACTAACTAACTGATACTATACTGCATTATTAGATTTTCTTTGGTGTATTTTTGGTTGGTTGGTTGAACAAATGTCTACTGAGTCATGAGCTGCCCAGTTCACAGGGGAGGGGAGAGTGGAGATCTAAGGAGCAGCTATGCACAAGGCCTACCCTCCAGAACTGGAGCAACCTATGGACCTAACTATAGTATAAACATATAGAACAATCCGAGGAGAGTAGGAGCCCAAGTATATACTTCAGAAGGAATTGTTGAAATGAAGGGTAAGAAACTGGAATCAGGGCTGGTGCATTTCTAGGCTGAGCTAATTGAATTGCCCTGAATTCTTCAAAGGCAGCCTAGAATACAACAGCAAATCTTTTGTCTCAAAACAAGTATTTCTCATGTGTCTAAAGCCCTGAAAAAGAAGGAAGTTACCACTATCATCAGAGCAACAGGCGCTTCATGCAGATGACGATGAGATGACTATGCAGGGTTCTGGAACATGGAAAAGGATAAAGTGCCTCAGATACATAAATAGCCAATTAAACATATGAAAGGATACATGAACATTAGTCATCAGGGAAACACAAATCAAAACTGCTTTCTATCCATGGGAGAGGCTGTAACCAAAGGCTGGGTCAGATGAAAACTGTCCTTGCAGTGCTGGATGGTAAGTGGGTGAAGCCTTGGGGGTTAGAGAGATGGTTCAGTAGTGAAGAGCACCAGCTACTCACCCAAAGGACAGGAGTTCAAATCCCAGCACCCACATGGCAGCTCACAACAACTGTAATTCCACTTTCAGGGGATCTGACACCCTCACTCCTCGTATGTGGAGGCAGAACGTCAATTAAAAAAAAAAAAAAAAAAAAAAAAAGGTCGAGCCACTTTGGCAGTTCCTTAGATGGTCTTACAACTCAATTTTACTTTTGGGTATGGACCTAACTGAATTTATCCCACACATAACTTGCTTGAGTTCATAGTTACAGACTGAATGGTGTATTCCATATGTCCACTAGGAAGTGAATAAAACCTGTGGCATACTTATATACTGAATGTTTGGTTGAAAAAAAAGTTCTATATGATGGGTAAGAATAAAACTCAAAGACACATTTTTAGAGCAGTGTGCAGTGTGTCTAAACAGAAAGAGTGACTGCATAAAGGGTTGGAGAGAAAATGAAATAAGACTAATTAATTAGGACACGAGATTTGATTTTTGGCATGATGAAAATTTCTAGAATCAAGAGACTGCCAACTAGTACTCACTGAAATGGGCATTTCCTTAAGATACACTTTATGGTATGGAAAAACTGGAAAGTGACTCAGAAGCACTTGCAAGTCAGAGGTCTCCTGCTTGCAATTTTTCTTTGTTCTAGTCAAAAAATAAAAACAAAATACAAAAACAATAAAACAAAACAAAACCAGAAAACCCCTGAGCAGCTGGGGATTGCAAATCTGAGAAAGCAGCTGCCTGGCATATACAAGGGCCTGAGTTCAGTCCCCAGCACCCCCCCCCCCCCACACACACACACAACCTAGCAGAAGAACTGAAGAATGCTGAGGAACTGGTTTTATAAACCTTTATTGGAAAGGCTACAAAGTTTATATTATCACTGCATTGCTTAGGCTTAAAGTGTTGTGGGGAAGTTACCTCAAATACAAAACTATTATGTGGTTGAATCTTGCCCAGGCTTGTTGCAAAATATTTTTTTGTACAATGGAGGTAGAGTGGATAGGGCAGTAATTTAACCCTCACAGGTCTTGATTAGTTTTGAGACATTTTACATCCAAGTTCTAATAGCTCTAGAAATGTACTCTAGTGCTATTAGGCTCAGAGATGGTATGATACATTGAAAAATCTGAATTTCCATTTTTGTCCTGTTGTTCCTTTGACAAATGTAAAAGATGTGTACCTGGTATGACTTGGACCTCAAAGGGAAATGTTTTAAAAACACCCAAGGAGTGACAAAGTCATCATCAGAGGATGGACACACACCCTTTCATCATCCCATCAGGACAGCTGTAATCCAAGTGAGGCGCTCATCAGAGCATGGATCAAACTGAACCCACAGGCACTGCTGGCTCGGCCACTCTGCATGAGAACCTCTGCTAACCTAAGAATCTTAGTTTTCTACACAGAAAACCAAACAGTCCACGCTCACCCAAACTCAGATATTCAACTTAATGAGACAGAGCAACTTTTCATAACATTTAATTAAAACAGCATTTTAACAGGTCTATGTAAACATGGTTTAACTACTGACCTATTACCTTATTTTTAAAAAATGGGGTGCAAGAGGATGAGGCCTGGGTTTGTCCCGATATGCAGGTAATCTAGGAGTTGGGTAACTTGGATGTTTTTGATGCTACAGAGCATCAACTGAAGTGAATAAAGCCTGTTTCAACCAACATTAGTGTTATTTAACTATAAAATGGGCAGGTACCCAAGGCAAAAGCCTCAGGCTGATGGGTTTTTAGAGGCTGTTTAAAGATTCACTCCTCAGTGTAAGGATACTTTTACAGTTCAAAATATGTTCTTTCTAAAAATGTGACACAGAATAATTTACACCAACTGCTTTTTATTATCAAGTTTCAGAAACCTTTCACAAAATGGTTTTAAAAAAAAGCCAAAAAACTTTACAACCATGGCTAATGTAATTTTTTTCCATTGTTCCCAGTCAGCTTCAAACCCATTGTGTGCAAAGCCCATTTTTCCATGCATCTAAATGATAGATACAGGCTATGAATTCTTTATTCTATTTGTAGCAGCTTATGCAGGTGCAGCCAAACACAAAGCTTCAGGACAAATTGTACAAACTTTACAATGCTGGATTTGAGTTTAAAATATGAAACATAAAGTCTACACAAAACTGATAAAAATCAAGCAGATACCAGGACTGAAACTTATAACCCACATGTGAAAGGGAGTCTTATTTCAAGTGCTTTACTCTGCTACAGAACAGTCGAAATGAAGATGTAAAGCTCTGTGGTTAGTTTAAATTATACACTCTGTGGATACGATACCAATTTTAGAAGTTACACATAGATCAACAGATGTCCATCAGTCCATCTGGACTTATCAGGTACTCCAGCAGCTGGCAAATCCGGCAAATGTGGAAAGAAAACCCACCTGTGCAGTGGCCTGCAGTTTACTGATGGGCACACTGCACTCCAGGTCCATGATGGCTGCTACTTTCTTCATCAGAGCTATCATTATAGGCTTCACGTCTCTGACCACCGCCAGAGCCTCGAGTGCTATCAAATTCCTGAAGCTCCACTTCTTCTGTCTCTCCAATAACATTAGGAACTTCTGGTCTAGATGGCAGGAGATCTTCTAATTCCTTCATGAAACAAAAACAGGAGATGTGTACACATACATATGTGCACATGTGTGCACAAATGAGCAAACACTTTTGGAGACAAGGCCTTGCTATGTAGCCAACACTCACACAAAATAAATATTTAAACGCTAGAAACGTCCCTGCAGATATGTTCCACTGTACTTCTCAACAGTGCTGGCTGAGGGATCTGCTCTCCAGAGAGTTCAAAGACTTCCCAGTACCTCATACTCAGCCATTTATTATCACTTTGCTTGGCTGTCCCATAAACACTTACATCAGCCAACATTTTTCCAAAATGACCCCCCCCCCCCAAAAGTAAAATAAAATAAAACCAAACCAAACTAGGAAAAAAAAAAAAAATCAGACATGCAAACATTAAATAAAAGCCACCATAGAGACTCTGTCTCAAAAGAGCCAGGAGTGGTCGATCACATCTATAATCCCAGCAATCAAAAAACAGATAGGGAGTACACATAACTGTGAGTTCTAGGCCAGCCTGGGGTGCAGGTGGCGGGAGACCCTATAATAAAACAAAATGAAGAGAAAAGAAACACAAGCAAAAGAAGCAAAAGAAGGAAATGAGAGGAAACCAAAGGGAGAGCCACAAATCAGCTGCTTAAGGAACATTAAAAACCAGCTTACAGAAAGTTTGTCTGGGTTGATCCAGTTATTCTCAGGAAACTGTACATCAAACTTTATGTAGAGATCACCCTTTTCAAAGGGATTACGATACTGTGGCATTCCTTCACCTCGAACAACACGAACACATCCTATTATTTTAAAAAAGGAAATTAGATAAGAATTTTACCCAAGAAAGATAGTCAATAATATTCCTTTGTTACCCACTATAAACACAAATTGTAACAAAACCCAGAACCTGGGTAAGAAGAAATCATTTACCTGGTTCAATTACTTTGCCAGGGGGGTATTTCACCACAATCTGACGAGCATCAAGATGTTTAAATGTGAACTGAAATCCACATAAAGCTTCAACAAGTCCTATCTTATATGTCATATGCAAATCATTCCCATCTCTCTGGAACACCTATAGACAAAGTATATACAAAATATATTAAAATACAAAAACACATTACCCTGCTGAGCATTCCTTAAGTCAATTTCAGAATCTTACCTTTACCATTCACTACCAGAGCCAAAAAGCCACTGTCCCTAATTTCAAAGCTTTTTATTAGCAGAGCTAGCTACTCTCAAGGAATATGCCAGAAACTATTACATGATCCCAATGAGGCAAGAAGGGAGTCTAAAATCAGTGTTTATAAAAAAGCTCAATCAATAAGGTGCAGCCAGGAAAGTTAAGGACTCAATTTTGCACTTCATACAGGTACAAAGAAATTTTATCTTGCTTAAATTTCAAACTTGGGCCGGGCATGGTGGCGCACACCTTTAGTCCTAGCACTCGGGAGGCAGAGGCAGGTGGATTTCTGAGTTCCAGGCCAGCCTGGTCTACAAAGTGAGTTCCAGGACAGCCAGGGCTATATAGAGAAATCCTGTCACCAAAAACCAAAACAAACAAACACAAACCCCACCCCACCCTGCCCCAAAACCCCCAGAACACTTCAGGTCCAGAGCCTAATAATTTATCTTGGGTTATCTTTAGTCCCCCAAATTAGCCACTTCCCACCACCGTGTCAGACCGAACATCCCGTGACTTAACAAATAAAACTACTTTCTACCAACCCCAGGGTAAGAGTCCTCTGACAAATACCCGAAGCCGACAGCTGAGATTTCTATACTTTGCTATAACTACCTACTTTCTACCAATGAATTTGGAAAAGTGTCCTGATTTGTGACTTTGTTTGGTTACTGCTTCCAATACTGTAACATTGATTTTCCT
This sequence comes from Mus musculus, assembly GCF_000001635.26. NCBI lineage: Eukaryota > Metazoa > Chordata > Mammalia > Rodentia > Muridae > Mus > Mus musculus. The sequence continues at coordinate 85,541,263 of NC_000074.6, forward strand.
GTAACCTTAATTTGAGTTACAGGTTATGGCCATTCACACTTAACTACAGAGTAAATTCTCTGATCCCTTTGAAGGAGAGAGCTGTATTGCAAAGGTTGAGTTAAGTGCTGAGAATGTCCTGAGCTTCAAAGTCTGGGAGAAAAAAAGATCAATTTCAAAATAATACAACTTGTAATTTTTAGTTAAGAGTTTGCCACACCTATACTTAAATTTTGAAACTTAAATTGAAGTAAAATTAACTGTAGAGAAAAGGTCACCAAAATTTGTTCAAAAGAAAGTGTGCCTGGAGCCAGAGTGGTTGGTCATGCCTTTAATTACAGCGCTCAAGAGACAGCACCTGAGCTCAAAGCCAGCCTGGTCTATAGACATGTCTTAAAACAAAAACAAAAATAAAAACCCAACAAAAAAGTGTCTTGGTTTTCCTGAGTACTAAGTGAGCCAGCTTAATTTCTACACCAAGCTAATCTTTGATGTCTACAGGCCACAAATAGGTTAATAGAAACTGGCTGGACCAAAGACAGTTACCAAAGTGACTGTCAGATCATTTAAATCCCATTTGTATGCTAACTAACCATTCAATGCCAGAAGAGACAAGGCAACCATTAAAGGAACATTTAAAAAAAAAAAAAAAAAGACAGCTAAATTTCTGGGAAATCTCTGCCTATCCCCAGGACACACGGAGATGCCTTGCACGCATTAGCTTCCCATTTCTTCAGTGGGTTCTCTCTTCTGTGAGTGTGCTATGTGCAGATGTGCATGCAGAGAGGGCACGTAGAAGCCAGAAGACAACTCTGGTGTTCTGCTGTCATTCTCATTAAACCTAGATTAGGGTGGTGCTATTAAGACCCAGCAATCTTCCTGTCTCTGTCATCCACATGTGGCCATGTCAACATTCTATGTGGGTGCTAGAATCTGAGCTAAGGTCTTCATGTTAGTCCAGCCAGTGCTGTTATCCACTGAGCCAGCCCTCCAGTACTCTCCCATTTCTTTTTTCTTTTTTTTGGTTTTTTGAGACAGGGTTTCTCTGTGTAGCTCTGGCTGTCCTGGAACTCACTCTGTAGACCAGGCTGGCCTCGAACTCAGAAATCCGACTGCCTCTGCCTCCCAAGTGCTGGGATTAAAGGCGTTGCGCCACCACCGCCCAGCACTCTCCCATTTCTTTATTAACCTCTAGCTCTCCAAAGGTTTAAGAAGTTCATTTCACACTTCTATTTTTGACAAAGAGTTCTCCATTACTCAATTCTTTCTTACTGGTTCCACAAATCTGAGATGTAAACTCTGAAGAACAATTTTAGTTGGTTCATAGGACACCTGAAAAATTTGTTCTTTTCCTACATGATTCTCCTAAATTTATCTATGACATTAAATCTCCTAAATGTGGCTTTAGAACATCAGAGGTTCAATAGTACCAGAACATTTTTGGTCCAGCAACCCAGTAGATTTAGTAAGCCCTTCAAGGAATTCTAACATGAAGCTCAAGTTTGCAAGTTTGAGAACCAAAGAATGTAAAGCCGGGCGTGGTGGCGCACACCTTTGATCCCAGCACTCGGAAGGCAGATTTCTGAGTTTGAGGCCAGCCTGGTCTACAAAGTGAGTTCCAGGACAGCCAGGGCTATACAGAGAAACCCTGTCTGGAAAAACCTAAAAAAAAAAAAAAAAAAAAAAAAAAAAAAAAAAAAAAAAGAAAAGAAAAAAAGAATGTAGATTAGTTATACACATTTACTCAACTCAGGGTCTCTTGTAACAGGATCATCAGATTTTTAAAAAGCAGAATGTTTCAATGCTGATTAAAAAAAATCTATATAACAAAATGCCAATGTTTCAATGTTTGTTAATGCTACAAAAGGAGCAAGAAGCAATACCATGTTCTTCTATAGAAGCACTCAACTTAAAAGTATTTATAATTAAAAAATTACCAGGGTAGTTGCTGTCATGGGGGGTGGGGAGGCGTCTTGATAACTTGATGCTAACATTTAAACAAATAATGCCCAACTTCTTCCTTCTCTTTCTTTTGCCAGAGAACTTGTGAGAAGATTAATGAAGCACACAGATAAACCCTCAGAAGTTTCAGTAGTTTCTGAAGCAGTTACCGAGAAGGAACTAACATAACCAAAATCCTATGCTTGTATTGTACAGACACCAACACTCCCAGAACAACACGGTAGGATGAATGCTCAGGACACAGCACTCCCAGAGCTCATTAGCTTTTATCCCATTTATAAGTTTTCAGCCACTGCACACATCCAATCTCAATTTCTTCAGATAGGTATTTGGAAGGGAAAAAGGCCCAAAGAGACAAAGTGACAATGCTTTTCTTGACATATAACACACAACAAGCCCTCCCTATGTTCTAGTTCAAAGTATAAGTTTGTGGTTTTATTCTTCCAAGTGAAGTGAGTTAACCAAGCTGTCTAAACCTCATCCTTGACTTATACATTTACTGCCCTAGTCACAGTAAAACCAAAACTAAAACTCTTTAACTTCTACCCTTTACTTTTTTCTAGTCTAGGCAATCAGCTGTTGGTTGGCAATTCCATGCACTATTACTACTGTCAACAATTTAACCTCAAGTGCAACACTCAGAATGCCCTAGTGATATCTAAACAATAAACCACCGTTTACACTCTACCGACTTTCAATGATGTGGCTATTGAAACATCTAGCCTTCCACCTCTTGTGTCCTATAGGCATTATGCACAGTAATATTGAATAAATAGGTAGTAATAGCACTTGCAAGGCAGAGGCAGGCAGAGCTCTTGAGTTCAAGTTTCAGGACAGCCAAGGTTAGGGAGAATTGTCTTGAAAAACCACAAAGGAAAAAAAAAGATCTTAGGGCAGAATTCTAGACACTTTCTTACTTTCCAGTCATCCCACATAGGCAATACTGAGGGAAAGCCAAGATGCCCGGCAGCACACCCCTCTTTGTGAGATCTGATTAGTACATCAGAAAGAGCTGTCCAGAAATCAAGTTACAGTTTTGTGAGAATAACTCAAATTCTAAAATGTGCTTTTCAATATGACCTTGTTCTCATATTGTAATTTTGAAATGATTTTACCTTTAAAAAAATGCAGCTTCTTCCTTGGGAAATCACCAAATAGTGAATGGACAAGGCTTGGGAGGCCACAGTGGCTACCAGAGGATTCAGCCCCACCTTGGTATGCAGCACCAAGGTTGTGGAACACATGAAGGCAAAGCCTAAGACAAGGAGTGGATCCCTGTAACCACGTTGGACTACCTATCAGGCCATGAAGATCAAGCCACAGAGATCTATGTGTTCTCTCTGCCCATCAAAAAATCTGAGATTATTAATTTTACCTAGCAATTATCTCTTCTATGTTAATTGTGATGACTATTCTTGGTTATTAACCTGACTATATCTGGAATTAACTAAAACCCAAATTGCAGTCCATACCTGTACGGGATTTTTTTTTTTTAAACTAATTAAATCATCTGAAATGGGAAGACCCACTTCTCTGGATCTTTGAGACAGGCAAGTATACCTTTAATTCAGATCTTTTGAAGTAGGAAGATACAGCTTTAATCTGGATCACACCTTCTTCTAGAAGCCTATATAAAGGACATGGAAGAAGAAGCTGTTCTTTCCTTGCCTGCTTGCTCTCACTCTCAAGTTCACTCCTTCACTGGCTTTAGAGCCTACTTCTTCAGGATTCTGATGTATTTTGAAGACCAGCTGAGACATTCAGCCTCATGGACTGACCAACTACTGGATCACTGGACCTTCCACTGGTAGACAGCCATTGCTGACTAGCTGGACCACAGCCTACAAGCCATTGTAATAAGTCTCCTTTATAGTAAACTATAAACACACACACACACACACACACACACACACACACACACACACACACACACACACACCAGAAGAGAGCACCTGATCTTCATGGATATGGGAGTCATAGTAGGTTGTAAGCCACTGTGGTTGCTGGGAATTGAACCAGGGTCCTCTACAGGAGCAGCAAGTACTTTTTTACCACTGAGCCATCTCTCCAGTCCCTGGAAAGCATCTTTTAAGGATAAGGTTTTAAAGATCATGGCAGAGCAGAAGAAACAGACTTGGTTTGGCCAGCAGACCAGAATTAAAGCTAACGAGGGATCAAGGTTAGAAAGACCTACACTACCCTAAGCAAGGTACAGGGCCCCGTGGCACTGTCTCTGCTCCTGTGCCCAAGCAGCTGCTGGTGGTGGATGGTACTGATGACCTGCTATAGAGCAGTTAGGGGCTGCACTGCCAAGGCCACCTCTGATGTGGTATCTAAGACCTAGAGTTACTTATATAACCCTGGATGATTTCAAACTTATTCTCTTGTCTTGGCTTCCTAAGGGCTGGGATTATAGATGTGCCACTAAGGTATTAAAAACTATAGGTGAGCTAAGCATGGTGGTATAGGGCGGAGAAAGGATGGCAAGTTTAAGGTCAGTCTAGAGTATAACACAGAAAAAGAAAGGGGGTGAGGCAGTAATATAATTAAACATGTTTAGTGCTTTCATCAAAATTCCACACACCAGACCTCATCGCTAGACAAGTTCATTTTGCCTCGAACAGATATAACCAATACACATTCAACTAGAAACTAATTAAAAGTGTTTTAAATCTCTAGAACTTGGGTCAGTAAGATAGCTCAGAGGATAAAAGCACTTGCCACACAAAAGACTGACAACCTGAGTTTGACCCCAGAACCCACTGTGGAAGACTGATGCCACAAAACTGTCCTCTTATACATACTATAACATGAGTAAGTCCTTCGCACCAATAAAACAGATTACTTTAAAATATAAACTCGTGACCTCAGAAAACTTAGCTGGCTACTTAGTAATTAGAGTAAAATTAACATAGTAGTGCTGAGAAGAGTGAAGACTGAACCTACCCACTGTGCATCCAAGGAGATCTAAAGTGAAATTATGTTGCCTAACACCATCTAGTCTAATGGCTTATTTTACATAAAGGAAAATGAGGTGCAGAGACAACAAGATCACTAAAGGGCACAGTGCTAATCTACAGTAAGGGCACTGATGGTGCTTCTGGCCACACCTTACTTGGTTTATCTGTCCAGTCAGTTTCTGTAAGCTAGCCATGCTCACTATGAGCTGAAAATTAACTTGACTCCCTTAACTTCATTTGTGTTCAGTTTTAACTTCAAAGCATCCAACAGATCTATTTCTCACAAGTAAGATCAATTCTGAGTAAAATAGAAAGGGGAAAAAAAGTGAATAAATCAAAAGGAAATTACCTCATGTTCTTTTTCCTGTAGCAAAAGAACAATATCTCCAGGTTCCACTCCTGGAGCCTGGTCTGCTTCCCCAGTGAACGTAATCCTCTGTCCATGTTTCATGCCTTTGTCTACATGGACTTCCAGAATCTTGACTTCTTTGATTACCTTCTTCCCTTCACATTTTTTACAGCGGTCTTTTTCATTGATGACCTCCCCTGCAAAGAGTCGTCATTCAAGCTTCTTGTAAAAAAGAGCACCCAACATGAAACTGTCTTGACAGTGCCCTTAACTCAAAAAGCCCAAGATTACAGAGTAAAACCTATCTTGACATTTCCTTAGCTCCTTGGACAGTCAGCTGCTGGAGCTTCTATGAATGCTTTTGCAAACCTTTTAAGCTCTTACTTCAAGTACGCTATCAGCAGAGACAGTCCAAGTAAAATTTTAATTTTTCTTTCCAGTAAGGGTTACTGAACCTAAAAGAACTTGCAAATGACCTATACTTGGTCCTTGAATATTCTTGATGGTGAATTACTAGACTGTACAGTTGGTACTGCAGTTTACTTCAAAGACTAAACCTTGCTTAGAATTTTTTTAAGAGTGTTATGCTTGAAATTCACTACCCTCCCGCCTCTGCTTCCTGAACAGATTACACCTGGTTCAATTCAGCTGCTAGTTTTCAGCTAAAGGTAGCAATTTTAACAACCAAGAATGCAGACACCTCATCGGAATATAACATGAAGCTAGGGAGGAGACCACCTCAGGTGTCACTCCTTAGCTGTCTTCTTCCACCCAGCTTTTTACAACAGAATCTTTCACTGAACTGGAGGTTAGTAGGTTAGGCTGGCTGGTCAGTGAGGACCTGGGATCAGCTTTCCTCTTTAGTACAGTGATTCTTAAATGTGCACTACTGGCTTTAACATAGGTTTATGGGACTGTACCCATGGCTAGGCCCTCATGCTAGAAGGCAGTCACTGTAGCAACTATGTTATCACCTCAGCCCAATATATACCTTATTAAAATGACCTCATCATTTCCAAGAACTAAGTGGAAAAGTGAAGTTCTACAATTATACTAATTAACCATCAAGCAAAGGAAAGAATGGGGGACGTGGCTCAGTGGTAAGGATCCTAGGTTTAATCCCTCCCACCAGGGCTAGGGTAGGTGTAGGCAGTGGAAATTAGAGTAAGGACTGGTGGATATAGATAGTTCAATACTTGCCAAGCACACTCAAGGATTTGGGTTTACTATCCAGTGTTGGTAAGGCAAAATTCTCCACATAAATTCATCTAATTCAAAACTTAGATTTCTTAGTTACACTAGCCACATCTTTCCTTCCCTTGATTAAAGCCAACTTAATTTAAAAACCAAGCTATTAACAATATTCAGGGCTGAAGAGATGGCTCAGTGGTTAAGGGCACTGACTCCTCTGCCGAAGGTCCTGAGTTCAAATCCCAGCAACCACATGGTGGCTCACAACCTTCTGAAATGAGATCTGATGCCCTCTTCTGGTGTGTCTGAAGACAGCTATAATGTACTTACAAATAAATAAATAAATCTTAAAAAAAAAAAAAAAACCAACAACAACCAATTTCAGAACCTGATTAGGACTTTTTAGAATACCCCCAGAACCCTACTAGTTAGTGATAAAGATTAATTTCTAGCTGAGTTTGCAAAATATCTTAGCTTTCAGAGGTGGAGGCAGATTAGGAATTCAAGATCATCCTTGAACACAGTTCAAGGTCAGCCTAGGTTAGACACACTACACCGAAACAGTAATGGTATAATAAATTCCTATCTTCTATTAGATCTTCATTTTGTAAATAAAATAAATATAAGTTTAATTTTAAAAAATTGTAGGGGGCTGAAGAGATGGCTCAATGGTTAAGAGCACAGACTGCTCTTCCAGAGGTCCTGTGTTCAATTCCCAGCAACCACATGGTGGCTCACAACCATCTGTAATGGGATCTGATGCCCTCTTCTGGTGTGTCTGAGGAGAGAGGCCATGTACTCACATACATAAAACATTTCCAACTTCTATATTCCCAACACATTCCAATCCGGGGCCTTACCTTCTCCATTACAGTCGGAGCACACGGACTGCATCTGCTGCACCATTCCTGGAGCCAGCTGTCTGATCATAATGCGCACACCTCGACCCCGACAAGCGCTGCATTTCTGAACAGCTCCAGACTTCCCACCTTGGCTAAAGCAAAAGTATAAATCACACCTTTGCCTACAAACCATTACAGTCATTAAAAAAATACAAACCATGCTTTCTAACTCCCTAGTAGTAAATATTAACGTGACCTTTAGAGGTATCAGCAAGTGCCCGGTGCTTATTAAGTTCCTCAAAAAGCAGAGACACTGTATAGCAACAACACACTTACCCACTGCATGCACTACAGAGCACATTCTTGCTAAGTTGTAGTTTGGTTGTCTTGCCATTGTACAGGTCTTCTAAAGATACTCTGTAGAGAAAAAGAACCAGGTTCAACCAAATGTTGCCAATATTAAAAGATAAAAATAGTTTACAGAGTTCTTTTTGTAACAAAGAACTCAAGAATAACTATGACTATAAACAATATACATGGTGTTAACACTGCTCTTTAGAGGGCAAGTTTGGTTCCCAGTCCCCACATTGGAATTACCTGTGACAACAGCTCTAGAGGATCCAATGACTCTGACTCTTGAACACATGCACACTCAAAATTACAAAAATAAATTCTTTTTTTGAGACAGGGTTTCTCTGTATAGCCCTGACTATCCTGGAACTCACTCTGAAGACCAAGCTGGCCTCGAACTCAAGAGATCTGCCTGCCTCTGCCTCCTGAGTGCTAGGATGAAAGATATCTGAGACATCCACTGCCACGACCACCCAGCAAAAATAGTAAGTTCACCAGGCAATGCAAGTAAATTGGGCCAGCACTCTCGTGAATATGGAAGCATTCCATACCTGGTTGGACAAGTTCATATTGTAATGGTTGGTACAGATCTGGTCTGGGCTGATGCACAGGCAATCAACCAATAGACATATAGCAGTTTTCTATAGGATCAGCCAAAAGCACTGTGATATACTAGGTTTGCTGGCTTGTGCCGGCTGCTGGGTGAGCTAGGAGGAGAGGCCCTCTACATGAAGGTATGAGGCTCCTTAGTGTTCATGATGAATGTTGACATGGTGGCCCTGAACAACTTTTAACATATCTTCAAAGTATCTAACTCAAAAGGCTGAATTTTAAAAAGTACCAAAATTGTATGCAAAATTGCACAATATTTTATATATCCACATTACCTCAAAAAAGTGGTAAAGAAAAAAAGTCTTACTAAAAATATATATGGAGGCTAGAAAGATGGCTCAGCAGTTACTTGCTATTCTTGCAGAGGACCTCGGTTCAGTTCTGAGTACCCACATAGGAGCTAACAACTGTCTGTAACTTAATTCCAGAGGATTCAATACCTTCTTCTGGCCTCCATTGGCACTCACTGTACATGGTGCCCAGACATACATGCAGGCAAAACATCCATTCACATTTTCAAAAACGTAGTAAGTGTTTATTTAAAATAAAACAATTTAGAAAGTGTATTTGCTAGATGTGGCAGTGCACACTTATAATCTTAATACTGAAACAGGGAGACTGGCAAAAGTCCAAAGTCAGCCTTTCCTATGTAGCAAGTTCTAGGCCAGACAAGGTTAAATAGAAAGACCCAGTCTCAAACAAACATACAAACTATATATATATACATGCGCACACACACACACACACACACACACAGCTAATAAAACACAACTCAATTTTATTCATATATAGCATACTTCAATTACAAGACCAACTTCCAAACTAATCTCAAAAAACAAAGTAGCCCCATCCCTCCCTAAGGAGCTGTAGTTAATGGTTGCTGAGAGAAGGGATTCATTCTCAGTGATGTAGCCAATGGTAAGTTGCCCTTGCTCAGGTAAATAACTCTACCATCCCTATTCATTCAGGAAACTATAATTAAGTATAAAGGGCCAAGGGAGGAAAGGCAAAAAATAGGAGGGACTTGTTAGAAAGAGGGGTTAGTTTGAAGGGGAAGCATAGAAAAAGGTAATATGAAGATCGTTGCCAAACTACATTTTATATTTCTGTGCGTATCAAACTGTAAAAGAATAAAATTCTAAGAATTATTCAACAATACTATCCATTTATATCACAGATTTAATAATACACATTTGTTTTTTGATTGGTTTGGTTGGTTGGTTGTTGCTTTGTTTTTACTTAGTATAAATTAAGTAGCTCTGGCTTTATGTAAGGAGCAGGCTGGCCTCAAATTCAAGAGATCTGCTTGTCTCTGTCCCTTTGTCCCAAGTGATATGATTAAAGGTTCGAGCCCCCACACCTTTTTCCAGGTTTCACACATGCTAAGTGGGCTCTGTCACTGATCTATACACGTGCAGCCTTTAAGCCTTCCTTACTAATTTAAAACCCTTGAATTCAGGTTAAAAAACAAAGAAATAGTCTGAAGTCATCCTCCAAGGCACCTACACTATTTTGTGGTATTCAGCCTTTCGACAAAGTGTTACTTTAAACTTTCCCATGTTGTAGACAGTATAAAGTAACACTTATAGGTAGGCAAGATGGCTCAGCAGATAATAAAGGCACTTGTTGCAGAACTAAATTTGATCACGGTGAAAGAGAACCAACTCCCCAAACTGTCCTCGCTGATTTCCACGGTCATGAAAAATAAAAAATTTAAAAACCACTTATAAATGAAAAATTACCAACAATACATCATCACATCCAAATAATGATATACTGATCTACATCTTAAGCCTTACACGACCGGGAAAGGAAAACTAAATAATAATCTGACTAGATTGATGCTCTCCAGAGAGGCTTAAACTGGCAAAATTTCTCTGAAGCAATTAGGTTTTATCAGCTTCAAAACATGGAGGTCAAGTCGGGGATAGTACCTCACACCTATAATCTCAACACTTGAGAGCCTGATGCAGGTGGGTTGTTACGAAGTCAAGCTTAGCCTTAGCTACAGTATGATACTATTTCAAAAAGAAATAAAGCCAGGGATGCTTGGCTTGGAATCTGCCAGAGATAAAACAGCATACAAAGAAATGCACAGCAACAGTATCCATTCTAGCCCCCTCCCTGCACATCACATGAGAGATAAATGCTTAATCATCATGAAATGGAATTATAAAGCCACTCAAAAGAATGTTAGTTACTAGGCAGGTATGATGGTGCACACCTGTAATCCTAGTATTCAGGAGGGAGAGGTGGAAGAACATTGCTTGGACTACATAACAAGCTCCGGCTTAAAATAAAGGGGGGGGGTGTGTGTGTCTCTGAAGACAGATCAGTTGGTAATGTGCCTGCACTACAGTATCTGGGTTCAATCCTCAGCACTTGTATAAAAAGCCAGCCATCAGCTATGGTGGGGCTGGGGAACTCATTCTTGCAGTGGACCCAGCTTCAATTTCATCCACAGGGTGGCTCACAACCATCTGTAACTCTAGTTTCAGAGGACCTGGCACTCTCTTCTTACCTCCAGAACCAGGCACTTGTGTAGTGTACAGACATACACACATGCAAGCAAAACACTTATATAAATAAGACCAAATAGATACATCTAAACAAACAGAAAACTAGACCAGTAAGATAGCTGTGGATTACCACCAAACCTGCCTCCGAGTTCAATCCCCTGGAACCCACATGGTAAAAGAACCAACTCAACCAATTCTACAATTTGTTCTGACCTTCATGTCTGCAGGGTAGCAAGCACTAGCCCCCATCTCCCTAATAACAAAAACTGTCATTGAAATACTTTAAACAAACAACTAAGAGTCAGGCATGATCATACACAGCAGCGATCCCTGCACGTTTGAGGTGGAGGCAGGATACCAGGAATTCATAACCAGCTTCATGAGACCTTGTCTTAAAAACTCCAGGCAGGGTTCGCTCTCCCCACCTCAATTCAGTCTCTTGCATTTGTTATTAAAAACATTTTTAGTGAAATAATTGTAAAATATAGTGAAATGGCTATTTTCAGATTGTAGAGGAGCTGTGGAGTCTTAATTCAAAATCAAAGTCCACACCGCTTATATGCTGACAGTTATACCAGGCTAGAAGCCAGTTAGCTCCATGGAAACCAATTTAGGAGAGTTAGCATTGAGGATCAAGTAACGAGGAACACTGCCATGTAAATAATCGAAACAAACAACCATTCTTTTGACTTAAACTACTTCAAAGAATACCCACATTTGAAAATTTCAAACAGGCAACCTCAACAGCATGTGAAAAAAAAAATCTCAGGAAAAATCAACTATTCTTTAAGATCTTGGTTGTTTTGAGACAGGCTTCTATGTATCCCAGGTTGGCCTCAAACTAGCTATTCAGTTGAGTATTTATGACCTTGAAGCCTGATCCTCTTGCCCCTACCTCTCCAGTGTTGTAATTATAGGTAAAGACCACCCAATCTGGCTTACGTCCAGAATTTTGTGTCTGTGAGTTAAGCACTTTATCAACTGACCTGTATTTCTAGAGCACCCTTCCACCCTTTTAAGGCCTGAAGCAAAATACATCTAATTAATGTCACTTAATAAGAACACATTTTAAAGTAAGAACTTTGAAACAAAGGACAAAATATTCTGTAGTCACCCTCTAAGGAACACCGTTTGGAGAAGCATTTTTAAAGAGACTCACTTTAGTGGATGCATCATGTCCTCGCCTCTTCTTCTGCCATTTCGACTTCTACTCTGATTGCCCATAAAGCCAAACAATCCTCCACCAAAAATATGTGAGAAGATATCATCCATGCCACCGCCTCCGCCGCTGCCTTCCCGTAGGCCTTGTTCTCCATATCTGTCATACAGCTCTCGCTTCTCTGGATTTGACAATACTTCATATGCAAAACTTATTTCTTTAAACTATAAAGTAAAAGTAAAAAAATTGGATTTTTTAGTGTAAGGATGTGAGAAAGACTTCAGAAATTCAGAAGCCACTTAACTTCAATAAAAAGCCTTGAGTTTCAGTTGGTTTCCTTTTGGTCCTCTTCATCACCTACTGCTAAATATCTTAGAATTCTCGTTGTAAAACTATAGTCCTCTGACCGTTATCACCATCACTATTATATATGCATATGAGTGTGGGAGTATGTATGGGGGTCAGAGGACAACTTTCTATCCTTCCATTGTGGATTAAGCTCAGGTAGTCAGGCTTATATGGTAGCAAGACTTGGAACACAGAGCTATCTCAATAGCTATAATTTTTCTTATCTTTGAAGAATATTACAAGCAATAGGTTTTACTAAGGTCATTTTCAAGTAAATTAAAATAACAGCGAAAAATTCACTCTGTAGGCATAAATGGACTTTCCTTTCTGGGAGGGTGATATATTTTAAGTTTCAGTTTAAGAATAAAACTCAATGACTTACTTTGTCTCCAGCATTTGGATTCTTATCAGGGTGGTATTCTTTGGCTAACTTTCGGTATGCCTTCAAAAAAGATTTTGGATAAGAGTTATACACAGCAAACAATTTAAGATATTCACTTTTCTGAGAAGCAATGTTCTAAAGTTACAGCCTTCCAAAAAATGTCACTTATTATTTAACGTTTTCCACTTCAATAGTATTTACTAATAATATACCCAAAGTTACTGAAGAAAAATACAAATAAAACAACAAAGAAGATACTGAAACATTTTTTCTTTCTTTTTTTACAAACTATTATCAAATGTCTTTGATGGCCAGTAGCCAGACCAAGGAGACCACAATAACCAAACAAATTTTAGATTGAGTGACTACGTTTTACAGAAACTCAAGCACTACTACAAATTAAGCATAGGATACTTCTACCAAGTATCTCTCCCCATGCTGGCTGGCTCCTCTGCCTGCCCTCTAACAGGACACCCAGGAGGTCCTAAGTGATGTTTTACTCGCACACGGTCGGCTAACTGGGGTCTTAGGTGGTGGTGAAACTACATACTTTCAATTAAGCGATGTGGTTAAGCACCATGTAAGTCCTCACACAGACTCATGAATTATATAACACAGCCTACCATTTCCGGTAGGGTAACAGGAAGTCTTTTTCTTTGGACTTTACCAGTCCCAGTACTTACGGGACATTCTTATTTTTCTCAGTTTACAAATGCGGATTGGATCCCGACAGCCAGAGAAGATGCTGACTTTATTAATACCCCAAGTCCCGAGATGATTTGGAACTACTACAAAGGACAACAATAAGACGTGTCTTATTTTTAGGGAGTGCACGCTCAGGTGTTTGGCTGGGGCACACGACTCATCCCCGAAGCGGCCACGGGGTATTTAGATCTCCAGCCCACAGAACAATGCTTCCAAACAGACCCACGCCGCTCCAGCTGCCGGGCGAGCGAGGCTGAGGGAGGAGCCTGCTCAGCGCCGGGGGCTGCGGCCCTCAGCCCCACACCGGCGCCGGCGGTCAGCTCCTCCCCGGCCCGGCGGCGCGAGCACCGCGGTCCGACCTGTTTTTCCGGGTGGCCCCGGGCGCCGAGCTGGCGGGCCGCGTCTGCGCAGGGCCGGGCGGGCGGAGGCCCAAGGTCAGCCGAGCCGACTGCGCCCCCGCCGCCGCCGCGCCTCAGCCCGGCTCAGGCCGCCCAGACCGCGCAGGCCCCGCGCCCTCGCCCCGCCCGCCGGCCGGCTCGCTCCAGTACCTTCTTCAGCTCGTTCTCGCTAGCGCCGGGAGGGACGCCCAGGATGTCGTACAGCTTCGTGTCGGCCACGTTCGCCATGGCGGCCTGCCGGGCAGCACTCGCAAGCAGGCGGCGGAGCGGAAGGAGCGCGACCCGGACCACGAGCGGCGGCGGCGCAGGCCGAGGAGACGGCGCGGGGAGGCAGGCGGGGCTGAACTTTGACCCGGCGCAGCGCCATGACGTCGCCACAAGGCCCCGCCTCCGGGGCCGGGCGGGGCGGGGTTGGGCGGTGGGCGCCCGAGAGCGGCTGGTGGGGCCCTTTCCTGTCGCCGCTCCGTGACGCGCGAGCGACCGCGGAGTGGAGGGGAGCGGTGTGCGGCGTTCATAAAGAACTCTCGGTGCGGCTGAGGCCTGAGGGAAAGAAGCCGGCGTGGAATCCTCACGGGGTGGTCCCCCCGGGGCCACGGTGAAAAACAGCACGTGGGTGTGAGTGTGTGAGGTTCCCAAATAGCGAGTTACGCCCGTGATGTGATTTCATCAACACCTTCACTAACTCATTTCATCTCCTTAACTTCCCCCTCAGCACCTCTGCGTAGGGGAAACAATTTCATTCATAAATACTCAGATTTATACCTAGCAGACGAGGTTTTAAAGGCATAGCCATCCTGTCACATCGGAGGAAAGGACAAATCTTTTTTACACATTCCCAGTTGGTTTCGGGGCATCCAGATAAACCAAAGTCACCCTGTTCCACCGGGATCATGTGTTCAAGTGTCTCACTTGACAGCTTTAAAATTAGCTAACGCCAAAGGTTTGGTTGGCATAAGACAGTATGGCAGCGTGCCGGCACTTGGTGGCTGTCAGTCGAGTTTCGTTTTGCTTTAGCTTGAAAGATTTCTGTGCTTTACCACATTCCAGAATGTATAGCTTGCCTTCCAACTGGTTTTCCGATAGTAAAACACTTCTGGTCAGTTGAAAACCTGAACTGGGAAACAATTGCTCATTGGCCATAAGTCTGTCAGTGGAGGTGATACACCTTTCTTGTTATTCTTCTTGACCGAGTTTTGGAGGTCCTTCACTGCCGTGCTAAGACTTCTGAAATTTAACCTGAACGCTCAGAAGAGTCTCATGAGAAGTTAGATGCTCCTTCTGCTATTCAAAATGCCCCTTAACCTGTAGTGTTTTCCTTAATTCATAACCTGGTGAACCTTCCTGTCTTATTTGATGTTCGTTTTCCTGATAAGTATGATTTATGACATGAATGCTGTTCTCACATGTGAGTCAAAATTCTTTAATAGAATATAGCTTATCTATCTGGTTTCCAGGACTTATTTGGAGGTTTCTAGCAGGGGACCACAGCTATTTTATACCCTTTTGCCAAAGATTAGCCTCTCTTCTTGATCAAATACCCAGTTTCAGGAAGGGACATACAAAGAAGAAGAGGGAACACTCACCCACACACCCAGATCAGCCAAAATAACCCTGGGGCAGATGTTGAAGTCAGATCATCCTTCTTCTGACTTTGAATTTTACAAAGACCCCTAATCATTCAAGAGTGTAAGTCCTGAAATTAGATTGTATAAGCTGGGAGCTTGGCTCTGCCTTCTTTTAACAGTAAGCTTGGCTCTGCAATGTATTTTCTGAGGTTACTTCCTCAGTGCAAGATGCTATTTATTTTTAATGGTATTTATGGTCTGGGGATGAGGCTTAGCTGGTAGAATGCTTGAGTAGAATACACTAAGGCCCTGGGTTCAGCCTCTAGAAAAAAGAGAAGAAAAGATAGAAAAAAACAAAGGGGGAACTTTGATTCAACTACTCTAATTTTTTATTTAGGCTGCTCTTTGGCTTTGTAATAAATCAATGAATGAATTGGCTTTTTGAGGCCCTGATTCAATCCCCATAACTGCAGAAATGCATTGTGGCAGCTCACACCTGTAATCCCAGTGCCTGGGATGTGGAGACAGAATAGGAGTAAAAGCAATGGTGTGTTAGCTTTATTGTTGGCCTACTTACCTACAGGCTTTTTATACTACCTTTATTCATTGGATAGCTGGCTTCCCTGAACGTCCTCAGTTCCTCTCTTCTGGGATTAATGCTCCTCAGTAGCTTCGCATGGTCTTACATGTTTGATAATTAGTTCCATTTCTCTATCCCCTTTTCAGTCAGTTTCTGCTGCACAGGAAAGGAAGTACCCTGTGTAGTTACTTTTTGTATCTTGTTTCTGTCCATGAACTGTTGAAAAGAGCAGGATTCCCCTGTTGGTCTCACTTTCAGTTTAGTTTTTTTTTTTTTCTTTTTGTTTTCTTGTAAGGGGGAAAAAAATCTCCACTTGATTAAGTTTTAGCTTGTGATATCCTGGAAATTCCCTCAGCCCTGTTATTTTACTTATTACTTGCCTTTAAACTATTTTTGTATTTATTTATTTATAATATTTTGTTCATTTCTGAATTGTAATTGTAGTCAGCACTTAGCTAATTTTGTAGGGCCACAAGTTATTTCAGAATAGCTCTGTGCGTCATCTGACACATGTTGTCATTCCTGACATCATGAGCCTGAGTTAAGCCTGTGTCTGTGTGAGCATTGTGGCACCTCGGACATTTTCTGAGTTTTTGAGATACTTCATTTGTTTTAGCTCTGTTATGTAGCTAATGCCAGGATGGAGGAAACATCTGCATCTCATTTCATATCGAAGGATCATAAAATGCTGAGTCACAGTGCATCTGAGGTCTGTTCTCATTAGGCAAACAATTTAGTTTGAGGATAAAGTGGTTTCAGATTTCTTCCAAGCTTATACTGTTGTTCAGTTTCTTCATTTTTGATTCAGTATGTCTGATTGAGAGCTATTGGGTTGGGATAAAGGAGATTGATAGGGACTAGGGAAGGAGTGTATGAAATACATTATTATATTCTGTAGGCCATTCCTATTCACAGGTAATTAAATGGAGAAATGAGCAGCTGATTATTTCAGACAATCCTTTATGTGTCATTCAGGCTACTCAGAAAGTAGTTTTGCTTTCTGCCTTTAACTAGCACTTGATTTATTCTCTCTCTCTCTCTCTCTCTCTCTTTCTTTCTTTCTTTCTTTCTTTCTTAACTTTAAAAAATATTTTTTCAAGGTTAACCGTTTGGTATTGGATAACAAGTTGCTTTTCTCTTCCCTAAGGGAGACTGTTTCTCCCATTCTCAGCATTCCTCACTTGCCTGTAGTTCTTTGTGTAGGGTTGAGGCCTTAAGGACTTTCCTCCATCCACGACACCCTATTTTGTTTCTTTGGGTTTTTTTTTTCTGTCTTTTTTGTTTTTTAAAATTTATTTATTTAATGTATGTGAGTACACTGTCTCTGTCTTCAGTCACAGCAGAAGAGGGCATTGGATCCCATTAAAGATGGTTGTGATCCACCGTGTTGTTGCTGGGAATTGAACTCAGGACCTCTGGAAGAGCAGTCAGTACTCTTAACTTCTGAGCCATCTCTCCAGCCCATAAACTCTTTTTAAAGAAAACTCCAAACAATGAAAAGATTCAGGTTAGAAATTATTCGGACTGATGGAGTAATAGTAGCATTGGTGAAGAATGGTTATATTCGGGGTATATTTTGAACTTCAGGTGGAAATGAGGACGAGGCAGAAATAAATACTCACTTAATTTACTAATCTAGCCATGTTGTGGCTCAGGCCTTTAATCCCACCAATGAGGTGGTAGGTAGGAGGGTTGCTATTAGCTTCAACTACAGAGGGAGAGCCTGTCTCAAACAACAAAACAACCCAACCCACTACCACCAAACAAATAAATTGTGTTAACTATTTCTCTTGTTTCTGTGATTAAAAAAGGGCCAAAAAAGCACCATAAGGGAGACAGGGTCTGTTTTGGTTCATAATTTGAGGCTACAGTTCATTGTGACAAAGAAGTTAATGCAGCAGGAGCTTGAGTTGATCACATTGGATGCATAGTCAAAAAGCGGAGATCTCCGTCCGGGGGTTGGTGGTATCTACATTTAATCCCAGCATTTGAGAGGCACGGGAAACTAGATCTCTGCATTGAAGAGCGATGATCTTGCCTCATCTACAGAGGAAGTTCCAGAACTGCCTATACAGAGAATCTGCCTCTGTCTGTCTGTCTGTCTGTCTGTCTGTCTGTCTCTCTGTGTGGTGTGTTTATATTTGCATGCATGCCATGGCCCATGTATGGACTGCTGAGGACACTTTATAGGAGTAGGTTTTCTCCCACCATGTGGTCCTTGAGTTTGAACTTAGGCTGCCAGGCTTTAAGGCAAGCGCCTTAACCTACTCAGTCATCTCACACTTCCTCTTTCTTCATTTTATGCAGTCCAGAATTCTAGCCAGGAAATGATGCCAACCACAGTGGGCAGGTCTTCCCTCCTCAATTAATCTAGTGCTCAGAAGCCCATCTCTTCTTACTCCCAGGTAGACTATTAACACTACCTATCATATAAATCAATTATTAACATTCACAATACACTTAAGAAGAAATACTTTTAAAGTTTAAAAATTAATCTACTAGCAGAACAAAAAAATTGTATGTTTATGAGGTACAATATGATGGTTGTATGTGAATATTTTACCAAGTGATTATACCAAGCTAATTAGCATATCCATCACCTCACATATATTGTTTTGTGGTGTAAACACTTAAAACCTATCCTGGATGTATTTAGTATACTCAAAGAAAGTAAACAAAATTAAATCCTTTTTTTCTTGCTTTTAAAAAAATTTGCATAGACTTGGCTGATCTAGAACTCACTCTGAAGACCAGGCTGGCTTCAAACTCACAAAGATCCTCCTGGCTCTGTCTTCCAAGTGCTGGGATTAAAAGTGTCACCACTGTCCACCTATAAAACCCATACGTTTAGAAATTTTGAAATAAATGTCTTAGGGTTACTACTGCTGTGATGAAACACCATGACCAAAAGAAACTTTGGCTTAGTCTTTCACATTACAGTTCATTATCAAAGGATGTCAGATCAGGAACTCAAGCATGAACAGGAACCAGGAAGCAGCAGCTGATGCAGAGACCATGGAGGAGAGCTGCTTATTGACTTGCTTCTCGTTGTTAACTCAGCCTGCTGTCTTGTAGAACCCAGGATGGCCAGCCCAGGGATGGCACCACCCACAGTGGGCTGGGCCTTCCACCAATGATTACTAATTAAGAAAATGCCATACAGGCTTGCCTAGGGCTGAATCTTATGGAGGCATTTTCTTGATTGACAGTCGCTCTTTTCAGATAACTCTAGCTTGTGTAAAATTGATTTAAAACTACCCCCAAAGCTCCTTGGAACTAAACCACCAATCAAAGAAAACACATGGTGGAACTTGTGGCTCTAGCTGTATATGTAGCAGAGGATTGCCTAGTCGGTCATCAAGGGAGGAGAGGCCCTAGGTCCTGTGAAGGTTCTATGCCCCAGTATAGGGGAATGCCAGGACAAGGAATGGGAGTGGGTGGGTTGGGGAGCAGGGGGAGGAGATAGGGGATTTTTGGAGGGGAAATTAGAAAAGGGGATAACATTTGAAATGTAAATAAAGAAGATAATAATAATAATAAATCTAACCAGTGGGATAATATCTTACTTCTTTGTCTTTTAGAATTTTGAGATAGGACCTGCTATGCAGCCTTGAATGGCCTGAAACTTTGTATGTAGCTCAAGCTTTTGGTGTTTTTTGCTCTTGAGTCATTTAGCCTATTGAGCCTGGGATGACTAAGAGAAGCATTGTTTTTACTTCATCCAGTGCTGTGGACCAAGTGATGTTGGTAATTCAATCCAAAAGGAACTTCTCTAAAAACTTTAAAAGACATGATAAAAAGTAAGTGTGGATAATTGAGAGGAAGAGGAAAGTAAGGGGAGGAGCCAGGATGAGAGGAAGCCAAGACCCTATCCATGGGAGGCAGCTTGTTGAATATCGTGTGCCTGGTCTTTGCAAAGGCCTTGTTGGATCTTTTTGGATCTGTTGGTGTAGAAATAGCATTGTTCCTGGAGAAGGGCACCTCTGTTGGCAGCAGTCAGGAAATCTAGTCTTCTTTGATTTGGGTCCTGGAATTTAAGAAGTTAGGCCTGCTTTTCACTGCTGCAGATAGACACTGCAGTGCTTGCTAAATTGAGCCAAGGTCATGTCTTATAATGAGCACTATTTTTTCCCCAGGAAGAGAATCCTCAGTAAGAAATAGAGTAATATCTGAGGAGTGCAGTCCCTTAGTCTATAAAAACATGTGCTGATCATTTTAGTCCTGCTTACACTTTTCTGCTGGGTGTTTCAGGCCATGTAAGTGAACAAATTAATTACTTTCTTTCAACAGAGAAGGCTAGTAGAAGTTCTGGTCCTCAGCGTCTTTTGGGTTTGGAAGAAACCTCTGGCTCTTCTAGCCTTTCTTTGCCAGTTGTTCTGTCCATGTGAGGATAACTCAGATGCTTGCCTGACGATTGCTTCACTTGGAAGGAAGTATGGAATAAACTTTTCCTGTCCTGACCTTCTTTATAGATTGAATACTGGTCAGAATTCACCAGATAGTGTCTCCATGCCCTTCCTGGACAGGAAACAGGTGATGCTCATTGTTACAAACTATTTGAAGATATGTACCATAGTTCCCTGGGATATAGTTGACCTTGGAAGGAAAAAGGTTCTTCCTTTTAATCTATTTTACCATATCAGTATAGACTTCCAAATATGACTATTGAGCACCTAGAAGGTAAGTTACACCAGTCTGATGTGTTAACTATTGCCTAATATTTTAAAAACTACACGTTTCTAAATAAAGAGACATATTTTAGTCAGTTCTTATAATGGTTGATTTTTTTTTTACCTTAAAATCTTTAATACTGAGCTAGTGTGGCACACACTTTTAATCCCAGCACTTGGGAGGCAGAGGCAAGGAGATCTCTGAGTTTGAGGCTAGCCTGGTCTACAGAGTGAGTTCCAGGACAGCCAGGGATACACAGAGAAACCCTGTTTTGAGAAACAAACAACCCCCCAAACAAAACAAAATGAAAAATCAAAGCCAAAAGTAAAAACAAACAGAAATGAAAGTGGAGGAGGGGCTGAGAGACGGTGGAGGGGTGAGCTGAACCCACATGTGCTGTACACGTGTTAAATGCCAAAGAACAGGTTACCTTGATATATTTGTAGGTTCAGTTTATATGTATGCGTGTTTTGTCTGTACATATGTGTGTCCCCCGTGAGCATGTCTACAGATGGCTATGAGCCACCATGTGAATGCTGGGAGTGGAAGGTCCTCTGCAGAGCTGCAAGTGCCCTGAATCCCTGAGCTCTCTCCAGTGCCAAGAACAAATTAAGATTTTCAAAACAATTTGATACCAAAGGTAAATCTGACTGATGAACTGATCTTTTCTTTCCTTTTTATGTTTCTGTTGTTGTTTCATTTGTTTTTCAAGACAGAGTCTCTCTGTATTGCTTCCCTCCTGTATAAAAGATTACAAAGTGAGTTCCAGGACAGCCAGGGCTATACAGAGAAACCCTGTGTCGAAAAAACAAACAAACAAACAAACAAAAGAAATTATTATGAGCTCAAGCGATGGCTCAGCAAACAAGAGCACCTCTTCCAGAGGACCCAGGTTTAAATCCCAACACCCACATGGCAGCTCACAACTGTCTGTATCTTAAACAGACATGCATACAGACAAAACACCAATGGACATAAAATAAGATATATATATCTTATTATCATATATATATATGCATATATATATACATCTTATTTTGATATATATATGAGGTCAGGGATCATGTTTATATATATATATATATATGGTCATGTTTATATATAAGGTCATGTTTATATATATATATATAAAAGAAAACCAAGGTCATGAGGTCAGGGATCATGAGGCAGAGGAATTCTTTCTATTTCATGTAGAGCAACATGTACCTTTCCTTCTCTACCTGCTGTAAGTCCATTTTCAGTTTTAAAAGTCCAGATAGGAAGCAAGCATAATAAGCACTCTGGTGATTTTCTATCTATCTATCTATTTATCTATCTGTCTGTCTGTCTGTCTGTCTATCTATAGAGAGGACTGTTCACTGGTAAAGCCTTCTTAAAATTTGCCACATGTAACCTGGGTTTAAGCTCCTTTAATCTAGAGAATACTAAACAGAAAAAAAATGTAAAAGAACTCAGAAGGTTATGGTGTTGTGTCCTGGCAATAGAAAAGTAAGACAATAGGACAATGCAGAATGTTTACATTTACCTATGCACACACTGTTAAACTATGAGGCCTTGTAAATTCCCTGGTAAATCTTATCGAAAACACAAGGCAGCATTTCTACAGTACACGGTGTCATCTGTTACCGTGCTGTTGGCTTTGAATGGGTGTATGTAGCAGATACATAGCAAAACATTTACAACCTCTTGTAAAAATCAACCAAGGAAACCTTGCCAAAACTATTACATTTGGAATTGTTGGTCAAGAAACTTGTAGGCAAGCGGGCGTGGAGGTGCACACCTTTAATCCCAGCACTCAGGAGGCAGAGGCAGGCGGATTTCTGAGTTCGAGGCCAGCCTGGTCTAAAAAGTGAGTTCCAGGACAGCCAGGTCTATACAGCGAAACCTTGTCTCAAAAAAACAAAAAAACAAAAAACGACAAAAAAAGAAACTTGTAGGCAGAAAGTCCTTTCTGTTTCCCTATGGATGAACATACCACTAGCTGCTTTTATGATAGTTATATCTATTTCATGAGATAAATAATAACCTATGCTGGAAATAGTTATCCTATTTGCTGACCTTAAAGGCACAATGCCTTTACTCTTGGGTTGTTTTATTCTTTCCCTTGCCATGGAGTTGGGACCAACCTGACCCAAGACAAGGGTTTTGGAGGACATTTTGAAACAAACATGTTTAATTGGGCCAGATCCCATACCCAGAGCCAGCTCCTCAGTAGTCTTAAATAGTGATTGATAATTTGTTAATATAATATGCAGAGAAAGGGCATTTGTTTTTATGTAACAGTGAACTCAATGGTTTAAAGGCCAGCCATCCTAAAGCACCCAGAAACTAATGTGGAGGCCAAGGAGAGAGAGCAGGTATAGGGACCCAGCATAGCTTTAAACTGGCTGGCCTGCTGAGGGCCTGGGCTTGAAATGAAAACTGGCTGGGCCACTTTGCAGTAGGGCTCCTGCCCTGACAGCTAGGAAGGCTGCTCAGAGCCTTAGGACTCTCACGGGGCAAAAAAGAGTCTGAGGTCTGTGAGAGGACATGGCTGTTGTACTTCTTCTGCCGTAACTTTTGCTCCAGCAGCTCCTGTTTGGTGCCTCAGTACAGATAAGGTTTTATTGTGTCACACCTGGGATAATTATAAGCCACCAGCAACCACATGGACCAGAACTGTCTTCTTGTGGGCAGGAACAGGTGAGACCTCCATGAGGGGAGAGATGTATGGAGGAGCACTTCAGTCCTAAGACATAGAGTGGGAACTTAAGTTGAGGGAGTTATAGGGCAGTGGTGGATTGTAGGGGTGGTTCTGAAGCTAAAGTCTTGTACCTCAATTGGTTCTTGGTCTGTCAGTAAAGAAGCCATGGGCCAATTGCTGGGCGGAAGGGATAGGAGAGAATTCTGGGTCCCTGGAGGAAAAGGGAGAGACAAAAAGAGGAAAGAGTTCGCCATGTTTTGGAGAGAGACAGGCCAAGGTCTCAGGAGAAGCAGCAGCCTCTGTTCTACAAAAGGGTGGTCAGAGATGTAACCGAACAACCAAGTTTAAGGCAGGTGGGAAGTGTGGAGATAAGAATATTAATAAGGGGGCTGGAGAGATGGCTCAGAGGTTAAGAGCACTGACTGTTCTTCTGAAGATCCTGAGTTCAAATCCCAGCAACCACATGGTGGTTCACAACCATCCGCAATGAGATCTGGTGCCCTCTTCTGGTGTGTCTGAAAACAGCTACAGTGTACTTACATATAATAAATAAATCTTAAAAAAAAAGAAAATAAGGGCATGATTTTCCAGGCTAGGGATAGTAGCGCCTAGCAATTGTGTCCAAAGGCAGATTGAAAACTAACAAGTGTGTGTCTTTGATCCCTGGATTCAAGGGAAATTGGGTGGGATCTGGTAGCACGACCCATTCCTGGAGCTTAGGTGGGGGTAGCAAAAGCTACTGGAAACAGAGGATAGCTTATGAGGAGGGGGAGTGGGGAGGTGTGTAAAGAGGCAGAATGGGAGAAAGTTCTGTTGAAGTTTGATAAGGAGGGGGCTCATCTGTCAGATCAGGATCTGAGAGAGGATCCCAGTAAGAAGTTTAAGCTTAGTAAAAGCTGATATGCAGAATGGTTAAACAAAGGGGAGAGTAGGAGTAGAGATAAAAGGAGGCCTGACGATAGGGAACCTCTGACCATTTGCCAACCTATTCTAGGAACCTTGTTTAATACCTGTAAAGTTGCAGGTTTGAACATGCCCAATTTAGGATAGCAGTTTTAGTTACGGAGGGCATATTGGGGGT
The DNA here is from genome assembly GCF_000001635.26 of Mus musculus. NCBI lineage: Eukaryota > Metazoa > Chordata > Mammalia > Rodentia > Muridae > Mus > Mus musculus. The sequence goes on from NC_000074.6 coordinate 85,565,600, forward strand.
AGATGAAGTCCAGCTTGAGGCACGAGTGTTTGATTTTTAAATTTAATTTAATTTTTTGAGACAGACCAAAGGTCTGTCTTTAGGAATATAGGGCTGTTGCACATGTTGTAAGTCAAAATGTGTTAGGCTAGTTTCCTACATTGAGGAATGCCCAAAACTTAGAAGTTTCTGAGAGTTTCTCAGGGGTCCTGGAGGAAATATTGGGAAGAACAAAAGACCCCCCTCTAGGATCTGAAAGGAAGTTAAAATCCCAGGGTCCTGTTGGGGATTCACCAGACCTTTAAACTATCCCCATGCCTGTGGGAGGAACCCATGATCCAGCAACTGGAGGATGCAGGAGTACTGCCCTATTGTAGCTGGTAGGGGAAGGGGAAGGGCATGGTTCCAGGACTGGTGTGGGGGTGGTGCAGGGGAGGGTATCTGTTCTTTTGGAATAAAATGGACAGCACATTTCCTGGAGCTGTGAACCTGCTCCATGGCCATGTTTTTTTGTGTAGGAGATTTTCTTTATTTATTTTCCCTTATACTGACAGCATATAAGGCTTCTTTCTCTCACATAAGCACTGGTTGTCATTTGTTTTCTTTATTAAAAACATTCTGACTAGCATGACCATTATAACCATCTCTGAGTTATTTCAATTTGCATTTCTCTAATGGCTAAAGATGTAGAATATTTCTCATAGCTTACTTAATCTATGTTGTTTATTGACCCATTTATAGTCTTTTTGGGTGGCTAATTTTCACAAATCTTTGTATTCTCTGTACCTTTTGTTTGAAGTATAGTTGGCAAAGTTTTTTTTTAAGATTTCTTTTTAAAAAATATTATATATATATTGTATGTGAATACACTGTTGCTGTCGTCATACACACCAGACGAGGGCATCTGATCCCATTACAGATGGTTGTGAGCCACCATGTGGTTGCTGGGAATTGAACTCAGGATCTCTGGAAGAGCAGTCTTAACGGCTGAGCCATCTCTCCAGCCCCCTTTTTTGAGATTTCTTTATCTATGTGACTACACTGTTGCTGTCTTCGGACACACCAGAAAAGGGCATCAGATCCTATTACAGAGGGTTACAGCCACCATGTGGTTGCTGGGAGTTTTTTCTATAGACTGTTTACTCTACTGCTTATAGTTTGCTTTGGCTTACAGAAGCTATTTCTTTGTTCTGTGTGCACATGCTTGCCCTGACATACTTGCAGAAGTCAGAGGACAACTTTGTTGGTGCTTCCCTCCCACTTCCAGGTGAGACGGTGGGTCTTTACCCACAGGGCTATCTCCCTGACCCTGTTTGTCAGTTCTTAGGGCTATTTCCTGTGCTGTTGGGGTTCTTTTTAGAAGGTCTCTACCTATACTTATATCTGGAATTGTTTTCTCTATCAGTTTCTGCTTTTCAGGTTTTAGTTCCCCCGCCCCCTCTGGTGATAAATAGGGTTCAGATTTTATTCTTCTGTAGGTTTTGCAACACTGTTTATTGAGTAGGTGGTCTTTTTTCCAGTCCATATTTTTGGCATCTTTGCTAAAAAGTAGATGTGCATAGCTGTGTGAGTTTATTTCAGGGTCCTCTATTCTGTTCCAGTGGCCTGCCTGTTGATTTTTGTAGCAATACAATATTGTCTTATATATTAAAAACCAGCCTCCTTGGTCTACATAGCAAGTTTCAGGCTGCCAGGAAGACCCCCTCCCCCAATAATAAAAATGTCAAGATACAGCAAATTAAATGCTCTTTGAAGTCCATTACATACTCAAATATCTGACAACCTTAAAAGAACCTCATTGTTCTAGTTAGAGATATCCAATGATTTGGGTTAGCTCTTCTTATCCAAATTAAAATATGTTTCACTTATCTGCTATCTTTACTTTTTTGGGTCACAATGCATTCTTATAATTTTAGATACAATACTCATATCTGTTAGAGGTAAATGTTCTAACAGATACATAGGACAAAAGAAAAACTCAAACACAGACCATGATAACTAGTAGATTTAATATCCACAGATTTCTTAATGGCTTTTCCAGCCACTTCCCTCTACTTAAGACCAATTCCTGCTTCTTCAGCCTCCTCTGCAGCATATCCGAGGAGTAAGCCTTTCAAGTACCAAGGGACATAGACAATATGTTCTAAATACACTAAGTGATGTTTGACCAACAGAGAAGATGTAAACTAGAGTTCCCAGAAGCAAACTCACACTTTGGTTATTAGAATTTCAGCAACTTACTTCAGTAATTGTAGAAAATTAATATACTCTAGGCCCAGGATTGTACTGGATAGATTTCATCAACTTGATACAAGCTTGAGTCATCTAGGAAGAGGGAAAGTCAGTTGAGGACATCAGATTGACCTGTAGGCAAGTCTGTGGGCATGTTCTTGATTAATGATTGATGTGGAAGTGCCTAGGCCACTGTAGGCAGTCCCATACTTGGGCAAAGGTTCTGAGGTATATAAAAAAGCAAACTAGGGCTGGTGAGACGGCTCAGCGGGTAAGAGCACTGACTGCTCTTCCAAAGGTCCTGAGTTCAAATGGCTCACAACCACCTGAAATGAGATCTGATGCACTCTTCTGGTGTGTCTGAACATAGACACACACATAGCTACAATGTACTTATTTACAATAATAAATAAATCTTTGGGCTGGAGTGAGCAGGGACTGAGTGAGCGGGATTGACCAGAGCAATGGGGCCGACTGGAGCAAGTGGGATCGACCGGAGCAAGCAGAGGTTCTAAATTCAATACCCAACAACCACATGAATGCTCACAATCATCTGTACAGCTACAGTGTACTCATACACATTGTCTTAGTCAGGGTTTCTATTCCTGCATAAACATCATGACCAAGAAGCAAGTTGGGGAGGAAAGGGTTTATTTGGCTTACACTTCCATACTGCTGTTCATCACCAAGGAAGTCAGGACTGGAACTCAAGCAGGTCAGGAAGCAGGAGCTGATGCAGAGGCCATGGAGGGATGTTCTTTACTGGCTTGCTTCCCCTGGCTTGCTCAGCCTGCTTTCTTATAGAACCAAGACTACCAGCCCAGAGATGGTCCCACCCACAAGGGGCCTTTCCCCCTTGATCACTAATTGAAAAAATGCCTTACAGTTGTATTTCATGGAGGCACTTCCTCAACTGAAGCTCCTTTCTCTGTGATAACTCCAGCTGTGTCAAGTTGACACAAAACTAGCCAGTACACACATAAAATAAATAAATTTTTTAAAAAAATAAAAGAGCAAACTGAGTAAGCCACAGGGAGCAAGCCTATAAATAATACAATTCCATGGTTTCTGCTTCAGTTCCTGCTTCCAGATTCCTTCCTTGAACTGCTGCTCTGACTTTCTTTCGTGATGGACTACCACTGTAAGCTAAATAAACCTTTTTCCCCCAAGTTGCTTTTGGTAATAGTATTTATCACAACAATAAAAACATAACTAAAACAAAAGACAATGTATTATTTTTATAATTAAAAAAATTATATGTAGGTGTATTTTGCCTGCTTGTATGTCTGTGAATCACCATGTGTGTGCCTGCAGAAGCCAGAAGTGAGCATTCAGTTCCCCTAAAACTGGAGTTACATGTGGTTGTGACCCACCATGTGGGTGCTGGAAATCCAGCCCAGGTCCTCTGGAAGAGCAGCCAGTGTTGTTTTTTTTTTTTTTAAGATTTATTTATTTTATTTATATGAGTACACTGTAGCTATTTTCAGAGGACATTGGGAAGCAGGACAAAGAAATCCAGTGATCCCCTCAAGTCCATCTTCAGGGTCTTGAAGTGAGATTAAAAACTAAACAGAGGGCCAACACAAACAGGAGGATTTCCTGAAAGACACAGAGGTGGGAGGCTCACAAGATTGAGGCCAAACCTTGGGCTACACTTTTGCAGGGTGTATGTACTTTAATCCCAGCACTCAGGAGGCAGAGGCAGGAGGATCTCTGAGTTCAAGGCCAGCCTGGTCTACAGAATGAGTTCCAGGACAGCCAGGGCTACACAGAGAAACCCTGTCTTGAAATATGAGCACTTAAGCCACCAGGGTCAAGGTGTAGTCTTTCTCACCATTGACCCATCACTGTCTGGGCTTCTGTGTTATCCTATAAGGAGGTTTGACAAGGTAGAAGAACTGTGTAAAATCTTTTTTGGGTGGAGACAAGTTCCTCTCTGAACCCAGGCTTCATTCTTTTCTTTTTTTCACCGTGAGATTTCTGGGGGGACTTCCAGTTTCTTGGGGGTCTGTTGTTTCAGTAGTCTAGTAGTCATATTGATGGCACCAGTGTCTCTAGGATATATTCATTTTGGTTACTCCAGTTATGCTGAAACAATGGATTCCTTCAAAGTTACAGTTTCTGCCAGGAACCTTGCCTGCTGGGAAAGGATTCCACTCAGTTTTGACAGGCTTATTATAAGTAAGCATATGCCTAATTCCTGGTTTTTGTCTCTTTTCCCTTTTTAATTTTTTCTTAAATTTAGATTTTTGCGTGTGGGTATTTTTCCTGTATATACATCTAAGTACCACATGCTTCCTAGTGCCTGAGGAGGCCAGGAGAAAGTGTGGGATACTCGGGTACTACGGTAGTTATAGAAGGTGGTGAACTGCTGTATGAGGGTTGAGAATCAACCCCAGGTCCTTTAGAGAGCAGCCAGTGCTCTTAAAAGCTGAGTTGTCTCTCCAGCCCCCATTCTATTTTTTTCTATACAATTGTTATAAGAGAGAAGAGGGATTCCAGGAAGCTTGCCCTAGTTTGGTGGAAACATGAATAACAATGTTTCTATACCAATTTTTGGTTTTTATGACTTTAGAAATACAGGGAAACTATGTGATAGCTCATACATGGAATCCCACATACAAGTGGCTGAAGCAGGGGGATTGCTACAAGTTCAAGAGTAGCCTGAACCACAGAGTAAGTCTTAACCTAGAGAGAGAGAGAGAGAGAGAGAGAGAGAGAGAGAGAGAGAGAGAGAGAGAGAGAATGAACTGGAAAAATACACCTTTCAGGTTAAGAGTTCTGATCACAGTAAGACAGTTCCTGTTTGTCCTGTGTTAAGTTCTTGCAAGTTAAGCTTTCTATTTGTGATTAAGAAGTTCCCGTTTCTAGAACTTCGTGCAACCTGTTCGTTCGCATGATGCAATCTTTGCCTTTGTTTCTTCTCTTTCCATTGTATCTTTCTAACAGTGTGTAACTGTCAACTCTCTTCTCCTCTCCTTCTCTCTCTCTCTCTCTCTCTCTCTCTCTCTCTCTCTCTCTCTCTCTCTCTCTCCCCCCCCCTGCCCCTATGAACACCTTCTCTTTCCTATAAAAAGGACTTCAAGAAACCAGCAGGGGTGCTCTCTCAAATTCCAACTTAGGATGAGGTAGCAGGCTGGCCAGTCCTGGGTGCACCCCAAAATACAGTTTGCTTTAATTGAACAATCATGAACTTGGTCTTTTCTCACCACAGTTCTCAGGTTTAACAAAAAGTAGGAAGGAAGGAAAGGAAGGAGGGAAAGAAGGGAAAGAAGGAAGGAAGGAAGGGGAGAGGGGTGGGGTGGGGCGAGGCGAGAAGAGCAAGGAGGGAGGGAGGGAGGGAGGGAGGAAGGGAGGGAGGGAGGGAGGGAGGGAGGGAGGGAGGAAAAGAACAGAGAAACTGAGGTGGTGGGTTTAACCATCCTAAGTGACCTGTAATGGTTTTCGTGAAGTCAGCTGTTCTGTATGGTCTCGTGAGAACCTGGAGGTCAGGTCTGCTGTGGTATATAAAATATGTACCTCAGTACCTTAGCCTGGTCTACAGAGTAAGTTCAAGGATAGCCAGGACTACACAGAGAAACCCTGTCTTGGAAACAAACAAACAAATAAACAAACAAAATGACCAAGAATATGAACATTTAAGCCATCGGGGTCAAGGTGTAGTCCTACCCACCATTGACCCATCACTGACTGGGTCCTTGTCTTATCCTGTAAGGTTGTCTGACATGGTGCCCTCACAAAGCCCAGCCCCTTTCTATTAAGTCTAATTGTTGTTTTATTTGTTTGTTTGTTTCTTAACCTTATGTATTATATATAAACCCATGTATGAAAAAAAATATGATAAGAAGATTGTAGTACCGTGGAAAAATTGGAATGTTGCAGATCCAGAGGCTAATAACTTTAATTTGGGCTAGTTCTAGCTTTCCAGAACAGCTAGCCATTTCTGTCCCTGCTCCCGTGTCAGAACTAGTGTCTTGCGACAATAGATTAAAACCTTTTGGAACAAAGGTATTAGGTATGACCTTCTTGGAATAGGTGTGATTTTCTTGGAGGAAGAGGTCTCTTATGCTCAAGCTACATCCAGTGTGGTATACAGTCTTCTACTGCTGTCTGTGGAACAAGATGTAGAACTCTCAGCTCCTCCAGCACCATGTCTGCCTTCACACAACTGTATTTCCTGCCATGGTGATAATGGACCTCTATAGGGGAACTTTCTCAGACCTGCCAGAGATATAAATAATGACACAGAGGTTTATTAATATTTTAAAGCTTAGGCCTTTACCTTGCACTACCTCCCAGATACTCTAACCTGACCAATCTTGCCGTTCTCAGCTCTGGTTCATCCATCCACCTCCTTGTCAGCTGGTGGTTAGCCCTCTGATTCTTCTCCCAGAGTTCCTCTCTCAGCCCAGAAAATCTGCCTTCCACTTCCTGCCTAGCTATTGGCTATCAGATCTTTATTATAGCCAATCAGATACAATTCTAGAATGCCTTAGGCAGGTAAGGAAGAATGAATATTTATAAAATATGAGACCAGACCCAATTAAATGTTTTCCTTTGTAAGAGTTGCCATGGTGTCTCTTCACAGCAATAAAACTCTAGACAATTTATTTTCTTTTATGTGCCCAAAGGTTCTGCTTTTGTTAAACAGAGTATCAGATACCCCGGAGCTAGAGTTAATGATAGTTCTGAGCTACCACGTAGGTTCTGGAAGAAAAACAAGTGGCCTTAACCACTGAGTCATCTCTCCAGCTTCATAGCTTCTTTTTAAAAAACTGTTATTTTATGTGTATAGGTATTTTGCCTGCTTGTATCTCTGTGTACCACATTCATGGACTACCCAAAGCCAAACGAAAGCATTGACTCCCTTGAACTGGAGTTAACAATTGTGAGCCACCATGTGGGTGCTGAGAATCAAACTGACCTTCAGGAAGAGCGGCCAGTGTTCTTAACTGCTAAGGCATTTCACTGACCCGAATTTGTTTTTAATTTTATTTATTTTCATTTCATATGCACTGGTGTTTTGCCTGCGTATATATCTGGGTGACAGTGTTGGATCCTCTGGAGCTGTGGAACTGGAGTTACAGGCAGTTGTAAGCTGCTATGTGGGTGCTGGGAATTGAACCCAAGTCCTCTAAAAGAGCAGGTGGTGCTCTTAACCTATAAGAGGTCTCTCTAGGCCCCCAGCCTTAATGTTTAAATATAAGCACTTACAGCTACTAACTTCCCTGTAGTGGAATTTTCCCCTAATTGACTATAATAATAAATACAAGCCAATCACTGGGTGAAAAGGAGGTGGGACTTCCTGATCTGAGAGAGAAAGAGGAGAGGCAGGAGTTGAACTTCCTTTAGGACTGCGGGAGAGCAAGGCAGACACAATGTAGGTCAGAGGCTGCTAGTTCAAGTGGCGGATCCACCAGGATCCAGCGCCTGAAGATTTCTAACATAGAATAGTTGATAAGTTTAGGATGCTAGGTTCTGTGTCCAGCGATTGTGTTATCTGTTGATTCTAAACTAAGATCGTTGGTTTTCTTCCTTGGTGACTTGGGTGGGCTAAAGGGAAAGAATATAGCTGAGGTGGAATTTGGCCATGCTTTGGGTTGGGAAGATTGGGCAAGGACTGAGCCCCAGTGGGGAGGTAGTGAGTGGAGCTTGGGCTGGTGAGAGCACACCCACAGCTAGCTGCGGAAATTTGGGAATGCTGAGTGGGCTTGGCAGCAGCCAGCTGCAGAATGAAAAGAGCGATTTTAGAGCACTGAAGAGGCAGAGCCAGCTTTGGTGGGACAGGCCTTGGCTAAAAGGAAACATGTGGGCTTGGTACCTGCCTGGGAACAGACCCCGAGACCACCGGCAAGTGCCTAGCTGGTGATAGTGCATGTTGTTTTATAATATTATACGCTACACTTCTCTTTTAATATTGCTTTTTATTATATTCTGAGAATTTGGGTATGTTGTGCTTTCAATTTATTTGACTCCAGTATCTTTTTCTCTTGATTTCCCCAGTGCCCCGATGCAGCTATCCATATATTTTGTCTTTTCACAATAGTGTAACATGGGCAGTTTTCTTTTCTGGTCCTGTCTGTTTGGTGTCAGGTTTGCCTCTTGTACTTAGACTTAGTTTTCCCCCTAGATTTGGGGAATTTTCTTCTGTGATTATATTGAAAGTATTTTCTAGAACGTTGTCATGGATTTCTCCTTCTTTTCTGCCCACAATTCATAGATTTAGTCTTTTTATAGTGTCTCAAAACTCTCACATCTCCACTAAAATATATTTGTTAACTTGTCTTTGACCTGGACTGAATGGTCCATTGCCCTCTACCTTGTCTTTTTAGAGTCTCTGTGTAGAGTCTACATGAACATACAGTGTAGACTTTGGCCCCCTAGTTCTCAGCTCACTGAATGTTACATGCATCTGACTCACAGTTCCTTCTCCACTGTCTAGCAGCGCATGTTGGCCAGGTTTTAGTGTATAACCACATAACACTTGCTCTAAATTTCATAAGACTGTGGCTCACAGAGCTTCTTGAGCTACCCAGTTGCCAAAGCAATGGGATTGTCTATGAACTGGCATCTTGACTTCATTCTGTCTATTACCCTAGTGCTGAGGACCTATCATGACAGGGCTTTTCCTGCTATCTCCAGTTAATGGTGATGCTACCCTGGGTGTATCCCTTTTTTAGCATTTAAAAAGGTCTGTTACTTTGGACCAGTGAGATATCTCAGTGGGTAAAATACTTACCACATAAACCTGATCACATGAGTTTGATCCCAGGAATCCACAGTGGAAGAACAGACTTGACTCCTGATGTCTTCTGATCCAGAGCAAGGAAGAGAGGGGGGAGGTAAAATAAAAGTTAGGGTGTCTGTTACTGTCCTGGACTGGACCTCAGTGCTTTCCACAATGACCTCAAACGGGGCTTCTTAATGGGGAATTCACTGGACATAGAGTGTTGTCTGAAAGGACTTGGGAATACTTTGAACAGTTTGACAAAAGAAGGAACTTTTTAAAATATCTGGACCAGGACTTATGGGCTGACACAGGAGAAAAATTATGGAGATGAAAAGCAGGTCTTGAGGAATGATGTATCTAAGCTGAAAAGACAGGTACTTTCACAGTATCATAGCCAACAACTGATAGCTCACCATCATGAGGGTTAACAGAAGCAGCTGATGAAACTGAAGAATGGAAGGTCGTGGGTGCGTGCCTGCTGAGGACATCTGCTGAGGACATCTGCCTTCTTGAAGCACTTTTCTCAAAGACAGGGCTATATCCAAGGAGAAAGGGCTCAGCACTGCCAGCATGTGCAATAGAGTGGCCCCCATCTAAGAGGGTACCCCTTCCTCAGCGTGTCTTCATAGACCCTTATGATGTCTGTATAGTCAAAAAGATCAGATCGACCCACAGTGATTCTTTGTGTCTTTGCACCTTGGGGCCAGCAGAGGACAGGACCCAGAGGAGGTACAGGACAGTGGTGTCAGACAGACATTGCAGCATACCTCATATACTGCTCTGCAGTTCCATACGTTCAGGAAACAGGTGACTAGCATAGAGAAAAACTGATGTTCTTATATGGTCTTGGAATCAACAGGGCAAATCAAATTAAATTCTTAAGAAAAAACACAGTTCAGTAGAGATAAAGACTTCATAACATGTTATTCATAAGACTTGTCTGAAAGTTCAGATCTTCATTCAAATGTGGGAGCACTGTTTATATTGCCATTTTCTCTATTTTCTTTAGATTTTTTTTTCAATCCTGAGTATTAAACTGCAGGCCCTATACATGCTAGAAAACTTCTCTACCACCCTGGCTTCTACCCAGCCCTCTTTTGCTGGATATAAAAAAAATATATACATGTACATGATTTTTTGTTATCGCTTCTGGCCAGCTCTGTAGGAAAGAGTCTCAGTGGGAAAGCCATTTATATATAGTTAAATGCTTAAGTAGGATAATATAACTACTTTTTTTTCCATAAAGGATTTAAACATTTATTTTAGCTATTAAGTTAGTTATTACTAATTCAGGCTGCCTGAGAGTGGTGTTGGAACTCAGAAGGGTTATGAGACTGTAAAACAGAATTATAGTCTAAAAAACAAGTTGTGTTGAGATAGGCCCCAACACTTAGTCCATGTTGTTCTTATAAAGAACCCTGCTGTTGAATTTGGGAAAACATTTACTAAATGCCATGATCCAGCCTGGCTTTGGTGCTGAAACCAGAAGCAGGATGCCATACAGAGCTGTCCTCTTCAAACACTGTTTTCATGAATTCGGTTGCATCTGCTTCCAAAAGGTCATCAGAGCTGGGCTTGGGTTTTTTTTTTTTTTTTTTTTTAACATTTCAAATGCTATCCTGAAAGTTCCCTATACCCTCCCCGCGCCCTGCTCCCCTACCTACCCACTACCACTTCTTGGCCCTGGCATTCCCCTGTACTGGGGTATATAAAGTTTGCAAGACCAAGGGGCCTCTCTTCCCCATGATGGCTGACTAGGCCATCTTCTGCTACATATGCAGCTAGAGACACGAGCTCTGGGGGGTACTGGTTAGTTCATATTGTTGTTCAACCTATAGGGTTGCAGACCCCTTCAGCTCCTGGGTACTTTCTCTAGCTCCTCCATTGGGGGCCCTGTGTTCCATCCAATAGATGACTGTGAGCATCCACTTCTGTGTTTGCCAGGCACTGGCATAGCCTCACAAGAGACAGCTATATCAGGGTCCTTTCAGCAAAATCTTGCTGGCATATGCAATAGTGTCTAAGTTTGGTGGCTGATTATGGGATGGATCCCCGGGTGGGGTAGTCTCTGGATGGTCCATCCTTTTGTCTTTGCTCCAAACTTTGTCTCTGTAACTTTTTCCACGGGTGTTTTGTTCCCTACTCTAAGGAGGAATGGAGTATCCAACTGCTGACATTCCCTCATCAGAGGAGGGACAGGGAGGCCATAGGGCCTTCTTCCAATGTCTAGGCACTCATCCCAACTAGCTGTATGCTCGTCTTCTCTCATTGTATATTTTGCCTCAGGAAGGGACTAGGGGTCTATAGAGTAGAAAGGACTAGAAAATGAGCTCCGGGCCAGGTGTGGTGATGCATGCCTTTAATCCTAGCACTCGAGAGGCAGAGGCAGGCGGATTTCTGAGTTCGAGGCCAGCCTGGTCTACAAAGTGAGTTCCAGGACAGCCAGGGCTATACAGAGAAACCCTGTCTCGAAAAACAAAACAAACAAAACAAAAACAAACAAACAAACAAATGGGCTCCATTTATGCAGCCTTAGGGAAGTTGCTGTTCATGCTGGTTAGAGACAGCGGTTTATTCCTTACTGCACTCTTTACCCCTTTGCTCTGTAACTAAGCTTAATAGACACATTGGTTCCGCAGAATGAACTTTGGTAGACTTGGGCTTTGCTTCGTTATCGGGACCTTCTGAGGATGGGAGGTGGATGTTGCCTGGTCACCTGCCCCACTCTCTGCCACACACATATACCTGGGAAAAATTCTCACAACATAGAGCAAAAGATTAATTTTTTTTCTTATCTCCATAAGTCTTCTGTTTATGAGTAGCAAATTCTAGCCTATATTGTTTCAGACCCACAGCTCCTCCTGCAAACATAGTTCTCTAGTAAGTTTCAAGATGATTTCAGCCCACTGTTGCTTTGGAGAGAGAAAACTGTATCATCAATCTAACCTTAGTCATCATTAGCTTTTAATCTAATCATGCCACCAAAAAGAAGCTGAGAAAATTCTGGACCACAAAACATTACTATAAATTTACAACAGAACAAGGAAAATGCCTTTGCTAGCAAACCATTTGTGCTGGGCTAGGAGACCAAAACACTGTCTCTCTCTGTGCCAATGTAATAGGTCCCCGTTTTCTGCCTCTGGTATCACAGTGTTAGAGGGCATAGAATTGGGAGGCTTGAGCAGGCATAGTTATGGAGTACATGTTGTCTTTAAGTAGAGATTTTAGTCTGTAAATAAAAGAATCAATATATGTATTTGAATGCTAAAAGGGTGATTGAAAATACACAGGCTTGCAAAATGGTTCAGTGGGTGAAGGGTCACTGCCAAACTTGACAACCTGAGTTCAATGTTCAGTACTCATGGTAGGAGAGAACTGACTCTTATGGGATGTTCTCTGACCTCCACATGTATACCATGGTGTTTATGTGTGTGTGTGCGCGCACACACACACATACACACACACACACACACACACACAAATTTTGAGTAAGATCTGAACAGCTTACCTTAAGTAGGACAATGTGTAAATCAATAGAATAGAGTAGAATAGGAGGACCCCAAAATAAGTGTATACAGCTGATTTTTAACAAAAAATGTAAAAAAACACAGAAAAGGCAGAATCTTTAACCATTGGATCTGGGTAAAGGAGATATCTACATGTCAAAGAATGAAACCTGAGCTTTCTCCTCTCACCCTATACACTACTCAACTCCAAGTGGATCAAAGGCCTTGATTACCATCAGTCGTTAAACTGTGCTAGAGGTAAGAGAAGTATGGGAAACACCTGAAGATGTATAAATAGGCAAAACTCTTGGACTTTGATTACTCAAGCAATAAAACTAGTAATTGACAAATGAAATATCAAAACTTAAAAGCTTCTATACAACAGAGGAAACTGTTAAATTGAATGAAGAAGCAGCCCACAGAAAGAGAAAATATTTACCAACTGCATATCTGACAGAAGGTTAATATCTAGATTGTACAAAGAACTTAGAAATGGAATATTGGTGGCTGGAGAGATAGCTCATCAGTTAAGAGCACTGGCTGTTCTTGTAGAGGACCTGGGATCAATTCCCAGCACGCACATGGAGACTCACAAGCATCTGCAACTCCAGATAAAGGGGAGAGCATCTGGCCTCTGTGGGACTGCATGAATATGGTGCACAGACATACTTGGAGACAAATTACCCATGTACACAAAAACAAAAGTAAAAAATCGAAACAAAAAAAAAGATGATGTATTTATTTATTATATGTAAGTACACTGTAGCTGCCTTCAGACACTTTCTTCTCTCTTTGGCCCCACTTGCTTCGGCCCCACTCCCTCCAGCCCAAAGATTTATTTATTTATTATATGTAAGTGCACTGTAGTTATCTTCAGACATCCCAGAAGAGGGCATCAGATCTCATTATGAATGGTTGTGATTTGAACTCAGGACCTTTGGAGGAGCAGTCAGTGCTCTTACCCACTGAGCCATCTAGCCAGCTCCTGGAATATTTTAAAAAATGAAATATCAAGAAAACAGCCAAATAAGAATCTGGAATATGGAACTGAATAGTTCTCAAGAGAAGCACCAATGGCTAATAAATACTTTTTAAAGTGTACAACATTCTTAGCCATCATAAAAGTGTAAAACTACTTGAGATTCAGTGTCATCCCAGTTGGAGTGGGCATCATTAAGAAAACAAATGATAACAAATGCTGACTAGGATGTTGCTGGTCTGTGCACTAGGCACTATCCGGAGGGATCTGTAGAGCTCTGACCCAGCTGGAGTGGCCAAAGAGTTGCAGCTCAGAGGGGCAGTGAGACCCTGAGCAAGGTGGACAAGGCCTTTTCCACACTGCAACTGCCCTGGAGTGATAGGTGGCAGGACTCAGCAGGCAGCTAGGAGCCAAAGTCAGGGCCACTGAGGAGGAAGTGGCTGCAGTAGACTCCAGCAGCTCCAGCCATGAGAGATTTGGGAAAGAACACTCTTCCCTGGAGTGTTATTGCGTGGTAAGACAGGCACTCTCAGACAGTCTCCGGGGAAATAACTCGTGCACATTATTCCTTGTGGATAGGATCTTATAAACATTTTGGGGTGGACTGGGGCTTAACGACATGTTTTTTATTGTCTTGGTCTGAGATGTTAGGGATGTCTCATCTGCATGTGGAGGGGCTTCAGGTGTTGCCCCTACATGACTGATTGTCACAGTCCTCTTCATGGGGTATCAGGGTCATGTGTACCAGGACAGGAACCTGGTACAGAGTAGGTTTAAATGCCTACTGTTCTCAATTATGAGAGTAGCCAGGGTTCCTGAATCCACTAGAGCTTACCGAGTTTTCTGTCTGGTGGTACCATCCACTACCTCACAGGAGGTGATAAAAGAGGAACCTTTATTCACTACTGATAGAAGTGTAAGTTTGTGCCAATATTATGGAAATCTGGGTGGAAGTTTCTCAGAAAGCTAAAACAGTAGAACCAGGGGTTTACCTAACTCTAGCACTCCCAGATATACAGCAAAGGACTCTTTTGACCACAGAGACATCCATGCTCATTGCTGCTTTATTTGAAATAGCAAGGCATGGAACTAGCATAGTAGGCCATCAGCAGATGAAGGGGTAATGAAAATGCAGCATTTAGTAGATACTGAAGAAGAGAGAATCATTTTGTCCATGCTCTAGTAAGTAACCTCCCACCATGCTCAAGCAATCATAAACTCAGTGAGTCTCAGGAAACAAACAAACAAAAACATGTGAGAATAAGGGGGGAAGGAACAAGTGTTATGAATAAGAATAAAGGACTCAGGCTGCAGAGATGGCTCAGTGGTTAAGAGCACTGACTGTTATTCCAGAGGTTCTGTGTCCCAGCAACTACATGGTGGCTCACAGTCACCTGTAATGGAATCCAATGCCCTCTTCTGGTGTGTCTGAAGACAGCTACAGTGTACTCATATACATAAAATAGATAAATCTTAAAGAAAAAAAAAAAAGAAGAAGAAGGTACTCTGGGGATTGGAGGATAGCTCAGCGGTTAAGAGAACTGGCTGTTCTTCCAGAGGTCCTGAGTTCAATCCCAGCAACCACATGGTGACTTACAACCTTCTATGATGGGACCTGATACCCTCTTCTTTCATGCAGGCATACATGCAAATAGAACAATCATATGTATTAACAGATAAGTCTTTTAAAAAGATAAGGGACTCAGCCTGTGTGAAAAAGGGGTGGGGAAGCACAAAATGACTAACATACACTAGACGTGTGTGGAATTGTCAAAGCTCATTAAAAGCCATTCCTGGCATCATTTTGGTTGGCTCTGTAGGAAAGGTGGCTTCCCTTAAATGGACCTTATGTTTAACTACTCTTGCCAGGTGTGGCAGTGCAGACCTTGAAGTACTTAGGGGGCTGAGGCATGAGGCCTTTATGAGATTAAGGCCCACCTGTACTATATAGTGAATCCAAACCCTGAACTATAATGTGAGACCCTGTCTCAAAAAAACCCAATGAATGTGTATGTGAAATACACACACCCATGCCCACCCACCCACCCACCCTGAGAGAGAGAGAGAGAGAGAGAGAGAGAGAGAGAGAGAGAGAGAGAGAGAGAGAGAGAGAGAGAGAATATGAATGCTGGTCTTCAGAGTTGTCCATAGAATTTAAAAATTAAATTCTCAGGCTCACTCCCAGATTTACTGAAAAGAAAGGGTCCAGTAATCTTGAATTTAGGCACCACTGGATCGATCTTTCAAATCTATTTTTCAGACTTGTTTGTGTCCCTTGAGCAAATTTCTTCACTCTTCGGAGCTTCAAAACCTTAAAGGAGAGTGACATGGGGTGAACTGATAAGACTGCACATATCCAGGGTCTTCAAGGGTTGGCACAATGGCTAGTACCATTCAGCAGTTACTGGATGAACTCTTAAAGCCACTGCCATTTGTAAAAGTAAGCTTTTCTATGCCAACCCTTGTTTTGAATGATGACACAGAGACCTTTGTATTAACTAATAAGCTTCTGGTACTATAGCTGGGCAGAGTGAGCTAGTCTAACCTGACAGTGCTGGCCTTAGACTACTTTCCAGTCACCTCCTAGCTATGTGACCCATTAACTGCCATCTTAGTCTTGATCTGATATCCTCTTCATTCCCACCTGATACCTCTCTTTCCCACCTAAGACCCTCTTCCTCTCTCTGGGAATGGAAGTCCTGCCTTTGCTTCTCCTGCTGTTCAGCCCTTTATTTTAACCAATCAGAAGGTGATGGAGTACAGTGGTTTATAAAATACTGAG
The DNA here is from genome assembly GCF_000001635.26 of Mus musculus. NCBI lineage: Eukaryota > Metazoa > Chordata > Mammalia > Rodentia > Muridae > Mus > Mus musculus. Next base: position 85,581,808 of record NC_000074.6, read on the forward strand.
TCAGGAGATCTTTCATAATAACATTACAAAAGTGCAACCAGATCTCTTGGTATAGAAATAAGCATTTGAATGCATAGTACACAAAAACATCCCTCAACATCCATTGAGATTTATTGCATAAGAAATATGTCTTAGTATTCTATTGCTGTGAAAAGACACTACAATCAAAGCAACTTATGGCAGAAAGCATTTAGTTGGGGCCTTGTATACAGTTTCAGAGGATTTGGTCTATGGCTATCATAGTGGAAAACATGTCAGTAGACAGGCATGGTGCTGGAGCAGTAGCTAAGAGCCTACATCCAGATCCACACACGCAGCAGACAGGAAGAGAGTGAGCCTGGGCTTGGTGTATGTTTTTGAAAGCTCAAAGCCCAGCACCAGTGACACAACACCTCCAACAAGGCCACACTTCCTAATCCTTCCTGTTTACAGTCCACAAACTGGGGACTAAGCATTCAAATATATGAGCTGATGGCAAAATGCCTTCACTCCAACTTCAAAAGTCCCAGTAATCTATCACAGTGTCAGCTCTGTTTAAAAGTCCAAAAGTCTCATTTGAGACTCATGAAGTATCTTTATGTAATCCCCTGTAAAAGCAAAAGGCAGATCACATGCTTCCAATATTTTATACATGTATGAATTCTCAAGAAATAATAAAATAGTATATATTTAAAAAAAGGTCGCCGGGCAGTGGTGGCACATGCCTTTAATCCCAGCACTTGGGAGGCAGAGGCAGCGGATTTCTGAATTCGAGGCCAGCCTGGTCTACAGAGTGAGTTCCAGGACAGCCAGGGCTACACAGAGAAACCCTGTCTCGAAAAACCAAATAAAATAAAAATAAAAATAAATAAATAAATAAATATTAACAGAGTAGCTTGTTGAGAGTTTGGAAGGAATCTCTTATCATTTACTGACATTTTCAGGCCTATTCAGTGAATCTGTTGTAGTTTTTAAAAAAAAATATTGTTTGTGTGTGTGTGTGTGTGTGTGTGTGTGAGAGAGAGAGAGAGAGAGAGAGAGAGAGAGAGAGAGAGAGAGAGAGAGGGAGGGAGACTAGGGGTGTATGCATCTGTGTGCAGTGCTTATGAAGGCCAGAAGAAGGCATCAGATTCCCTGGAACTGGAGTTAGAGGTAGTTAGGGTACTGGGAACTAAATTTAGGTTCTCTGCTGGAACAATTTGTTCTCTTAACTCCTGGGCCATTTCCAGCTCCCCACTGAACTCTTCTGACATAAAGGTAAGTGATAATCATACTACATTAGGGCTCAGGAATCTTTTCTTTGTTTGACAAGGTCTCATTTAGTCCAGACTGACCTTGCCCTCACTGTGCAGCTAAGGCTAGTCTTGAGTCTCTGGTCTTCCTGTTCTTACTTCCTAAGTGCACACATTACCAAGCCTAGGTTGGGCTCATGTGATAGGACTGAAGAAGCTATATGACCCATTTGTCCAGAAATTGTAAAGCTACCTGCTTTCTAACATAATTAAATGTATTAAGTGTAAACATAATTAAATGCATGCTCTCTAAAAGTCTCCAGGGTTCAACATGCTTGCTCTTTTAATTGCATACTCCCTGGAAAGAAACAAGAACAGCATTTTCTTCTATTTTTAGTCTCCTGGCAAACATGGAATACCAAACTGTCAAACCTTTTCTGCCAGCTAGGTGGCCATACTGGTCTGTGAAAGTTAGTTGGCCAATAAGTCAGTTTAATTCATTTTACAAGGTGTGCTGGTTAGTTTGTTGTCGACTTGATGCAAGGTAGTGTAAGACCCCCAACCCTCAGTCAGTGTTACTTACTTTGAGATGCCACTGAGTGAGACGCCAAGATGCAGATCGATGTAAAAGCAAGAGGTTTATTTTCCAGAGCATCAGGGTCAACCTTCATTTAGTCCCTCAAGGAGAGTGACTAGAAGGTGACCCCGAATGACTGTTAGAAGCAGTTTTTATACTTTTTAGGGGCATAATTACATCAGCAAGGTTACAGTTCAAACTTATTGGCTAAGCATATTGGCCTTTAAATCTATTGTCTAGCAAGCATGGGCAGATCATGACATGCTCTTGAACTCTACCTGGGACTTTCCAGAGGATCAGGTGAGTGTCAGTCAGTGCATTCTGTTGTTTTTCTGATACTTTTTTTACTCAAGAATGATCCTGTGGGTGGAGAATGGAACTTGGCCTAGCCTTGACCCCAGGCAGGAGGGGAAAGCTGTAAGGAGAGTGTGGGACTTTGAAATAGCCCTTAGGGTTTGTCATTCCACCCTCCCTTTTTTTGTACAATCTCCAATCGTGGGGTCTTGGGTAACTCACTCATATTCTTCAGGTCCTGTCTCCAGGGTCTCATATTGTTGGCATAGGACCATCAGCTGCACTGCTCCTATTCTCTCTTTTATGAAGGCTATAAGCTTGTTCAATATGCAGGGCCCAAAGGTCAACAATAGCAGGAGAACAATTAAGGGTCCTAACAAGGTAGATATGAGGGTGTTTAACCAAGTGGAGGCATCAAAAAGGGAGTGATACCACCCTTTGGAATGTTCTAGTTCTCTTTGGTGTCATTCTAAACTTTCTCGCACTTTGGCTAGGGACTCTCAAATCGCCCCCGAGTGATTTACATAGAAACAACATTTCTCATGTAACATGGCACATAGCCCTCCCTGTTGTAAAAATGCCAAATCTAGCCCTCTTCTATTCTGTAATACAACCTCTGTCAGGGAATCAGCATTACTTTCTAAATGGCAGTTGGGTTTTTTTAGACATTGAATATTTTCATCAATATCTGGTTTGAGGCTATTATAATTCTTATCTTGTAGGGTTAATTCAGCAATCCCAATATCTGCCCCAGCTAGGCCTGCTCCCAAAATAAAGGCAAATGTTAAAGAGACAGGTTTTCTTTTCTATACCAGTAGACTTCCAGTTGGGTTCCTTAATACAGTCTGAAAGACAGTTTCTCAGAATAATAGGTTATTTGGGGGCACCAACTGGATTAGCACAAAAAACCCTTTACGGTAGGAGGAATTGAGAGTTTCCACATGCATGCAAGGGGTCAGCCCTGTGGTGCAAGCTCACCAGGATTGATTGGGGGAGGGGGCACTATCCAGCTTGAAGGCACAGAAGAGTTAGTCTGTTACATAAATGTAGATAGGGAGTTGGAACGTCCCCATATTATACCTGCCTTGGCCTGATATGGTCTGTAATGTCAACGAGAGCCCCTTTTGAGACCATCTGCATGTCTCATCGCCTTTTGAAATGTTATACTCTGCAACCAGCCCAATTCATTCATAGAAGGGAGGTTTTGCATTGTAGCATAACCAGCACGAGGTGGTGAGTTTGGGCTGTGAGGCATTTAGGATCTGAAAGGTTTTTAACATCATAGACCAGAGAGGGTCTACTGGTTCAGAGGGCTTGAGGAAAGGAACGGGGTCAGGGTCTTGGAGGGGGATTCTCAGAGGGGCTAGGAACTACAGGCATAGGAGGTTGGGTCAATATTGGCTTAGAGGTTGATAACACTGGGTTAGGTCCCAGTGCTATGAGTATATGGTCAGTAAATGGCCATACCAAAAGTCTAACGGTAAAAAGAAACCTGGGATCATATCCTCCTGTGATCCTTAGTCTAAGACCCCAGAACTTCCTGGCTTCCCTTTGCCTACTTTTCTTTGTCTGAAAACTTAAGCTTTACCAGTGTATCTGTACCTTCCCTAGCTATGATGACAAGGTCCTCCCGTGAGGTTGTTCAGGGGTTATTACCTCCCACAGACATCTTGCATCCCCATGTTGCACAGTAAAATTGCTCTGGTCCTCTTGGAGGTCTGCTTTCCTCTGGGGCAAATGTAGAATGTTCTTCATAGGCAGCTGGGGTATGCATCCTTTAGGGTCTTTTTAGTATCAGAATTTGGCCATGAACCCTCAGCCAGTTTACATAGATCAAATATTAAGTCAGGAAACCAGGAGCTACCTACTGGTTGTTTGGTGGTTTTGAGTGGAGTCCAGTATCCTGTCTTGGGGTTCTAAACTATCCAAGTAAGATTGAAGTGTTGGGGGTGGGGATTAAGGGTGTAAAGCAGTCAGACAGGAGGAAGTACCATAGCCACTTCATGGTGTCTCTCATCTGACGGAGTGGTGGGAAATCTTGTCTGTCTTCTGTACCATCCTGTGAGGGTCCCTTGGGAACAGGGTGCCTGCAGGTTTCACATGAAAAGCATGCATGCAGGTGAACACCAAAGAAGTTGGGGTACCAAACAGGATCTCAAAAGGGTTCAGGTTAAAACGGTAGGGGGTGTTCTGGGCTCAGAACATGGCCAGGGGAAGGAGAACCACCCAGTAAGCACCAGTCCCCAAGGACAATTTAGTTAAGGTCTCTTTTAGAGTTCTGTTTATTCTCTCTACCTACCCTGAGCTCTGGGGACAGTACACACAATGGAACTTCTAATTAGTCCCCAGTGTCTTTGCCAATCCCTGACTTACCTTAGAAACAAAAGCAGGACTGTTGTCTGATCCAATTACCTTGGGCACTCCGAACCTCAGGAAAATGTCTTAGCTACCATGGTAGCTTTTTCCTGATGGTGGGGAAAGCCTCAATCCATCCAGAGAAAGTATCTACAAACACTAGAAGGTATTTGTAGCTGTATTTGCCTGACTTAACTTCTGTGAAATTGACCTCCTAATATACTCCAGGTCGTTCTCCCCTAGGTCTCTCACCCTGTTTGCTCTTGGCTGCATAAGCATTTACTTGCTGACACACCTCACACTTTTCTACTGTTTCTCTGGCTTAAAAAAAACCCTAAAGTCCATTACATATAGGCCTCAGATCCCTTGACTGCTTGGATGAGCTTCATATTCCCTAAATGGGTCCATCTATGCATTTGGCCAAGTAAGTCTTCAGCTGCTTTCTGGGGAGTATAGTTTTTCCTTCTTGTGTGTGTCATTGCCTTTTCTTTCCTAGGTAGTAGCTGGTAGGGTGGCTAGCAATCAGAGTCCTTTCTTCTTCAGTATATTCTAAGTAAGGCTATCCCTTAGTCCAGTCTCATTTCACAGTGGGTGTCTCTTGCAGGCCCAAAAGTGGGATAAACTCCTGCATAGCCACTTCTTGAGCCACTTGATATGCCTGGTTATTGCCCCAGGCCACTGAGTCTCTTCCCATCTGATGTCCTGGGCAATGAATAATACAGTTGCTGGCGTCATCTGGTCATCCAAGAGATCCAAGATTTCCTGTTTGATTTTATTTCTTTGTCTTCCGATTTGAGCAGTCCTCTCTTTTGGTATACAGACGTATGGATGTGGGTTGTGAAAAAGGCACACCTGCTATCCATGTAGATGTTAATTTTCTTGTCAGCCCCAATTTCTAAGACTTTGGTGAGGGCAATTAACTCCACTTTCTGTGCTGACATCCCTGGGTTAGAAGTGCATCCCAGATGACATTTGTGCTGTCCACTATGATAGCACCCACTTGTCTCTGACCTTTATGTAGAAAACTGCTCCCATCTGTAACCAGGTAGCCCCAGCTCCCAGCAGGGGTCTGTCAGAGAGGTCTTTCATCCACCCATGGGCTTCTGCCAGAATTTCTTGACACTGTGTTGTCTCAAGCTGTGTTGGCTTGAGATCGTGATTGGAGAGCAAGGTGGCTGGGTTGAACACAACCAGTGGAGAAAAGGTGATCCAGTCAGAGTTCAGAAGCAGAATCTGGTAGTGGGTGATCCTGGCATTCAGGAGGCTGCCTTATCACACTCTCCAGAGCATGTGGTGCAGCCACTGTCAAGTTTTGTCCCAAAGTCAGTTTATCAGCATCTTGGACCAAGGTGGTCACTGCTGCAATAATTCTAAGACATGGGGGCCACACAGCCGCCACAGGATCTAGCTTTTTTGATAGGTAGGCTACTGGTCTTTTCCAGGGGCCCAATTTCTGAGTCAAAACACCTTTTGCAATTCTCAGCCATATACAACTGAAAGGGCATGGTGACATCAGAGAGCCCAAGTGCAGGGGCAGACACTAGGGCCCGCTTGATGCATCAAATGCCTCTGTTCCTCTCTTCCTCACTTAAAGGGCCCATTATTCTTAGTGAGTGGGTAGAGAGGGGCTGCTAATTCTGCAAACCCCAGAATCCACAGGCAGCAAAACCTGGCCATGCCTAGGAACTCCCACATCTGCTTGGGGCCTGAAGGGGGAGGGATGTGGAGTATAGTCTCTTTTCTGGCTTCCAAGAGCCATTGTTGTCCATTCTTTAGGAGGTACCCAAAGTACTTTACCTGTCGTTGGCAGATTTGAACCTTCTTAGCTGAAGCCCAATATCTCAGTGCTCCCAACTATGATAGTTCTTAGTCCTTTCAAGGCACTATTTCTTGCTTTAGGTGGCCAGGAGAAGGTCATCTACATACTGTAAAAGAGTCACTTCTGGGTTGGCCTCCCAATAGGGTCTCACGTCCTGGTGAAGTGCCTCATCAAAGTTGATGGGTGAGGTTTTTGAATCCTTGGGGTAATCTAGTCCATGTCAGCTGACTGGTGGTCCCATCCTCTGGGTCTTTCCATTTAAAGGCGAAGTATTCTTGACTTTGGGGTGTCAAGGGGGAAAGAGAGAAGGTAGAAAGAGGGAGACCGGCCATGGCCACGTGGAAAGAGGGGGGAGGAAGGAGGGAGGGAGAGAGGGTGAGGGGAGTGGGAAAGAGAGAGAGAAAACTAGAGAGAGCTAGAGAAGAGAGTAAGAAAGGTGAAAGCTTAAAGAGAGCTTGAAGAGGGGCCAAGCAGCCCCTTTTATAGTGGGCTGGGCTATCAGGTAACTGTGGGGAGGAGCATACCTGGCTATAGTCAGGTAACTGTGGGGGTGGAGTCTAGCCAGAGTGCCAGAAGCTTGGGAAATTGTCTGCGTGACTGGTAGTCACAGAATTATGGAGTTGAGGGCTCTGTGGTGTCAGGCACCTGGCTCTGGGAATGTGGCTCACTTTTTGTCCCTTGTAGAGTTCTCTACTGGGTCGCTGCCCCATTCAACCAAAATAGGCTGCCTATCACAGCCCCACATGTCCCATGTCCAAAAATAACATCAGTCCAAGTCCAAGAACACAGAAAAAGACATCAACACACAGACAGTTTGCCCCTGCCATGGATGCAGAAACCAGGTTATTGCAAGACTCAGTCAGCTTCTGCTGATACTGTGTCTTGCCATTTCCAAAAGGAGTGAAGTCCTCCTGACTCCCTCCTCAGGGTCTGAAGTGTCCTTCAGACTCCCCACAGTCACAGCGTTAAGGCACGTCTGCTCCCCGCATTTGACTACACCATACCAGAGGCTTTCCAGCTGACAGTGTGCTCAAAAAGTGAAAGCAAAAGACAGAGAGACAAACACATGAGTAGGCACCTGTTGCCGAGCTTGGTCTTTTTCCCTCTGATCAGTCTAGTTGGTGGTCACTCAGGGGGTCTCCTTGAATACTAGCACAAGCCTCCAAATGTAAGACCCCAACACTCAGTCAGTGTTACTTACTTTGAGATGCCTCTGAGTGAGACACTGAGATGCAGATTGATGTAAAAGCAAGAGGTTTATTTTCCAGAGCATCAGGGTCAACCTTCACTTAGTCCCTCAAGGAGAGTGACTAGAAGGTGACCCCGAATGACTTAGTTAGAAGCAGTTTTTATCCCAGTACTCGTGAGGCAGAGGCAGGCGGATTTCTGAGTTCAAGGTCAGCCTGGTCTACAAAGTGAGTTTCAGGACAGCCAGGGCTACACAGAGAAACCCTGTCTTGAAAAACCAAAAAAAAAAAAAAAAAAAAAGAAGCAGTTTTTATACTTTTTAGGGGCACAGGTTACATCAGCAAGGTTACAGTTCAAATTTATTGGCTAAGCATATTGAGCTTTAAATCTATTGGCTAGCAAGCATGGGCAGATCGTGACATGCATTTGAACTCTACCTAGGACTTTCCAGAGGATCAGGTGAGTATCAGTCAGTACATTCTGTTGTTTTTCTGATTTTTTTACTCAAGAATGTTCCTGTGGGTAGAGAATGGAACTTGGCCTAGCCTTGACTCCAGGCAGGAGGGGAAAGCTGTAAGGAGAGTAGGGACTTTGAAATAGCCCTTAGGGTCCCTCAATAGAGTTATATGAGAAGAGGGATTGTTCCCTCAACTGAGAAAATTCCCCAGTAGATTGGCCTGTAGACAAGTGTGTAGGGCACTTTGTTGATTAATGATTGATGTGAAAGGGCCCAGCACACTGTGGGTGGTGCCACCCTTGGGCAGGTGGTCCTGGAAGGTGTAAGAAAGCAACCTGAGCAAACCAGTAAGCACTACTCCTCCAGTGTTGAGCTTTGCTTTCCACCTCCAGGTTTCTGCTGTGATTTCCTGTCTGGACTCCCCATCATGAGAACTGTAACCTGTAAGATAAAATAAACCCTTTACTCTGTCCTTTTGCTTTTGGCCGTGGTGTTTATCACAGCAACAGCAAAGCAAACTAAGACACAAGGTGACACAGAGGACAAAACATAAACATCTCATATCTCAAACAAATTGAGGTTCTCTGAGTAAGTTTTTAAAAAATCAAATAAAATCCCCCAAACCAGTCTTTACTAAATTGACTTTTATCATGGAAAAAAATGGCAACATCAGTGCTAGTAAGCCATTCCAGTCATACTGAGACCTGGTAAGGAAGTTCTTGGAATGTTAATGGTGGGTGTGGTTCTGAAACAACAGCAGGCAAGAGCCAGAGCGGCTGCCATTCCCAGGGCACTCAGCAGCTTTAGCACTGTTAAAGCACTAAAGCACTGTGATCTATTAAAACCAGGCATTCTATAGGTTCATATATTCAATATTCAACTTCTTGTATAGAAGCAAAGACACTGGTGATACTTTTTTTGTTGTTAAGAACAAAGCAAGTATATTTTGGAATCTAGGATGGCTCTGAGGTTAAGAGCACTGGATGTTCTAGCAGAGGACCTGGGTTTGGTTCTATGCACCCACTTGATGGCTCACAACTATTTGTAACTCCAGTTCCAGAGTCTCTGATGCTATCTTCTGACCTCCATGTGTACTAGGTATGCACATGGAACATATCTATACATACAGGCAAAATACTTATAGATATAAATTAAATAAAATAATCTAAAATAATTAAATAATCGTTTATTGGACCACATGATATAGAAGATAGTTTAGTATCAATAGTATGAATGACAGACTAATAAAAATATTTTAATATACGTATATAATAATATGTATTACTATACAGCTTTCTTGCTTGACTGAGCAAAAATAAAGCTGAAACACCCCTCCCCTTCCATTTTGACTTGTAGTTGAAGACAGGTAGGAAGATAGTATTTGGTGTGTTAAAAGCACACTTTCTCTTAGGCCTAGTCATGAAGTGTAAATAATGAGTGAGCCACCTTTCCTAGTTGTGGTATGTCTTATTGGTGCATTCTGGAATCACGTACATATATACTGCCAAATGTTCATTTGCAGGGAATGTGGTTCAAGTCTTGGGATTAAAAAAAAAGTTCCCCAGGGAAGATGCTGTCATGGAATTTCCAGGAAAATTTCTGTGTCTCTCAAAATGGAGCTGAAATGTTTGAAAACTCCAGACTGGAGATGCTAAGCCGCCCAGGCAATCAGATTGACAGGATGAACACAACCACCCAGCTCTGCTGTTAGCCTGTGAGCGGTGCACCGGGGGTCTGATCATCGTAAAATTCAGTGACCTAACTTTACAGCTGGGAAAAACTGTAAATACTTTCAACTGAGACGTCTTCCACATTAAGTGTAGCAAAATCGTTTTAATCTTACAGTAAATACAGCACTAAGAGAAAGCTACAAGGTAGAGAACAATCAGTCAAGAGCATGCTACAGGTCCACTTGACTGGAAAGTCTCATTTCATTAACTAGCAAACCATCATTCTAGGTTGTGTTTATAAATTATTACCCTGCAACCACACCACATGAATGCCTTTCTCTTCACATACCAAAAATTCCTCTAGTCAGCTTTGAAGCATTCTGCATTTCTTTGCCAACCTTGTAGCCTGGTATCTTCTTCCAGTCTATTTTGGTGACAGCAACTGGAAACTGTTGGAGTAAGGCATACACAAAACCTTTGAATTAAAGTCTTTAATACTGACTCTTTTTTTTTTTTTTCAAGACAGGGTTTCTCTGTGTAGCCCTGGCTGTCTTGGGACTCACTCTGTAGACCAGGCTGGCCATGAACTCAGAAATCCTCCTGCCTCTGCCTCCCAAGTAGAGGTGTGCACCACTACTGCCCAGCTAACACAGACTTTTTTTTTTTTTTTTTGGTTTTTCAAGACAGGGTTTCTCTGTATAGCCCTGGCTGTTCTGGAACTCACTTTGTAGACCAGGCTGGCCTAAAAGCGCTGTCAAGGGGTTCTCTTCAAACCTGCCTGTATCCTCAGTTGTGAGGCTTAGTGGTACCTTTACCCACTGAGCCACCTCGCTGACCCGTGTACTAGACTGTTTGCAATCCCAACCCAGAAAGGACCACAAGCGAGGCAACTCAGGCTTGCTCTGCTGTGCTGTACTGCTTCAATTTCCGGTCCATTTTCTTAACTCAGGCTGAGTTAGAAATGAGGCGTGGGCGGGTCTGGAAGGTAGCCTCAAGGCCAGATGCTCTGGGGCAGCATGGCGGGTGGGTTCTGTGTTGTACTGCGCCCATGAAATTGATTGTAAGTGTCGTGTTTGCTACCCTGATACTTAATGGAGCTTTCCAGCAGCGCTGCTTGCCGTCAGCATCCAGTTTTCTGCTTTGAGACCTTGTTCCTCCATATGCACAGTTCCTGGACTGCCAGCTCCCAAGCGGGTTCCTTACAGAGGCGACTTCCCTGAGTCATTCTGCCCACCGAAGGAGCATCTGAGACAACAGGCGATCAGAGAGTTCATAAAAGGCTGTTAGGAGCTAAGGAAGGAGCCTGCGGGCCCTAGTGGCCCAAAGGGTTAGAGAGAGATGTCAACTTCTGACTGTGACAGGAATAGAGACTTGGGGCTGAAATATCAAAATTAACATGAAAGAAGTCAGTTTGCAGAGAAAGACCAAAAGTTTCATCTAACCTGGATTTCATCCAATAAGTTTGGGTGAGAGAAGCAGGTGAGAGCCAGGTCCTCTGTAAAGGTGTTGAGCCGCCTGACTGGAAAGGACTCTGCATCTCATGGCTCAGTACATTCTTTAGGCCCTAGGCTCACTAGTCTACTCGCCTGCTTTAGAGTGGTTCAGCTTTCTCAATAAACTCTATTTCTGTTTTTAACCATGTGTCCCTGATGTGGTCTTTATCCTGGGACACCTTGGTGTCCTCAAGTCAGATCTGCAGCCTGGCACCTACCAGGTTTTCTTTTCTTTTTTCTTTTTTTCCTTTCCTTTCCTTAGCTCTGTTTTGGGAACCAGCAAAAAGCCTTGTTTTCCCTGACATCTGAGCGTTCTCACTGCTTCTCTGACCTTTGTCCTTAAACCTTTCCTCTATCTCCCTCCTTCTGGTTGCTGGTTGCTGTCAAGACTTTTCAGCAAGTCCGACCTGTTGTTTTGTCTCTACCATCAATAAAATTGCCCTCAAGCCTTCCAAGTTCACTAATTTTTTTTTTGATTGATTTTTTAAAATTTTATTTTATTAATGAGACTAAGAACCCAAAAGGAGATCTCTGTTTCCCAGGTCACTGGGCCAAACTGTGATCAGTGGGGAAGGGAGACTTAGTTGCAAATCTTCACCTCTAGCCTACTTAAGATCTTATCAGATTTCTCCACTCCAGTAAACCCAGGGCTCTTGACTCTGACTGCAAGAGGACTTCAGGATGAGTCAGTACGAAGCTGTTAAAGTTGACCAGGAAGAGGTTTTAAACTCAGGTTTAAGCGTGGGAGCTAATAAAGAGGGACGCAGAAAGGACAGTCAGTCCTCAACCAAGCATGGGTGTGGGCTTCTTAAGAGCTTGTTTTAGCTGTAGCTGTCTATACCATTTCAGTGGCTTATAAGCTACACCTTTAAGGGTTGCTAGATGCTCTTTTTCTCCTCCTACTTCTTCCTCCCTGGTTTTCCAGTAAGTTAGATTATAGGCTGGTTCTGGACATGCTTTAGACTGCTTTCTGGTCAATGTACCACAAAGGTTACACAAGAGTGTTAAGACATGCCTCTTACTGTAAGTGAGGTTTCTTAGAAGACCTCTAGAAAACTGAGGTTTACAGCTGGGAAGGGAGAAAGGACAAATAACCTTAGATAAGCATGACGTCAACAGCCTTTGAAAGAGTTTATTCTTACTTTTACTTACATGTATGTTTGTGAACTGCATGCGTGCCTGGTGCTCACCAGATCCCCTATAACTGAAGTTACAGGGTGTTCTTAACCTCCGTGTAGGTGCTGGGAGCCAATTTCAGGTCTTCTAAGAACAGTAAGAGCTCATAGCTATTGAACTATCTCTCCAGCTCCTTAACATTCCTCAAAATATTCCTATATAATAAGAGCACTGTCTGGAATTCTTGGTTCTCAGCTGGAGAGAAGCTTCAACTAGACTCCTCTCCCTCTCCTTATTTCCGTGATATCCCTGTCTCTCTGCTGCCCCAAAGGTCTCAGACTACTGACTGACTAGTAGCCCTGACTACTAGGGCTTTAGGGGCCTGATACCCATGCATGGCACAGAGACTGTTGGAGTAGAGGCTGCCAATTGCTGCGTTCTGTAAGCAACTGATGAAAATGAATGCTGTTACAAACCAGTGTCTAAAGACTCTCTTGCCCATCCATGGTTTCTATTCAGGTAGAGCAAAGTAGCCCTAGGCATCGGGTTAGGAACAGGAATAGGGACAGAAGCAGGAACAATACTTATAGAAACAATAGTTCAGGCCCAACAGGCAGAGTGGGCCAGCAGGGTTCCTTTTGGGGAGAGGAAGAGTCAGACGGAGCCCCAGCAGGAGACAAGAAAGAAAGAAAGAAAAGGGGCTCTAGATCAGTAGTTCTCAACCTGTGGTTCTCGACCCCTTTGGGACCATATGTCATATATTTACATTACAACCCATAATAGTCATAATATCAGTAAAATTAGAGTTATAAAAAAGCATCGAAATAATTTTATGGTTGGGGGTCACCACAGCACAAGGGCAGCAGCATTAGGAAGGCCAAGAACCACTGCTCTAGAGAATTAGTGCACACTCCACTTAACCACATAATATGGCTGACGTCATGATTCTTCTTCCTCACCGAGACAAAAATTTGGTGCTCTTCCTCCAGGGAACTGTTGTGTGATGAATGAACAAAGGAAGTACAAAGGACAAGGAAGGACAACGTGGCTGCTCCTGGGTATGATGGAGGGGGAAGTTTCTCAAAGGTAAAATGGAGTGCATAGTTAGAGACAAGGGCACCTGGGAGAGTCCAGGGTGGACAGGACCTGAGCAGGTCATGTGGGAAGAGGGGGAGGGGAAAGGAGCAGGGGGGTGAGGGGGGGAACTACGTGCAGCAGCCAGGAGGTCAAAGGTACGAAAGGAGGGGGGGATGGGGGGGGGGAGAACCAAAATACTTTGATTATTTAGGGAAGAGCAGCTCAGGCCCCTGGGCTGGAGAGTTTAGGGTAGGGGGTGGGGGATGCCAGGCAGGACAGTCCTGTAACAGGTAGGTGCTGGGGGACTGCAGGGAGAACCTGCCAACCAGATCAATTCTGATATGTTAAATAGGCATCTCAGCCTTTTGTCCCAGGTTTGAAACCTAACAAGCAGGACTTGGGGATGGGGGAGAAACAATCAGCTTCCCTCCCCCATTCTGGATTACCTAATCTCTGCACTAGTTTAAACCAGTCAGCCCCAACCGTATACAACCCCAACTCCAGGGCGACTTTTGGCTCCCTGCCAATTCCGAGGAGTCCTTCTCTGTGTGTTTTGCTCTATGTGTCCCGCTCCGGCTCGTACCACCCCCTCTGTTGTGTTTCTGATTTCAATAAAAGCTGCTGAGTGCTGAGCTCTTGCTTTTCCTTCTTTTTATTCTTGAAATTGGCCAGTAAAGGACTCTATTCCTGCAACCTTAGATGACCTCATGCCTTCTCAAGGTCTCAAGGTCTCAAAGTGAGGGAGGGCACGAGCCTGCAGCCCGGCTGGCTTTAGTTCCTGGGCAGCAGAGAGCATTCTGGGAAATGTCACATCCTGCATCCCTGGGTTCTGGAAACCTGACTGGGGCAGTGAGGGAATGAAAAAAAGGACACACACACACAGAGTTAAGCTGGGGTCAGGTAGATGTGAGATGTTCCTCAGTGTGCTGGACTTCTGCAGAATAAAACACTCTTTGCATTTACATACTATTTGAGCCCAGGGTATCATTCTTTGGGAAATCATTGACCCTTACATTTGGGGGCCTGTCTTAGTCAGGGTTTCTATTCTTGCACAAACACCATGTCCAAGAAGCAAGTTGGGGAGGAAAGAGTTTATTCAGCTTACACTTCCACATTGCTGTTCATCAGAGACTGGAAGTCAGGACTGGAACTCAAGCAGGTCAGGAAGCAGGAGCTGATGCAGAGGCCATGGGGGGATGTTCCTTACTGGCTTGCTTCCCCTGGCCTGCTCAGCCTGCTCTCTTATAGAACCCAAGACTCCCAGCCCAGGGATGGCACCACTCACAAGGGGCCCTTCCCCCTTGATCACTAATTGAGAAAATGCCTTACAGTTGGATCTCATGGAGGCATTTCCTCAACTGAGGCTCCTTTCTCTGTGATAACTCCAGCTTGTGTCAAGTTGACACAAAACCAGCCAGTACAGGGCCCATCCTGGATTTGCTGAAGACTCCCTGACCCAAATAGTGGAGTGTTTTTCAGATTGGTAAGCCCAGGCACCCTGTTGTCTTTGGTCTTGTCCATATCTGTTTCTGTTCTGGGTTTAATCTAGAGGCCAAAAGGGACAAAGTGGACACTTATTTTGTCACCTGGCCAGGGGCAATGGAGGATGCTCCCAGCCTCCTACTGGAAGCAGGAGAACTTGCTAGTTCTCATCTGGATTCTGAACCCACTGTGGGTCTATGGGCTTCCCATGTGCAGGGAGGAAGACTGCCTGAAACCGCTTTTTGTTTTGTTTTTGTTTTCCCGGGATTGTCCTTCTGTGTCTGTCTGTGTGTACGGTACCGTGTTTGTGCTTTTTGTCCTCACATACAATTTTTTCTTTGATTCCTAGAATGGGACAGGCACAAAGCATCCTACTGGGCTTGGTTCTGAACCATTTTAAGGACTTTTGCCAAGTCACAAAAACCGGGTCTGGTTGTTCATCCTCACAAACTAACCATCTTTTGCAGGAATGAATGGCCCACCTATGGCCTGAGGAGGGGGCTTTCCATCTCCCCACCATTTACAGGGTGATGATTTAGTTTATGAGGCTTGGGACCACCTGGACCAAGTGCTATATATCACTATGTGGCAATACCTGGTTGAGAAGCCCCCTGTTTGGATGAGAACTTTTTTGTTATGGGCCTTGCTGCTCCCCACCCTTCTTTCTCCGCCCCACCCTTGCTCTCCCTTTCTGCTCCTGAGGAGAATCTCTGTCCCCCTCCTTATGTTCCTGCTCCTGCTGCTGCTGCTGTCCCTGCCCAGCCAGCATAGGCAGAGGGAGGAGCAGCCCCTCTGCCTCTCCTGACTCCACTTGGAGTCCACCTCACACTTGGGCCTGTATGCCCAGAGAGAGGGCCAAATCTAATACAGCCTTATCACTCTGGGCTATGAGACCCCCAGATGCTCACGAGGCAGTTCACGACATATGTGTCATTTGCCTGTAATGAGCTTTACAATTGGAAGTTGCAGAACTCCCCATTTTTAGAAAGACCATCTGGTCTCACAGGTCTAGATGCAATCAGCCCTCACAGGTCTTCTGGATTCCATCGTGCTGACTCACCTGCCCACCTGGGAAGTCTGTCAGCAACTGCTCCAGGTCCTCTTTACGACAGAGGAGAGAGAGGATTGTGGGAGCCACCTGGAAATTGGCTCCAGGAGCAAGCGGGCTGCCCACTCAAGTCCAGGCTGATATGGATGCAGCCTTTCCTTTGACTCGACCTGATTGGGATTTTAACACTGCTGAAGGTAAGGAGAGGCTCCAGGTCTACCACCAGATTCTGATGGTGGCCTCCGAGAGCTGCCAGGTGGCCCACAAGTTTATCTAAGGTGAGTCAGGTGATGCAGGGAAAGAATGAGAGCCCCAGGGAATTCTAGAAAGACTTGTGACGCCTACAGGACCTATACTGCTTTTGACCTTTGACCAGAAGCCAGAGAACACCAGTCAGCTGTGAACATGGCTTTTGTGAACCAAACTGACCCTGACACCTGTTGGAAGCTTCAGCCACTGAATGGCTTTGTGGCCTGCCTCTGGCACCCAGGAGCCAGCCTCTATTTGCCTTTGAATGGCAAGACTTGGAGAGGGGCTTCAAGGGACAACTGACTTGGACACACACTTGCCTCAAGGATTCAAGAACCACCTCTGAGGAGGCAATGCATGAGGACTTGCTTGGTGAGTACTGGTGGGCCTACCCCCAAATATCTGTGCTCCAGTATGTATTGTGGACCCCCCAACTCGGAGACATGCCAGGAGGCCACTTGAGACATGTTACAGGAGCTGAGTCAGTAGTGCCAGGGAAATGTCAGTGATCCCCCAAAATACAGACAGGAGCCAATCTGGTGCAACTCACAGCTAGCTATTCAAGCTAATTCCCCCCCTCCCCCAATGCACTACCGTGGGACAATTTTGGTGGTGGGGGAGCCCTGAATGTCTATCCAGGAAAGGCTTTGTAGTAAGCAGCAAACAGGGAGTGAGTGTGCAAGCATCTAATTGGAAAGCTCCTGTGCCTTTCACATAATTGGCTGGTGCTGGGAGTCACATCATAAACTCTTTTTGTTTTTTTGTTTGTTTGTTTGTTTCGAGACAGGGTTTTTCTGTATAGCCCTGGCTATCCTGAAACTCTGTAGACCAGGCTCACCTCAAACTCAGAAATCCACCTGCCTCTGTCTCCCAAGGCATGCACCACCACTGTCTGGCTTACCATAAATTTTAATTTCTGCTCTCCTCTGCATTGGTGGTCATTAGGCCAGGGGTGAGATTGTAACTTAGAGGTGCAGATTTATTGGGGTAATAACCTGGAGATGCTGGTCTTGTTGGGGAATTAGCCTAGAGACTGGAGTTAGGCTTGAGTTTTGTTGGGGGACAACTTAGAAAGTTGCTAAGTACCAGCCTGTTAGTTTACCTGAGTTCAAACTTAGGTCAGGTTCTCTAAGATGGAGACTGAACTTAAAAGATTTGGCATCTCAAGTCAACTTGGCTACTGAGCGTCAACTAAGAAGGCCCAGCTTTGTCAACTTGAAGTCACCTATCTGGGGTACATATTCAAGGTGGGTCAGCCAACACATACTGTCAGATGCCTTGGAAGTAAACCATCTTTAGCATCCCAGTCCCATCAACCCTGGGACAAGTACGGGAATTTCTAGGATCTGCCTGGTTTTGTAGACTTTGGGTACCAGGGTTCACTGAGATAGCCAAAGTGTTATATGAGGCCTCCCAGGGCCAAAAAAGACAAAATAGAATGGACCCAGGAGATGGACATGGCTTTTAAGACTCTAGGAAGAGCCTCATTGGAGGTAGTGGCCTTGGCCCTCTGGGACATTTACAAACCTTTCCACCTGTATGTGGATCAGAGAAAGGGGATAGCAAAGGGGGTGCTCACCCAAATTTTGGGACCATGGAAAAGACCTGTGGCTTATTATCTAAGAAGCTGGATCTGATGGCCCAAGGATGGCCAGCCTGCCTCCAGATCATAGCTGCCACTGCCCAGCTAGTCAGGGATGCTGACAAAATAACTATGGGGCAGGAACTTGTTGTTACCACCCACCATGCTATTGAGGGGACCCTCAAGAATCCACACAGCTGGTGGCTGTCCAATGCCAGACTGTTGCAGTTTCAGGCTCTACTTTTGAATCCCTCTTGCATAAGATATAACCCATCATCTGCCATAAACCTAGTCACCTTGCTACCTGACCTGTGCTCAGATGTGCAGCATGATTGCTCTACAAGTTCTGGGGCACAGCCAGAACATCATGCTGGACTTGACTGACATACCCTGGCCAGACGGGAAATGGATCTACTTTATGCACAGGAGCAGCTTCATCCAGAATGAAATCAGGTATGCAGGGGCAGCTGTTATGGTCTTGGACTCTGGTATTTGGGCAACTGCTTTGCCAGTGGAAACTTCAAGTCTAGAAAGCTGAACTAAAGGCTAACCCAGGTTTTAAAACTGGCAAAAGGGGCATAGCTAATATCTACATTTATAGCAGATATGCCTTTGCTCATATACATGGGTCCATATACTAAGAGAGGGGATTATTGACTGTTGAAGGAAGAAAAAAATCAAAGATAAGGAAGGAATACTTGTTTTATTGGAGGCATTATGTCTTCCTCTCAAGGTGGCCCGGGCATCAGAAAGGGACATCAGAAATAGTCTGAGGGAACAGGCCAGCTGATAAAGCAGCAAGAGAGGCCACCCAAGTTTCCCCTGCCAACATCCTGGTAGCTTTGCAGCGCCCCCCACTCCCACCCCTACCCTGTGCCCCCAAAAATCCCGGTATATACTGCTGAAGACAGATGACATCAGGCGAAATGCTAAGGAGTTTATAGAAGAGATGGGTGGTTGCTGACTTCTGAAGCCTGCACCATCCTACCTAAGGAGTTTGCTAAGCAACTCATCCATCAGATTCATCAACCTTCACACTTGGTAACCAAACACTGAAGGAATTGCTGTGAGGGGCAAGGTACAAAATATTTGACTTAGGACAATGGTTGATCAGGTATTCTCAGTCTGTGCCACCTGCCAGGCTGTGAACTCCTCAGGCCTCAGTCAAGGAACTGCTCCAGGAACCAGAATCAGGGGTCAATGGCCAGAGGCTAATTGGGAAATAGATTATACAGAAATAAAACTAGGAACACAGTATTTGCTAGTTTTTATGGATACCTTTTCAGGATGGGTAGATGCCTACCCTATAAAGGAGACTGTCACTGTAGTGGCAAAGACGCTTCTGGAAGACATCATACCCAGGTATGGTTTGCCTACTGTACTGGCTGGTTTTATGTGCCAACTTGACACAGGTTGGAGTTATCACAGAGAAAGGAGCCTCAGTTGAAGAAATGCCTCCATGAGACCCAGATCTAAGGCATTTTTCTCAGCTAGTGATCAAGGGGAGAGGACCCAGCTCATTGTGGGAGGTGCCATCCCTTGGCTGGTAGTTTTGGGTTCTATAAGAGAGCAGGCTGAGCAAGCCAGGGGAAGCAAGCCAGTAAGGAACATCCCTCCATGGCCTCTGCATCAGCTCCTGCTTCCTGACCTGCTTGAGTTCCAGTCCTGACTTCCTTGGTGATGAACAGCAGTATGGAAGTGTAAGCTGAATAAACCCTTTCCTCCCCAACTTGTTTCTTGGTCATGATGCTTTGTGCAGGAATAGAAACCTGCTTGTGTTTGACAGTGAACCATCATCATTTATCTTTCAGGTAACTCAATCTCTAGCACAGGTTCTGAGGACCATTTGGAAATTACCTTGTGTATACAGACCCCAGAGTTCAGGGTAAGTAGAGAGGATGAATTGGATCCTGAAGGAAGCCCTGAACAAATTAACCCTTGAAACTGGTGGTGACTGGGTGTCTCTCCTACCTTATTCCTTATATAGGGCTAGGAATACCCCCTACACTTTAGGTCCCCTCACCCCTCTTTTGAGATCCTTTATGGAAGGCCCCCTTCCTTGCTGCCCAAACTCCAGTCTGATATCTTAGCTGAATATGACCAACATAAGTTTTTAACATCCTTGGAAGCCCTCCATAGGATCTGGAAGCAACTCTGGCCTGCCATCTGCCAGGTTTATGAGTCTGTTCCTCCCTTGACTGCCACTGATTAGAACCAGGTGAAGAGTCTGGATTAAGAGACATAACCACAAGACTCTGGAACATTGCTGGAAAGGACCTCACATTGTGATCCTGACCATGCCTCTGGCTGTTAAGGTGGACGTGATCAGGATGTGATGTACCACTCCCACGTTAAGCCTGCCAGGGGAGAGATGATCCAGCAGTTGAGATCCCAGTGAAGGGCAATGCCAGGTGAACAGCCACAAGAATGATGGGAGGTCACCCTACACTGTGTCGATCCGCTGACTGATCCTGATCGACTCTGGCACTCATGACCCTGTTTGCTTGCTGCTTATGCTTTGCTGCACCAGCCAATAGCCCCACGTAACCCTAGGGGGCGGAGTAACAACCTTGTCATCAAGTTCACAGTGGCTGTCAAGACTGGACTGCTGGTTCTCAACTACTCTCACCCTGGACTGTTGGTTATCAGACAGGGACGCTGTGTTGGAAGCAAGGTAGCCCCAGCCTATTCCCACCTCTGCAACCACACTGTAACCCCTACTGCTGCAGGACACAGGCTGCCTCTGGAGAATGCTTGGTGAGCTTCTACCTCGGGGGCCTACTCCATGCATTTATGACCTGGTTGTAAATATGTCTGAGGATTTTTATGTTCTAATACAGCTTGTAGCCAGAGTGACCTCTTATTCTAGGGAGGATGTCTTCAACCAGCTAGCACCTCCAAACAATCGAGTTAAAAGGGTGACTACTTCTGCTGTGTTTCTAGGTTCTCTTCTTGGCATAGGGCTAGTTGGAGCTGCTAGTGTAGGGGCCTCAGCCCTGCAAGGCCCTATGGATGGGGAAATATACAGGAGATGGAAAAGTCCATCGTGGCCCTGCAGGATTCCCTATCCTCCCTGGCAACAGTAGTCCTACAGAACAGAAGAGGCCCAGACTTGCTGTTCCTCCAGCAGGGAGGACTCTGTGCAGCCTTAGATGAGGAATGTTGTTTCTATGTTGACCACTCAGGTGTGGTCAAAGAATCCATGGCCTTAGTCAGAAGGAGACTACAAGACAGATTCAACTGATGTTAGCTTTGACTTGTGGTCCCTGCATAATCAATGCTTTAGTTAGGTTTGTTAAGGAACAGATTTATTCTCAAACAACAGTACCAGTCCATAGAAACATCTCAAGGATGGCCTCAAACTGAAAGGTGGTGGTGGTAATGAAAGGGAAGAGATAGGCTGATTCCACGACAGGCTTCAAATTGGCAGTTAAGGAAACTAGGCCTAAAACTCTGTTTCCAAGAACTGGGCAAGCCCAGGCAAGCCCAGGCAAGTCAGTTAATAGGAAAAACCCCAGGCTCCAGCCCCCACGCACCGGTAATGGTTGTGGAATGCCTAGAAATAGAGTAAGATAAAGCTCACCTACCCTGGAATTCCTCTGATGTGCTTTAAATCAGGCCTGGAAGCGCAGTTGTCTGTCTATCTTGGTAATGGGAGACCCCAGCATGCTGGACTTCTGCAGAATAAAACACTCTGCATTTACATACTATTTGAGTCAGGGTGTCACTCTTCAGCAAATCATGGTTACATTATACTGTCAACCACCCTGATTGATGGAAGCTGAGGGGGAAGGTTCTAGAAATCGTGTTCTTGGTGGGAACTTTATACAAGGGTGCTCCTATAGCCAAGGAGAGCAAAGGTAGAAAAGACTGAGGTGAGTTGTGTCCCTCAGCTGCAAGGGGTGAACAGTTTTAGATGAGCCCTTTCTCAGACGAATTAACCATAGTTTCCAACTCTGGTCAGCAGAGGGCAGGCTGGCCTGTGAAATGATCCACCACTGGAGCTTTGCTCTGGAGAGATGGGTGGTCCATTGGAATCGAGATGAAGACAAACTCACTGGATGGATCTTCACAAAACACTCTGCCTTTGGGGGTCAGAAATGTTTCCCAGTATTTACTGCTAGGCCCCCTGTTCCGATGTCCTGTAGGGAGGAGCGGGAGGGAGGAGGGGTCAGTGTCTAGGTCACAGGTTACACAGGTGTCTGAAAAGGAAGTGTGTGTCCTAGGACAGGAGCTCTCAGAGGCACTTCCCCTCACATGTTTGGGACACTGATTTCTAACTGTGACGGGGAGGCAGATGGAGAGGTCAGAGTCCTGGTAGATGGCAAGAGAGCAGGATGAGAAAATGATGTAGGGCAGGCAGTACAGACTCCACGGTGTCCTGTGAGACCGTGGAGAGATACCACAATCACATTTGAGCCCCATTTTCACATCTCTGAAGTCCACTTCATCTCTTCAGTGGCCTCTGTCAATAGGGGGCTTAATCAGCATGACTGACACCCATGCTCCTCTTAAAAATTTAGGGGTTCAGTCAAAGAGTGGGAAGACTGCAGAAAGGGAGAGAGCAGGGAAGACAGGAACACATTCTCTGGAGGGCTCTGACCTCTCCCTCTCCTCTTGTCAAACACACTAGGAAATCTAGGCTTTTTAAACATTTCTTCAGATGAGGTGATTCATTCCTAATTCAACACACATCTGTGGACCCTCAGTTTCTGCTGTCCTGGGAGGCACTATTCCATCATGGCCACCGCCCTTCTTGCTTTGGCATGGCACCACAGTTGCAAAGCAGTTTAATGGCAGTTTTCTATTTTGACTTCTACATTTCTAAAGTGGCAGAAATATTTTTTTTTCCTCAGTTTTGGAGATAGGAAGCAAGGTTCAGTGGTACCAAGGCCGCCACAGTGATTTCGTAATGAGGGGTTAGCACTGCCTCTTCCCAAATGGAACAGTCTTGTTTACTGAATGAACAAACTGAAAACCAGGAGCAGGTACGGTGTCCCTCAGTGGGATGAGAAGGCCCAGCACACTCTGACCCCAAGGCTATAAAGGGCGTTTTGTATGGCTTTGTGGTCTGGTTATTAAACCTTGGGCTGCTGCTAGGCTAGTGGTCTACCACAGAGCTAACTACCAGCCCAGTTCATCCATCTTTTGAGGAGATAATAAGCATGGCTTTAATTATTTTGTGTCTTCTGTGTATCAGGGGTCTCTGTCAAGTCCTCTATACAGGTTATTACTTAATTCTCATAGCATGAGGCAGGTACTCAGGGAGTCTGGTGACCTTGTTAAGGTCACATCATTGGAGAAGGTGGATGGGCTGTCTGAGCCAGGGCTCTGACTGTGGCAGAACCCAGGAGACTGCTTGTGGGAAGGCTGAGCAGTCTCTTCAGCTACCAGGTTGTCTGCACTGATTGGCTGCATCTTCAGTGCTGCTCAGCTCTCATGCTGCTGGTCTTTGTGTAGAAAGAAAGGCTTGGGCGTGAGAGGGAGTTTCTGTGGATGTGAAACACAAATTTCACATTCATTTATATTTTATCTGTAAAAACAACTCCAAGATGGTAATTAATTGTCAATGACTACTTCTATGGGACCTTCTGACCTTCAGGTTGTGGGTAACATAAAAATATACAACTCTTTGAATGTCCTGTAACAAGCTTGATATTTTAGATACCTTGGGATTGTGCAGTTTATTATAGTGAAAATTAAGAGTCACTGATGTCCCCAGCTAGCCCCAGAGGTCCTTCCTGGTCCATCTGGCCAAAATGTCTCCCAGTTCAACTTTGGTAGAGCTGTGGAAGGTTTCAGACAACATCTGAGAATGAGAATTGGTCCAGATTCAAGGCAGAGGGAGGTCGGCCATGGGATATGGCAAGTGTGTCTTCCCCACTCTGCCCTTGGCTTCTACCTTTTTTTTTTTTTATTATTATTTTCTAGAAGGAAGTCTGCTTAGGGCGGGGGAGAGTAGAAATGCTTCCTGCTCCAGCTCTCATCCCGAGGACTGGCATAACTAAGCTTTCTCCTGGTTTTATCCCTTACTAGAGCCCTTAAAAGGAACAGGCTAGGAAAAGAGCCAGATTTGTTCTTCGTCCTGGCTGACCTGTTTAGTCTTGATTCCAGGTGCTTTCTTCTTCCCATTCTCCAGAGGATGGCAGGCAAAGCTGGTCTCTAAGGCTCTACTCTCCCACCCTTTTCTGGAGTCACTAGGACACATGAATGTTGGTTTTGGGATCCTGTAGATGGTAAGCATGAAATATACATATCTATCTATCTATCTATCTATCTATCTATCTATCTATCTATCTATCGAGAGAACTTGTCTTGTGAGGAGCATCTGTCTAAAATGTTTGTGGTCGTTATTTTTTTTTTTTTTTTTAAAACATCTTAGCCAGGCTGTGGTGGCACAAACCTTTAGTCCCAGTACTCAGGAGGTAGAACAGGTGGCTCTCTATGAGTTAAGGCCATTTTGTCCAGGCTATCCCCCAAAGCAGACCCCCCCCCCCCGCCTTCACTGTGTAAATACCTAAATACTGGGATTACAGGTGTGTACATAATACACTTAATTTGTTTTTTAAAGTTTGTCCACAGCCTCGTAGACAAAGCCATCAAAGAGGAAGAGAAAGGAATAAAGGGAGGGAGGGAGAATAAGTGAGGAGAGAATAAAATAAAATGAGAAAGAGAAGATGTGGGAGGCAGAGGATGAAGGGGCACACTGCAGGCGGGGGAGGGAGATGGATCCCAGGATTGCTCTGCTGAGGACTGGACATGGCCCTTGGGTAGGGTCGTAGCTTGTGTCTCAGAACTGTCTCAACAGGACCAAACCCCAGGCATGGACCGATTTGACAGCTCCTCACAGGCTCCTTTCAGATAGTACGATAGTCTCCCTTCCATGCCACTCCCTGAAGTCTTCCATTCTCTCTAGGATATGCTGAAGTGGCCAGGCCAAAGTAGCTATTGGGTTGCACGCCTTTCTGGGCCTCCCAAATCTCTATACAAAGTGTAAGCAGAGGGCCACTGCCTGTGCCCACCCCCATCTTCCTAGGATGTTTGTGTGGCAGACTTTGGGTGGAAAGCTGTGTGCAGCGCTGTTACCTGCAGTAGACGTCGGAACCAGGTATTCCAGGTTCTCAGAACTTTGTTCAGAGATTTGGAGAAGTCCATAGAAATAACCAAGCAGCAAGCAGTCTCCTTCAAAGGCAAAGCAAGGTTTAAAGTAGATATTCTGCCAGAGAACAGTAGGCCTGAGCAAGGTTTTCTCAAGAGCTAGGGTTAGTGTTTGCATCTTCCTTTGATGGTTCAAGACAGGGAGATGTTGGCTGCAAGCGGGTAGAGTTGCATCATTTCCTATCTTGATTGACAGGCTCGGGTTATCTAGGCTCTGTTCACTATACACATTTTTATTAATTGGAGAACTTCATACACTGTATTTTGTAAAAATAAAAAAAATCTATTTTCCTTCCCCAGCCTCAGTTCCCAACAATAATGACTGTGAGATTAATTATTTATTAATAAACGCCTTGGCTATAAGCTTTGGCTCATTCCCTGACTAGCTCATAACTTATCCAACCCATTCAAACTGTTCTGTCTTCCACATGGTTAATTACCTCTCCTCAGCTTAATGCATCCAAGTCCCAGGTGAATCTCTGCTTTATTCTGAGATCAGCTACCTGCTGGTTTATGGCTGTCTGCTCAGTGTTCCAGCCCGAATCTCCCCCTTATCCTACCTATGTGGCTTAGTTACCTCTTCTCAGCTCCCTTGCTTCTGCCTTCCATGATATTTCCAGGGGAGTCTTACTGGCCTCTAATTCCCAGAATCCTCTCTCTTCCTGCTGGTGTCCCACCTCCTATTTCCTGTCTCAGCTCATTGGCCACAGGTTTTTTTATTGGCAGGTATTGTTTATAAGAGATTCTCTCTACAGTATTTTGCTCATATTTACCCCCTCTCTTCTCTCTCACCGCTTCCAGGCCTACTCCACCCTTCCCCTCAACTTTTTGCTCTCTCTCTCTCTCTCTCTCTCTGTCTCTCTCTCTCTCCATGGACTCTAATCAGTGTGGCCCATTTACTCCTGGGCAAGGGGCCATCCACTGGAGAATGGCTGATCTAACCAGGAGCTTCACACTTAAAGAAAATTGCTTCTTCTTCTCCTGGGAGCCATCAAGTGGCCACAGCTACTCGGGGGTAGGGGCTCTTCCCACTCCATGCTGACTAGCTTGACCTTGTGCAGGCCACGCACAGCTATTGTGAGCTTATAGTACCGGGAAGTGTTCATGAATCCCAAAAGACCAATCAGGAGCTGGCCCGATGCAATCACACAAGGGTCTTTATTCACATGCTTGAGCTTGGGCTTGATCACCACTGACCCATAGGACAGTTTTGGTGGAGAAGCCCCAAACTTATTGGGACAAGGCTTTATAGAAATTGGCAAGCTAGAGGTAAGTGTTTCTAGCCTGGCAAACATATAATTGGGGGCTACTGTGGCCTTTAACATAATTGGCTGGTGCTGGAAGGCCAACTACAAATTTAACTTCTGCTTTCCTCATAATTGATGAGGTTATGCAAGGGTTGTGCATAATTGGTTGTGCAAGGGCAGATTTGTAACCTGAGGGTGCAGATTTGTTTGAGGAATAAACTGGAAACTGATGCTAGGTACTGGCCTGTTAGTTTGAGTTCAAACTTCAGTCAGGTTCTCCAAGATGGAGTCTAAACCCAAAAGATTTGGTCTCTCAAGCTCATGAGTGCAGAGCTCCTGACATGCTCAGAAGACACAATTTTGCTCTGGTATTCCTTAACCTTAACAACCTTTCTGCTTCCAATTGTGGGTGTGTGCACTAATGTTCCATTTGTCAATCTTTCTGCTTCCAATTGTGGGTGTGTGTGCTAATGTTCCATTTGTCAATCTTTCTGCTTCCAATTGTGGGTATGTGCACTAATGTTCCATTTGTGGCTGAGGACTCATTGACACTTAATTTCTGTATTGTGAACAGCTGTGAGCTTTTGCATTAATCACTGTCTATTGCACAGAAACTTTGAATATTTAATTATTATTATTATTGTGTATGTGTAGTATGTGAATTTGAACTCAGTGCCTTCAGAGGACAGAGGTGATGGATCACCTTGAAGCTGGAGTCACAGGCAGTTGTAAGCTGCCTGATGTGTGTCCTCTGTAAGAGTAGCATATGCTCTTAACCACTGAGATACCTTTCTACCCCCCCCCCCCCAAAGTTTAACCTGAGGAGACAGTTTGTCTTACTGCACATTTTCCTTAAACTAGTCCAGGGTGGACCAATCCACTGCCTCTTGTTCTAGGATATGTTCCAGGTGTGTTTGAGTACACCAGGGGACTTAGTAAACTAGGGATTTAGGGGCAGTTACTAGTTGTCTTGTTTGGAGAGGGGTATGTGTATAGCTCAATGCAGGTATAAGTCCCCGTTGTTAGAATGGCTCCACAAACTGCCCACTTAAGTGTCCCACTCTTGTAATCCTGAGCACTTGCTCAGTTCAAGGCCACTCTGATCTACAGGGCAAGTTCCAGGACAG
Source organism: Mus musculus (assembly GCF_000001635.26). Classification (NCBI taxonomy): domain Eukaryota; kingdom Metazoa; phylum Chordata; class Mammalia; order Rodentia; family Muridae; genus Mus; species Mus musculus. Next base: position 85,608,958 of record NC_000074.6, read on the forward strand.
CCAGAGCTTCACAGAGCAACTGTGTCTTGGGAAAAAAAAACCCACTGTGGCAAATACATCCACCTCCACACCTCAACTGGAAGTTTCCCTTTAACTCTCTCCCTTTGGCTGCTCCCTGGGAATCAGAGACAGCCTGGCTTGGGCTCATACTGTGAAAACTTCCTTTGAGACTTGTAAGAGACCCCGCCCCCCTAACCTCAAGGCCCAACACTCTCCCTAGAGCCCCTGCCATACTTCTGTCTGTCCCTGGCCTAGTGACTCTTCTAATAAACTTACCCCAAAGGATAGTCACCTCAATGACCCCACTAAACCCCACACCTGAGACTGTTTATTTAAAAAAATTCATTTAATTTTATGTGCAGTGGTGGTTTGCCTGCATGTGTGTCCGTGTGAAGATGTAGGATCCTCTGGAACTGCAGTTAGAGACAGTTATGAGCTGCCATGTGAGTGCTGGGAATTGAAATCGGGTTTTCTGGAAGAGCAGCCAGTGCTCTTAACTAATGAGCTATCTCTCCAGTCCAGGCCTTTCACTTTTGTAAGCTTAAAACAAAAACCAAACAAATAAAAGCCTGTTCCCTTTTATTACATTGCTCAGTCTGCAGAAGTTTTCTCAGCAATATTCAGTCTGAGGGAAAGACTGCATTTCAAGGGTGTCCAGTCTTTTGATACTACTACAACACTGTAATTTCCTAATGTCTTGGGTTACATTCACAGTTATCTTGGGACATTCAGCCTGTACGTTGCAGGTTCAACATGCTTGAACACAGTCCCAGTAAGTGTCTAGAAGAGCAGGAGACTCAAACCCTTTTGAGAGACTACCACCTGAGGCTGGAGTCTTAACTTGGAGGCTTACGTGACTGTAGGACAGCACTCATCTAATGAGAAGTCCTCATGGCGGCCCAGGGGAGGACCACATAGGAAGAACTGAGATGGCTCAGTGGTTTAGAGCACTGACTGCTCTTCTGAAGGTCCTGAGTTCAAATCCCAGCAACCACATGGTGGCTCACAACCATCCGTAATGAGATCTGATGCCCTCTTCTGGTGCATCTGAAGACAGCTGCAGTGTACTTAGATATAATAATAAATAAATAAATCTTAAAAAAAAAAATAGAAGAACCAGAAGCAGCATTTGGGAGGCAGAGGCAGGCAGGGCTACATAGCAAGACTTGTCCCCAACCCTCACAAGACAAGGAACCAGGTGAATGAAGAGTCAGACTTTCATTAAGAAGAACAAAGACTGAACAAACAAAACCGGGGTGGTAGACAGTGATACTGAAGACCAGAATCTGAGCCAGGGCAGGATAAGGATAGAAGTGGCTGAGGTCATGAGGCCTTCCACTGTTGCCTTAAACCTTTCTTCTCTTCTCGCTCTTTTCTTTGTCCCAGAGCTGTTTGAGGATGGCACACCTCTGGTTTAGGCCACTCAGTTAAGAATACCTGTTATGAAGAGGCCACCAACAGATTGGGAAAGGATTTTTACCAATCCTAAATCTAATAGGGGACTAATATATAATATATACAAAGAGCTCAAGAAACTGGACTCCAGAAATTCAAATAACCCCATTAAAAATGGGGTACAGAGCTAAACAAAGACTTCTCAACTGAGGAATACCGAAGGCCTGAGAAGCACCTGAAAAAATGTTCAGCATCCTTAATCATCAGGGAAATGCAAATCAAAACAACCCTGAGATTCCACCTTACACCAGTCAGAATGGCTAAGATCAAAAATTCAGCTGACAACAGATGCTGGCGAGGATGTGGAGAAAGAGGAACACTCCTCCATTGTTGGTGGGATTGCAAGCTTGTACAATCAGTCTGGCGGTTCCTCAGAAAATTGGACATAGTACTACTGGAAGATCCAGTAATTCCTCTCCTGGACATATACCCAGAAGATGTTCCAACTGGTAATAAGGACACATGCTCCACTATGTTCATAGCAGCCTTATTTATAATAGCCAAAAGCTGGAAAGAACCCAGATGCCCCTCAACAGAGGAGTGGATACAGAAAATGTGGTACATATACACAATGGAGTACTACTCAGCTATTAAATACAATACAATGAATTTAAGAAATTCTTGGGCAAATGGATGGACCTGGAGGATATCATCCTGAGTGAGGTAACCCAATCACAAAAGAAGTCACTTAATATGCACTCACTGATAAGTGGATATTAGCCCAGAAACTTAGAATATCCAAGATACAATTTGCAAAACACAAGAAAATCAAGAAGAAGGAAGACCAACGTGTAGATACTTCATTCCTCCTTAGAATAGGGAACAAACTACCCATGGAAGGAGTTACAGAGACAAAGTTTGGAGCTAAGACGAAAGGATGGACCATCCAGAGACTACCCTACCCGGGGATCCATCCCATAATCAGCCACCAAACGCAGACACTATTTCATATGCCAGCAAGATTTTGCTGAAAGGACCTTGATATAGCTGTCTCTTCTGAGGCTATGCCAGTGCCTGGCAAATACAGAAGTGGATGCTCACAGTCATCTATTGGATGGAACACAGGGCCCCTAATGGAGGAGCTAGAAAAAAAGAATACCTGTCATGGTCTAACTCTGCGAACAATGACTTGTGTCCTTATGCTCGGCAAGTTGGTGGAGTGACAATTTCTCTGCCAGCTCTAACATGAGGTGCTGCTGTTGTGGGTTTGGCCTAATTCTTCTTGTATTCTAGTGTTAATTTGGGTCTCTCAAAACTGTTTGCATGAGAGAGTCCACACATAGACACCAAGGAAACCTGTCTCCAGTTAATCTTGATTGGTAAATAAAAGACCCCAGCAGACAGTAGCTGGGGAGAAGAGACGTGGTGGGGGGCAGTTTAGGTTTCCTGGGCTTGGGACCACAAGGAAGGAGAAAGAACCATCATGCCTTAGAAGAGTGTGCAGGAGAGAGACAAGAGCTGCCATGGCACAGAGAATCAAGGAAAGTACCCTGGGCTCTGGGCCAAGGGAACGTGGCCCAGAGGGCTGACTAGTTGGAGTTAAGAGCATCCAAGATAGGACATAGAAAGTAGTAAGCAGTAACTCGAAGTTATCAATAGGAGGTAGATCCTAACAGCATGGAGGATAAGCATCTGCCCAGCTATTGAGCTGCTTACGGCATGTTAAGATATAAGGCTGTGTGTGTATCTTTCATTCGGGAACACAAATGGTCAGAGGTAGGTAGGGAACCCATGCTGGGATGAATTAAAAATTCATACTCCACGCTGCTTTCTAGGTCTTCTCTTGATGAACAGATGCCCCTCTCACCTCTTTAGCTGGTTTGGATACTCTTGATGGCGAACCTCAGTTTGTCTGCTTCAGTCAGGTTTAACATAGCGAGGGTGAGCTCTGTTAAGTCTGTGTTGTGGTCCCCGGAACTAGGCTGGACTCAGAGCAGAAGCCCGTGCAATTCAAAGCCTAGGATGGCTACCTGTGTATGTCTGTGCACTGTGTGCTCCCTGGAACCTGATAAGTGTCCTCCAAACCAATCTGCTTGAGGAGATTCCTAGCACCATGCTGAGGGAAGGGTCTAGCCACATGTCTCAGAGGTTCTAATTCTACCACAAAACTCCTGTTTTTTTTTTTTTTTTTAATTTACTTATTTGTTTTTCAAGACAGGATTTCTCTGTGTAGCTCTGGCTGTCCTGGAGCTCACTCTGTAGACCAGGCTGGCCTCGAACTCAGAAATCAGCCTGCCTCTGTCTCCCAAGTGCTGGGATTAAAGGTGTGCACCACCACTGCCCAGCTTCCTGTTTTATTAATTGTCATTTTTTATGTGTATAATAATGTGAGAGTATAGGTGTGAGTATGTGTGTGTTTGTGTATGTGTGTGTGTGTGTGTGTGTGTGTATCAGAGGGCACCTGTGGTGCTTTCTACTTATCGACATGGATTTCAAGATGACCTGGAATTTTGTCACACGAGCTAGGATAGCTGACCAACAACCCTCTCCTCTCAGCCACTGATGCTATCACAGGTTGTGCTATTACACCTAGCTTAGCTTTCTATTGGGTTCTGGTGATCTGAACTTGGACCCTTGTGGTTACACGGGAAGCGCTATCTATACTGACCGAGCTATCTCTGCAGCTGTAGTTTGCCTTCCTCTTTAACTGTCTTTATGCAAGATCTAGGTATATGTCCTAGATTCACCTGGGTCTTGTTCTTGTGACTCTTACCTCTGCCCTTTGAGTGCTGGATTTTAAGTGCACACTACTATATGGCTTCATATTAATTTCATTACTATTATTTTTAAGATGAGGTGTATTGTCCTGGTTAGGCTAGAACTGGCTTTGCAGACCAGGGAGGCCTTGAACTCACAGAGATCTGCCTTCTCTCCCTCCTACCACACCTGGCTCTAACTGCTTAATTGGTGTGTCTTAAGCTTTTTTGTCCCCTGAAGATTCCTGCTTGGGAGCCTGGTCCTCAGTGTGATGTTTGGAGATAAGATCTTCACAAGGTAGGGTGTGGTGAAAATTGAATTGGGTAAGTGGGGTACCCTTGCCAGGACTGTACTAGCCTTGGTTCTCCCTGGTTTGTTTCAAATTGTCACCTCTTCCTCTTGTGTATTTCTGCCATTTGCTACAAGGTCCTCCAAGACACCCTGGATTTTGCCTCTGATCTCTGGAGCTGTGAGCTACATAAACCTCTGTCTATAGAAAGGTTAAAAATGAGTGTAGTGGCACACACTTATAATCCTCCATACACTGGAATTGGAAGCAGGAGGATCAGGAGTCCTACAGTTTGAGTTCAGTCCAGGGTACACAACTGTCTCAAATCTTTTTTCTTCTTTTAGCTTACTTCATGCATTTTTTTTATATTAATGAAAACAGACTACTATAGTGTATAAATAGATGAGACAGGGATTAGTCTACCTTGTATTGTATGGGTTCTTTGACGATTGACAGTTGTGATACCCAATAAACTGGGCCTTGTGGCCCAGGGTTCTAATCTCTAATCCCAGCTACTGGGGAGCATGAGGTAGGATGAGTACAAGTTCAAGGTCTGCCAAAGCTACTAAGTGAGTTCAAGCACAATCTGGGCCATTTATTGAGACTCATCTCAAAATAAAAATACAGGCTGGAGAGATGGCTAAGCAGTTAAGAGCACTGATTGTTCTTCCAAAGGGCCATGCTTAGTTCCCAGCATCCACATGACAGATCACAGCCACCAGGAACTAGAGTTCCAGGGGAATTCAGTGCTGTCTTCTGGCCTCCAAGGATACCAGGCATGCTCATGGGACAAAGACACATGCACACACATACACACACACGCAAATATATATATAAAGGTATAAGTGGTGGAGCACTCACAAGGCTTTGGCCTTAACCCCAGTGCCAACAAAACAAAACAAAGCCCCACATACTTGTAGAATGAATGGTGGGATGAGAATTCGGTCACAAATGGAGTCTGCATCAGAAGAGCAGCAACCTAAAGCACAGGCCTGAGGCCACAAGCTATAGACTGAATGAGGGGCAGAGGCAGTCCTGTCTAGGTGTGGAGGCAGTGTCACACAGCCCACCCCAACAAACACTGAATTCTGGGACCTGGGCTGATTCCTAAGAAGACTCCATTCTGACACTAGGCTCCCTCTTAGTCAGGCCCACTGAAGTAACACCAGGAAGGTCTGATGTGTGCCGAGTCAGTACTCTGCACCCTGGATTTTCTCTATTAACTCCCATGGCAGTACTCAGCAGTACTCAACAAATGGTTATTGAGCTTAAAATCTAAAGAACAGAGACATTATGCAGCCAGAGAAAGAGCACCGTGGCTACTAGGGTTCTGGTTGTAGCAGAACTGCCTTTGGCTGATGTAACTAAGTGCTTAACTAGATGCACAAAGGAAGCAGTTTTGCAGGGACTAGAACAAACCAGTTCACAGAATTCAGGCACCTGAGAATGCAAGGATTTGTTGAGACACCTGTTCCCCCCCCCCCTGCTCCCCCCCATACTCCCCTCCTCTGGAAGAGTCTGCTCATCTACCCTCAGTGTTCTGGCACCTTCCCCAGCATGGAGCGGGCTTTTGACTGAAGGTTCCCAGTAAGAACTATAACAAGTAAGGTGAAATTGTTTGAAGCAGTTCTCAACCGGTGGGTCAAAACCCCTTTTGGCAAACTTTTATCTCTAATAGAAATATTTATTTACATTACTCTTCATAACAGCAGCAAAATTAGTTATGAAGTAGCAACAAAAATAATTTTATGGTTGGGGGGGTCACCAGAACATGAGAAACCTTATTAAAGGGTCACAGCATTAGGAAGGTTGAGAACCACTGGCTTAAACCAAGGTTGTGTGTTAACATTCTGTCTAAGCTCCACCCCACAGTTACCTGACAATAGCCAGGTATGTCTGAGTCACTATAAAAGGGGCTGCTTGCCCCCTCCTCTCTCTCTTGCTCCTCTCTTGCTCTTGCCTTCCTGTTCCTGCTTTCTCCCCATTCCCTTCCCACCCCCCTTCACATGCTCATGGTCAGCCTCTACTTTCTTCTCTTCTCTTCTCTTCTCTTCTCTTCTCTTCTCTTCTCTTCTCTTCTCTTCTCTTCTCTTCTCTTCTCTTCTCTTCTCTTCTCTTCTCTTCTCTTCTCCTCTCCTCTCCTCTCCTCTCCTCTCCTCTCCTCTCCTCTCCTCTCCTCTCCTCTCCTCTCCTCTCCTCTCCTCTCCTCTCCTCTCTCCTCTCTCTCTGCTCTCTCTGTCTTTCTCCCCCTCGATTATTCTCTTAACTCCCCTCCCCATGTCCTGAATAAACTCTATTCTATACTGCCATGTGGCTGGTCTCTTGGGGGGGGGGGGAGGGATGCCTTAGCATGTGAAAGACTCCGAAAGGAGTCCTTCACTCAGGCCTCAGGACAATAGTGAACACCCAAGAACTCACGAGAGACCGAGCTTGTTGCAAACCACATGAGGCTTTATTAGGGGAAAGCCAGAACTCAGGGGACGACTCATATCCCACGCAGGGGTAGAGGAGTCGACCTCGAGGGGAAAGAGTTCCCAGTTTTTATAGGTCCTCAGCGGGGAAAGGAGAAGGGGGGGAGTAGGGGATTTCCAGATCTAAACAATGTCTATTCTCAAGAAATGGGTATGGGAGGGGTACAAGGAAAGAGTCTGGTGCAGGTGTAGCAACTCCGGATTGGCCGGGCTGTGGTTGCTGGGGAGATTTTCTGACTCTTTCTCAGCAACCAATATCACAAACACCTGGCAATGGGCTTTTTCAGTGGGCACACACATGGGTTCAAGGAACGGTCAAAACATTGGCAGATACACGGGTTCAAGGAGTGGCCAGAGCATTGTGTGCCTCTATTTTTCTAAATCAGTGAAGCTAGTTCTGCTAACAGTGACATCTATCTCGCCAATTTCAGGGCTTCTGTGACCTTTTACATTCTGCCAGGATCTTTCACATGGACCTGCCAATGGACTCCCCCCATACCTCTCCACACCTCCATAGATCATATCCCCCCTCTCTTTATCCTTTTATAAACACATATACGGTGCTGTGACTCAGATTTAGAAACTCTGCAGGTTTGCATCTCTCCTGCTATCACATGGAGATCCAATCTTGCTAGCCTAAACTTCAAAGAACTGGTAAAGCCCCTCTCCCTACTGGTCAGAGTAAACATCTCCATGGTCCCAGAGGAGAGTTCTTGAGCTCAGAGCTACCTCTGTGCTGCCCTTCAGGATGGAGACATTCAGTCTTTTCACTGACCCTTGCTCTAGGACTTTTCCCCTCGAGTGAGATTTTCCTCTCTCCTTTGAGACAGTTTCTTTCTCATTGTAGAGAAATTCCCAGGGCCTGAGTAAACTGCTCTCTATAGCTCAGGGGCACTGGCTCCAAGTGTAGCTCCAGCTCATCATTTGACTACCTGTTGGTCTGGCCTGTGCTAGAATCTCTCTGGTTATTGATAATATCCTCAGGACTCTGGTAGGGGCAGTAAATAAACCTATTCTTTCACCTATGGGTCTGTTTTTGCCTCCTTGTCCCTACTTACTGAGATGTCTTGGTCTAATTCACAATAAGCAGAAAGCAATATCTGTACATGGCCACTAAACTAGTGATCCATAGTGTAGGTGAAAGACCTCAGTGAGGAGACCCCCATTCAAGTCCCCAGATGGCGCGTACGCCCAAGGAATCACAAGAGACTGCCTTGATGCAAACACACGAGCTAGTTTAATGATGGAGCTCCGGGCCAACACATGTCTTATATAGGAGACAGAGGAATCGACCACGAGGCTCAGAAGCTAGGGGTTTATATACAAAAAGTTGGGGACAGGGGAGGAATTGGCACAGTTACACACAATTGGACAGTTTAAACATCAGCAAATTGTACGTGCAGAGCAAGGTAACAGCAATTTTGAGGGGCAGGTGTTTATGACTCAGCTGAGATAGTCCTGATGCCTTTACAGGTCTCTCCTAACTTTATGGCTAGCCAGTTCCTGGAATGACTTAACAGCAACAGCCTTTGTTCTTTGTCCTTGTTCCAAAAAGCCCTCCTAACTAGCAAGTCACATGAGTCATGGACCTTGAATTTAATTTTCTTTCATTGGCTTCCCCCACCCTCCTCCCTCATTTGCTTGCTCCCACTGTGGTCGCTACAGCCACTGGTTCTCCTGCTGGGTAGTGTGTTTTAAGCCTATAATGATTTGTTTGGGAGACATCATGGTCTGTTGTTATGATTCTAGAAAAGCAAGTGTGTTTGAGGAATTTAGTCCTGGAAGGATCCTTTAAGTCAGTTCTAGATGGCTGAGGAAGAAAATATCACGTTAATTATGCATCTGGGACAGGCAGTAACAGTTTGTCTGTAAAAGGAAACTGGTTGTTAATTAAGGATTAAATAATGGTAATCAGTATAGTTGGTTTGACCTATGGAAATAGATTAGATGACTTTTGCACCTTAATAGAAATCTTTTTTTTTTTTTTTTTTTTTTTTTTTGAGACAGGGTTTCTCTGTCCTGGAACTCACTCTGTAGACCAGGCTGGCCTCGAACTCATAAATCTGCCTACCTCTGCCTCCCGAGTGCTGGGATTAAAGATGTGTGCCACCACACCCGGCAAAAGAAATCTTAAGCAAGTTGAAAATTTTTTGGACATAAGTCACAAGTGCTAGGGTAAGAAAATAAACATTTAACTAAGAATCATGAAGATTTTGGTTTAAAAAGCATGAACATTGTTTCAGGTGTTCCTGTTATGAAGAAAAAGCATTTAAACAAAGCCTGAAAACTTCTGAGTTTCAGGTATTTTTTAATTGTCTTTGGTGGGGTCTAGGTGCAGGGGGAAGGGTCTGCTCTGCCATGCTGAGGCTGTGTGCTCTAGCTGACAGGTCCCCTTGTGTTTTTCATTTGTCTTTTTCTTGTATGGTATATCCTAAATGCAGAGCAGAAGGAGAAAGGTGAACCTTGAAGAAAAGCTCAAAGGAATAAGAATAGAGTCTTCATAGCAAAGTTAGTGCCAGAGGGAGTGAGAGGCAGCACCCATAGTTGGGTTCTGTCTGTGTTTCTAGCCATAGTGGCAGTAGCCCTCTGGCCAGTGTGAGAGGGAGAGTATGGCTCTGACCTTTTGGCCTGTAGAGAACAACAGGGAGCCTTGGGATGGGCCTGGCTGGCAGACAGGAAGCAGAGAGCTCGGGGCATTTGCTGCCATCTGAAAGGCAGCTTCATTAGCTATGTAGGAGCCCTTACTGTGGGGCTGGGGGAGGGGCAAAGAGTGGAGGCTAGTCACCACCTAGTAGGGCAAGTTAAGTCCAAAATAACATTTGGAAAGTGTAGCTAAGAGTAAAATAGGGGAACTGGCCAGAAACACACGGGGGTGGGGGGGGGGGTGGGGGAGATACAGATACACAGAGAGACACACACATCAGAGGAAGGCCTAGTCTTTCTTACTAGGTCAGGAGTTACTCATGGTCTTAAGTAATCTGGAGTTCTGATGTGCGTCTTTGTGGGTCACCAGCTGGGAGTACGCTTTAGCTGGGTTTGTCCCATATTGGTAGCACCAGTTGTAGGGTTGTGGGTCCTATGTCTGCCCCACCCCAGCACTCAGGCTGTTGGGGAGGCAGGATGTGGGAGTTTGGTCGCACTTACCTCATGTTGTTACTGGGCAGGTGCTGGGCTGTAGAGTAGCCCCAGGAACACTGCTCTGGGGGTGGAGGAGTGCAGTCTGAGGCTGGAGACAGCTAGAGCTGGCTTGGGGTTCCCTGGACCTGTAAGAAAGCCAGTGTCTTCTGGTTCTCAGGCTCTCAGATACCTCTGGATGCTGCAGAAGGGCTGAGAACAAAGTGGGGGCCCATGGGCTGAATCTAGCCTAGGGTGGAAGGGGAAATGAAGGGAGCTCTGTCTGGTCCCACCGGGAGAGTCCTCGGCTTGTCGGTGGTCTGGCTTGGTCTTGGTCTTGGTAGCAGGCATGAAAAGAGGCAGTCCATGGTTTTAAGGCATTTAGTGTCATGGCAGAAAATGGATGAGTAATACCATACCCCACTTCTCAGAGTGAGCCTGAGGTTAGTACCTTTTGCAGGGAGGAGTGCCTGAGGAGAGTTTATTGGCTAAGCCCTCCAGGCCTTTAGGTACCTCATTAAATGAGATTTGTCTTGAGGGTACGTGACCAAAAGTCATGTCCTCTACCTGTGAAGGGGCTTGGGGCTTTGCCCTTATATGACTGATGGCCACAAATCTGTGGAGGGCTGTGGCTTCATGCCATGAGCCTGGTGTCCCTGGGAGCTGGACAAAACACCTTCTGTTCCTTTAGGGTCACTGGGGTTTCTAGCCTTAGCTCAACCAGGCTGCCTTTGACGGTCCTACACCTGTCTCTGCCTCCCAAGTGCTGAGATTAAAAGCTTGTGTTACTACACCTGTCAAAAGTAATTTTTATTCAGTCTATTCTCCAGAGCAGAGCTCAAATGTAGGAGGTTGTACAGAGCAAGTTGGGTAGAAGTACGAGAAGGATTAAAGTCTTTCAAAGAAAATGAAGGCCAGCAAGATGGCTTAGTAGCTCAAAGCAGTGGCCACCAAGCCAGGACACACACAGTGAAAGGAAAGAGCTGACTCCCAGAAGTGCCCTTTGACCTCCCCAGGTATAGCCAGTGGCTCCCTGTGTCCATAAACATGCAAATAAATAAGCAAATGTAACTTTTAAAAAGGCAGATAAACCATCATGTTGGGATGTAGCTGACTGGTCATGTATGCTCTCCCTTTCTGGCTAGAGCCCCTCAGCTCTTTACTGACTTTGGTTTTTTGAGACAGTGCCTCAGTGTATCCCTCAGGCTGGCCTGACACTCACAGTCTTGATGCTGCAGCCTCTGAGTAGCTGGGGTTACAGGATTAGAGGTGTGCAGTCCTAGCATGTGTTCCTTCTCACTCCCTCTTATTTTGGAAGGCCCTCTCCCCTCTCTCCAGGCATGAGTTGAAAGGGCCTGGCAGCCTAATTACCCAATTACCCAGCCTTGCCTCTTTTAAGCCACACATTATCTGTGTCTGGTCAGGGTGAGAAAAAGGGTGGCCATTTTTATTCAGAGACAACACAGATCCCAAATTATGGTTCCTCGTGGAATCCCTCCCCTGATATATTGTTTGGGAGTCTGCTTACCTTATTGCCAGTCTGTCCTCAGAAAAGTTTTCAGAACTTTTCGAAAGTCTTCTTGCTTTTTTGGGGGGTGGGGAGGTGGTGATGACAGGGAGGCAGTTAGCTCATTATTCAATTTTTCCTTCGTGTTTTATTTCAGAAACAAGGTCTCACTTTGTAGCCCAGGCTATTTTCAAATTTCTGGCAAGCCTCCTGGCTTGGCTTGGCTTCCCACTCCCCACTAATTTTTTTTTTTTAAATGACAGCATCATGTTCTATAGCCCTGGCTTGCTTGCACTCACTACCCAAACCAGGCTAGACTCACTTGCAGAGACCTTACTGCCTCACCATGGTGGGGCTTACAGGCATGCCCCACGGTGCCTAGTTCACCACTTTTCACATGTTCTTCTATTTATGTGAACTGCCAGTAGACTTATCCTACAGTGTGGGAGGAGGTAACAGTCCAGGCCTCGATTTTCTTTTAAAAGATCATGGAAGGAAAGAGGGAGGGAAAGCTCTAGGAGAGCAGTAGGCTTAGAGGTTGTGATCCATTTGGGGTTTTCATCTCATGAAACTCGTAACGAACTTCTAGATTTTATGGAGTTCTCTCTGCTCAAATATTTGCTTTCCTCTGGTGAGGTAGGGCTTAGCTCCCTATTTTCTTTCTAGTTGATTCAAGTTAGGTAATTGATTTGAAATCTTTATTTTCTTTTGAATGGAGATGTTGACCATGACAGACGTCCCATGGCCTTTACTGTAAGTTTTGGTTTGTTGTGTTTTCAACTTCAAATGTCTCAAGATACTTTTCAGTTTCCCTCTTGACTTCTTAGTTCTTTGGTCAGGAGTGTGCTTAAGGGGCTGGAGAGATGGTGCAGCCTGTAAGAGTACTTGCTGTTCTTCCAAAGGGCCAAAGTTAGGCTTCCAGCACCCACATTGGGGAGCTCACAACTGCCTGAAAACTGCTCCAGGTCACCTGACACTCACTTCCACAAATGTGTACACATACACACACGTGAAATCTTTTTTAGAAAGTGTGTTCAATTTCTACATATAGTAGTACCCCATTTCTAGAGTTGTATTCATAAACACTCTGCTGCAGTCAGAGTAATAGCCCAACTTAGAACATATTTTGTCTAACTGTGCAGTGTACCCCTATAAGCTACCTTCCGGTAACTGGCTGGTTTGTGTCAACTTGACACAAGCTAGAGTCATCAAGGAGGAAGGAGATACAGATGAGGAAATGATGCCATTAGATCCATCTGTGAGGCAGTTTCTCAAATAGTGATCTATGGAGGTCCCAGCCCATTGTGGGTTGTGCCATCCCTGGGCTGGTGGTCCTGGGTTCTATAAGAAAGCAGGCTGAACAAGCCAGGGGGAGTGAGTCTGTAAGTAGCATCCATCTATGGCCTCTGCATCAGCTCTTGCCTCCAGGATCCTTTTTGTTTGGGTTCCTTTAATGATGAACAGCAAAATAGAAGCATAAGCCAAAAATAAACCCTTTCTCCCCAACTTGCTTTTTGGTCATGGTGTTTTGTCACAGGTTCGAGGCCCTAACTAAAACACCTCTTATTAATAAGTTACCAAACTGATAACAATATGAACTAACCAGTAGCCCCAGAGCTCCTGTCTCTAGCT